>NC_048225.1:99122949-99340616 GCF_002007445.2 Ailuropoda melanoleuca
TCTGTTGAAGGGCATCTCGGCTCCTTCCATGATTTGGCTATTGTGGACAATGCAGCTATGAACATTGGGACACCAACAAATTCTACCTTATTCCCAAAAAACGTAGAATATGGGTCTCTTCTCCATTAATCATTCCTTTCTCACCCCTTACATCTGCCTTCTTTCCTCCTCCTCACTATAATAACATGTGTCATGCTGTGAATTTAAATTTCACACTGAAGTTATCCTAGATAGTATTTCATAAAAGAAACACTTAAAATTTAGGCCATGTCTCAGTCCACTTCACTTTCTCCCCTACCTTTATTTAGCTTGACAAATTCCCTAAAGACATTTTGAAAAGAAAAAAAAATTATTTTGCAAATTATCATCTTGTACCAGAATACAGCATCCCACAGGAAAGTGTGGTCCAAACTTTGGTAATTTTGAAATTTATAACCCAAGAAAAGTCTAGTCCAGGAGGTAATTAAAAGAGTAGCTAAAGTATATTACTATTGGTCAACTCAGAATGATATCTCAGGGCCACAGTTCTTGAAAGCTTTCAGTTGAGATATAGTTATTGAAAGGTGTATGTACTCTGTATATAAACCTAAAAATCCCAGACTTCAAATTCACCACTTGTTCCAAGAGGATGAAAGACTTAAGAATAATCAGTTAGTACCTTTTAAGGTAGGAATTCTGGTTGTGTTTCATAAGTCTGTAATAGATTTAATTAAAAAGTAAAAAGATTATTACATAATGGATCATCTTCCTAACATAAAAGGAGAGCACAAACACCATTAATAGTGTATAAAGTGTGCCACATTTTAATAATGCTAAATATATGCTAAATAATGCTAAATAAAAAAATGTTTAGGAGGCTTGTAAGAGCTTTTTTTTTAAAAATCAAGTTAATTATATTCCCATTCAGTTCAACAAATTGCAGCTAATTATGGAAACATTATGGTGCTGTTACTTGAGAGATAAAGATATGAGTAAGATAAAATTCTTGTCCTCAAGAGACTTGAAATCTGCTGATGAAGTCTAAGGAAATACTGGATAAAATAACTGCAGAAATTAGGGAAGTCAATTATTTGGCTGCTGTCTCAGATGCATCTTTAGTATGTTGTTCCAACTCTTCTTCAGGCCAGCAGCTTCTGAGTGGTGCAGCATATTATAGGAACAGTGAATTTCATGGCATGCACTTTTTGGCAGACTTCCTTTTCTATAATGTAGTGTTATATGGGATCTTATGTTGATGAATCAGTCTATAAGCTCTTAGTAGTGCTGGCTGCGGCCCTGCAGGCAGGAAAGGCAACCCATACCCAGATTATGTATCAGTTTCAGCCAAGAAAATATGCTGTCCCTTCCAGGGTGGAAGAGGTCCAATGCAATCCATCTGCTACCAAGTAACTGGTTTCCTTTAAGGGTGATGTCGTATCAGAGCTCTGCATTGGGTCTGCTGCTTCCAGGCTGAACGATGGGCAGCAGCAGTTGCTAGATCATCCTTAGTGAATGAGAATCAATGCTCTTGGGCCAATGAATAGCCTTCCTCACTGTCAACACAGATATTCTATTTATGAGCCTATGTGCTAGCACCAAGGTGGCTGATGACGAAGGCTGGCTGAAGTCAAGGGGCTGAGTCATTCTATTTTGTTTTTTAGTGACTCTGCTCCCAAATGTACCACTTCTATCTTAAGATATATTGCTGTGGGCTTTGCCAGACTTTATGAATTTGTAGGTCTGTCAGAAACCAGCTCATGGTAGGCATCTCTGCCATGGTCATTTAATGTTCTATGTTCAGGAGCATGCCTAGAGCTATCGTTCAAAATGTAGTGTGGTGTGTTTTTTTTGTTGTTGTTGTTATTGTTGTTGTTTTTTGTTTTTTTTGCTCCAGAACTGCAGGAATTTACAATGTGATTCTGCAGTTAGGGATTGCCATAATTCCTCCACGATATATTTTTATAGAGCAGTTTCCTCCAAAATAATAGGGTCTACCAGGTCTAATGGCTCTAGTAGCAAAGCCGATGGCACTGCAGACTGGACCTGCTATAGAATCATTTGCTCTGAGCCCTACTCAAAGCCTTTAGTGTCATTTAGAGGTGTATGGATTGAGTAACACTTCCAAGTGTGGGATATACTTCCTTCTTAGCAGTTGGATGGAAGGTGCTACAGGTAATAATCTTCCTTCATCTTAGAGAAAATGTCCTGAGATGCTTTAGGCTATTGGATCCCTAAAAACTTCACTGATGTGGAAGCCTCCTCCATCTTTGTAGGTTTTGTCTCCACCTTCTGAATATCATATATATACCTGAGAAATTCTTCTAGCATATCTGCTTCTTCATGTGCAACTTGTCACATTAACATGATGCCATTAATATGGTAGATAAAACAAGATGGCTCAGGTTCTGAGATGTAACTTTGGACTATGCTATGACAGTGGGGCACAGCAATTGGTATAGCCCTGGGTCAAAATAAATGTATACTGTTTTCTCTCCCAGGTGAATGCAAACCGTAGAGATGAAAAATATTGCACTTGTCAAATCAATGACTGCATATGCTATGTGCATGAGGCCTCGCTAATCTGCTCTAGCAAAGATATTATATATAGCACATTGTCTGCAGTTGAGCCATAAACTCACTAAGTTGTAGTAGTCAATTGTCATGCTCAAAGATCCACCTGACTTTTACAGGTTGGCAAAAAAAAAAAAATGAAGAGGTCATGGGACTACCTTTTATATGTTCTTAGGTCTACTCTAATATATTCAAGACCAAGGTAATGTCACAAAGTGAGTCTCTGAGCCTAGTACACACTGTGAGCCAAGACCTGTGCCTAAACCTACATTTAGTACTCAGTCTTCATAGGCCTTCCCCTCTAACAGAAGGGCCATGATATTGCTTTCAGTTCCTATTTATCTAGGTCAAATCAGGTTCTGTGTCCACCAGTCCTTGAAATATTTGGATGTTCCCTTTTTTCCAATTAAAAGATTACTTGAGAAAATGGTCACAGACTTTTTGGGGAAGGACTGGGGAATCGTTACCTATCCACTTGTCATGATAGAGCAGGGTACTTCCTTCAGAGGACCTGGCTTCTCATTTAGTCAGCGAATTCCAGGCCTGAAAACTGCCTCAAGTCTCACAGTAGGCAAGAAACTGTGACTCTTCACTGAGGCAGGTGCCCTTTTATTCCTGATTATTCCACCCTGAATTTTGTGGCTTGCATAGATTGAGTTAGGCTGTATATCAGGTGACGATCATAGGTATGATTTAAAAATTTGGAAATACGTGACCTCATCAGTGTCCTTATCTGTTGAGTGGTTAAGACTTAGCTAGCTCTCCTATGTCTGAGCCATAAAAATTCACCTTTCCCACCTGGAAGTAAGAACATCAGAGAGCTTGCACTAGTTGTAACCACTGTGGCCTCTTCTAGAGACTTGCTCTGGCATTGGCCTGGGAGTCTCTCCTCTCTTAGATTCCTTTCTAATGTGGCATGTTTCTACTTTGCTGGGTTCTGTACAGTTTCAGATTCCACCACATAAGACACCATACCACTTGCTTTCAATTATTTCATCTCTCAACAAACTGGCTCATTGATACAGGTTGTGACTATAACCACACCAGGAGTAAGAATAATGTGTATGCACGTGCGTTATGTATGTTGTGGGTGTGTGTGTTTTGGGTGGGATAGGAGAGGTTGTGGTGGAAAAATCTCTCTCAAATATCTTTTTTCCTTCTTTACAGCACCTTCTGGCTCCCCAGTTCGTTATAAATCTAGGCCTAGGACAAATAAAACATAACTCTCTGGGCTTCCTTCAAGGTTAACTTTCAGAGATCTGATACTGCACAGTAAACTTAGCTGTCAGAATATATATTGATTTCACAAAGGCATTTAATAGGTTTCTCATTATATTCTTACAGATAAAATGAGTGAATGTTGGATGAATGATAATAAACTTAGCATAGTGGTTTTCAGTAACCATTCCCAAAGTTTATTGAGCTCTGAATCACTGTCAGCCTAGAGTTACGTCTCTTGTGACAGGCACTGGGTACTGCCTTCTTCAACATTTTAATCAATGACTTGGAATCAAAATAAAGGTACACTTATCAAAGCAGAGGCAGATGAAAAAATATTAAGATTTAAAAATAGATTTAAATTATGGTACAAAATGAATAAGATGGAATTTGGAGAAGTACACCGTGTTAGAATTATAATGCGGCTAAAAGACCATGCAGTTCAAACTGCTGGTTTTTTGGATAAGGAAACTGACACCTAGAGCAGGGAAGTGATTTACCCAAAGTCACTCAGCTTGTTTGTAACAGAGTCAGGCTTGAACTCTGAATTGTTTTCCTAGTGCTATCTGCACTACGCGTTGACTTTTCTCACTTAATATTATTCTTAGATATTCTCAAAATTATCCTCAAAAACTGATTTTCAATTTGCTGAATTCCAAATAGATATCAGAAACTATGCCTTTCAGTGTGGAATCCTATATTTTGTCCAAAACAAACAAAAATTGCTTACATTAGTATCAGAGAGACAAAGCAGATGTGAAAAAGACATGATTTTTTTTTCTTTACCACAGTAAGTCTCTAAACTGTAATTTGACTTCATAAAAAGCTAATTCAGTCCTAGACTGCATCAGTAGACATGAAGCATTCAGACTGAGTGGCTTTTTCTTGCACTTTGCTCTGCAATGATCAGATCACTTCTATAACATGCTATCCAGTGTTGGGCTGCACCTTGACAAAATAGAGAACATTCATCACAGGGCCATCTGTGGGGAGAGGATCTGGAAATCATGACAGAAACTGAACATTCGTTAAAACGGACAATGAGATATTTCACCTAGGGGAAATGGACATTTTAGTTACGCATCTGTTTGTTTGCTTAGTATAAGAAGACATTTAGAAATAGCCATAAAACGACGGAGTGATTTCTTTTAATCATGTTCAGTTCTAAAATGATCCAAATTTTCCATAGTAAAGAGACTTTGGTAAGGCTGAATTTTCTGATTAAAAATACCATTAATCCTCTTTGCTTTTATTAATCTAAAATGATCCAATGCCTTTTTTCTTTTTTCTTTTTTTCTCTCTCTTTTTTTTTTTTTTAGAAACCACAAAGAGTTACATTTCTTTGTTTAGCACCTGAATATGTTACCCACTGAGCCAAAAGATATAAACCCCAGAGCACTTTTATTCCTCTGGCTGTTAGGCAATATAAGCAATCTGCAGTAGAAATTTTATTTGAATATTTCTCTCAGTTAACCCAGCCTGAATGTCTATAGATTTATGAGTTGCCCCATTGTAGTCACAGGCTTGTTTTAAATCTATGAAAGGATTTTATTTCAAAGCATAATTTATTTAATTGATAAGTAATATCTTAGTTCCACATGGTGTTAGGAGGTAGCTCAAAAAGACATTGAAAGTAAAGTGTGCATTTTCCATTTTAGAAAAATATGAGTTGAAAATATTTTATTCATTAAAACATTCAAAGACTATATGATTTGCTATAAAGAAGGCTTTGATCACCCTTTCCATAAGTGGGAAATTTAAAGTGTTTTTAGGAACCATCTAGAAAGCAAATTTCTCTGGTACAACTTAAGACTGGAATAAAAAATATAATAACTGCACTGATTTTTGTCAGTGAAATAAGAGAAGATAGTTAAAAGAGTTAATTTTAAAACATAAAACACAGCATAAACACTGATGGCCTTTGACTCTGCTATCTGAACTTTAATAACAATAATACTATGCGTGGGAATTACGTCCAAGTGCTTTATATTTGTAACATGGACAATACACTCAATGAAGAATTTAGGTATAAAAAATGTAAATTTCGTGGGACACCTGGGTGGCTCAGTCGGTTAAACGTCTGCCTTCGGCTTAGGTCATGATCCCAGGGTCCTGGGATCCTGGGATGGAGTCCCCCCCTTGCTCAGGGGGAAGCCTGCTTCTCCCTCTACCTGCTGCTCCCCCTGCTTATGCTCTCTCTCCCCCACTTGGAAAAATACATAAAATCTTAAAAAAAAAAAAAGGAAATTTCTTTATTTTTACACAATTCAGCCAAACCACTGTTTGAAGACCCTATTTAATATCAGAAAATGTAATAATTGTCGATTTTGAGTAAATTTAGTAAAGTCTAAGCCCAGTCATTTCAGGTTTTCCTTAAACCCTCCTTTTCCCTTCAATACAACTAATTTAGGGAGATTGAGTCCAAAGGTCTTAGGGTTATTGTTGAGAAATGAGTAAAAGAAATTAGGTCCTGCCTGAGTCACCAAACATCTGCTGGTGTTTGGTGTCCATGGGATTGGTGTGTTCTTGGCTGGTCCTCAGTATCCCTTCCCTTCCTGTGTCCACTGAGTTAGCTTGGCTGTTATTCCACACATTCTCTCTCCTCGTTGGTCTAATTTCTTTGTCCTTACCATTTCTTATTCTTCTCAGAAGCAGAGGAAATTTGTGGTGTTCTCCCTTAGCACTCTGCAAAATGAAAGTCCAGGGAGCTGGATCAGATCCTATCTAACTAGGTTCAGCATGCTGACATTTCAGATCAACTGTTGCTACAGTTCTGTCTAGAACTTTTCCCACATACCTGGCCCCACCCGGAAAATGGCAAAGTCTTCTTTGAATTCCCTAGCTCTCTCATGGCATTCTACCATTTAATCTGAGGGGCTGGTTGTGTAGCTCATTGAAGAGATCCTCACCAGGGTCTGACTCTCTTCTTCTTCCTCCCATTCTTTATTTCCCTAAGTCTTCAAAGACTTAAAAATTTTACTTTAATCTCTTCTCCATTTGTAGCAAAGGAAATGCCTAAATATTTTTCCAGTTCTTTCTCTCCTAAACCTTGACCATTTTTTTCCCATAAAGCCTAGTTTTCTGCCACTATTATTTTCTGGTTCTATTATGATACCTCTCTCTTGAGGAATGGAAGTGTCAAGCCCCATCACAGGACAGAGGGGAGAGGCATCACTGCACTGAAAGAAAATGCATGTGTGAAGGGGGAGGATGGATAGGTTGCGTTATACTTCATAATATTGTTTGTTATACGTTCACTACAGTGCTTACTGATTTACTAAAGAAAGCCAGGTGCCTATGTGGAGAGAAAGCCTGATGTCTCTCACAACAATGTAGTTCTTTAAGGGCAGGGACTTAGTTTTCTTTACTTGTATAACCCTAGAGAAGTGCTGGACACACAGCAGGTGCTCAATAGATACTGGTTGGATGTTTGGAGGAATGTGCATCCCATATCTAGATTGAAAGCATTCTTAGGTTCAGCACTGTGGTTCATAGTGGGCCTGGAAATAAATCAAATGACTTACAACTCCATCTTAAAACAGGACTAAACCTTTCATAATTTCAAAATGAGAAATAGGTTTATTTTTACATTGCATCTTTGAAATGTTAGATAGCTTGAGTCATTTCATGGTTGAACTCTGACAAATATCTAAAATGTGACTGCTGTGTTGGGAGAATGGAGATTAACGGAATGGTAAGCCATGTCCTATAGCACACTGGTTCACTGTGAATGGGCCCATAAGTTCCAGGCATTGATCCCTCAGTGCTGAGGGTGGTAGGGGCCCCTTGGCTATCACCTCCATCTAAGAACAGCCCCCTCCAACTTGCCGTGCAATTTCACACAGCAGGAGGGGATGGGTCTAACGTAAAAAGTCTGACCTTTATTCAAGCTATCTAACTTCCTTGATTCTGTTTCCTCTAAATGTCAAACTACCAAATATTTAAAGCAATGTATCCAGCATATGAGATTACCAAGTATGTAAAGCAATGAAAATATGTTATATTATATTACATATATAATATCTTCATTATTGACCACTACACAGGTGCTATTCAGGAATATTGGTTATTATTATATGTCGAAAGGCTGATTTTGAACGAACCTGTGTGCATTTTTTACCTACTAATTATGAAGTGCTTGTCAACTTAAGCAGCAAAGAATCCCTCCCTGTTTTAAAATATTAATTATGCAACAAATGTATCATCTTCTTAAGGCCACTTTCTAAAAACTGAAAATGAACTATGTTAGTATATATGCAAATTTATATTCTTCAGTCCATTTTATCTAATCTAATTGGTATATCAAATAAATTAGAAGAAAAAAAGTAAGTTCCAGAGTAATATATTAATTTATACTATTTAAAATGAAGTGCGTTCATTCTGAATTGTTCCTACTCATTCTGTTTTTGGCAGTACATTGTGACATATGACTTGAAAAATATTAATGACCTGGAATCTAAAATTAAAAGATTAGCTTAAATCAAAGGCAGATCTTAACTATGGAATTATGTATTAGTGAGAGATTAATAAAGACTTTCAAAGGACATATTCATTCATTTCTTATTCCTTTTCTTAGATTTTAATAGTTTATTTCTTTTTTTTTTTTAAAGATTTTATTTATTTATTTGACAGAGACAGCCAGCGACAGAGGGAACACAAGCAGGGGGAGTGGGAGAGGAAGAAGCAGGCTCATAGCGGAGGAGCCTGACGTGGGGCTCGATCCCATAACGCTGGGATCACGCCCTGAGCCGAAGGCAGACGCTTAACCGCCGTGCCACCCAGGCGCCCCTCAATAGTTTATTTCTACAAAAAAAAATTTATCCATTTCTCTCATAAGGTGCTAGATTAAGAATCCTGGGCAGCAATTTCTTTTGAAAGACAAAAGACAGTATTTGAGGGATAGCAAAAGAAGGCTATCATTTGGATTTCTATTTTGGAAGACGGAATAGATAAGAGTTCATTATGAGAGATTATCTAAAATTTTATTAAGTAAATAATTTGGCATAAAAAGAGAAATTCATTCAATGACAGCATCTAAATAATTTTGGCATCTAGAGGTCTTTTATCAGTGTTACTTTTATTTTTGAGTAGTTGTATTATAGTAGGATGGTGTGACAGGATCACCCCGCACAAACAACAAACAAACAAAATACACTTATATTCCATAATGTGGATTTTTCACAGGTTCCACATGGAATAAGTTGTTCAAAAATCAACAGATTTATGCTCCCATAATTATTCTTACAGAAGCCTAGTGGTATTTACAAATTTTGCAGTTATTATTATCTCTGATGGCTGAAACACCATTTTTGAGACCCATTGTTGTCTTTTACCTCCTAATTATTTGCATTTTCTAAATTTTAAAATCAAAGCTTAAATTTTTTTTAAAAATGAAATTATGCTTATTCATTTTTTTTAATCAAAATTCCATCTGAAATTTTAACTCACTTATTTTATCACTATTCTTTTTGTTCCTGGCTCTCTTTATAAAACACACAGATTAAAAGACATTTAATTATCCAAAAATGGAATAGTCAAGCTTGCTTGCCAGCATCCTGTAATCTGTTAAGGCCATAAAAGACAGAGAGGCAATATTTCTCTTTGCACCGTTTGGACAGTGTGCTAAACATTTTTTAAAAAATTTTTATTAAATTAGAGCCTACCTTAACCATCTCATTCTAGATTTTACCTTTTAATTGTTATAATGTCCAAATTACTTAGAGCAGTAGTAGTGAAAGACAGAGTAAGCTTAAAAGCAAAGAAATCACTTATAATCCATTCTAAAACATTTGCCTCAAGACAAGGCACAAGGAAGAAAGGACTGATTTTAAACAATAACACAGGCCCCTTCATTAGAGAAATAAAGTAAATTCTCCTTAGATTTCCCATAGGCTGCCATTTACCATTATCCAGTTTTGATAATGAGTTTGACCAGGTATATTTCTCTTTGATTCAAACTGTTCTCCCTAGAGAAATAGCCCATAGGGAAGTAATCTTCTCAATCCAAATTTCCTATGCCAGGAACATTGACAATCTTGGCATCCGAAACCACTAAAATCATTAAGTCAGATAATGGCTATTTATGTAAAGTTCAGAAGGTTGTTAAATTGATTCCAGATGTCTAAATAATCTGCATGACCATTAGCAGGAGGTACATCAAATATATACATATGCTGTATATACATTAACCTACCACCTGCCAATTATATCAGGAGAGTAGAACAGGATCAGGAGTAATAAAATCTTAATAGCTGTAATCTATAGCTCTGAAGCCAATCTTCTAATATGAGCCAAAATCCATATAGCTAACTCACCTTTACTTTTATCAAAATTGCTTTGAACCAAGGAGAGAAGGAAAAACCTTGGACATGAACACATTAATTCCATTAAAATCATGTCTATTATTAACCTAAGGTAAAGTCTGAGAGGTATATTAAAAAGTGAGTCTTTGTTTTCCATTATTCATTCCAACAGAGGATTTTAACTGTTGGGAACCTAGTGTGATGCATTTTCCGAAGGTTCCTCAAGAATAATTTGGGGATGTTACTGGTACATCTATGTCTCTACTTTTCTTTTGAATAGAATATGGATTGTTTTGAAGATTTGGTCCACAGAATAAGTATAATGTGTTGGAAATCTTGATTTGTGTTTGTGGATTCCCCTCCTGCACTCTAATGACCAAATGATCTTAGAGATAAACTAGTGTAGACTAGTTTACCTCTAAGTAAACTAGTAGGGCCCCATAGTTGCTTGAGTTAACATTGTCATGGGGAGAATTTTAAATCACAATAATATTAGGGCACCTGGGTGGTTCGGGCAGTTAAGCATCGCACTCTTGACTTCAGCTCAGGTCATGATCTCAGTATCCTGAGATTGCCCCAACTCAGGCTCCCCAGTCAGCAGGGAGTATGCTTGAGATTCTGCTTCTTTCTCTCCCTCTTCCTCTGCCCCTCCCCATTGTGCTCTTTCTCTCTCAAATAAATAAATAAATCTTTTTTCTAAAATCACAGTAATAGCTAATGGTCATAATTAGAGATTTCTAGATGTAAAACACTCAAGAGGTCTCTCAGAAGTTGTCTTTAAGATTAAGGTACATACAGGGCTACGATGAGTTAGCACTAATGAAAGAAAAAAAAGGAAAATATTGTTTAAAGTTCAGATAGCAGAGTCAAAGGCCATCAGTGTTTATGCTGTGTTTTATGTTTTAAAATTAACTCCTTTAGGGCATAGGATTTTCCCCCTATTTTCCATTAAAAAATTTAAAAAGAACAAATATAAAGATATTTAAAATATCTGAAGAGACACACTGTAAAATTTGGCATATTGCAACGAAATATAAAAGGTTAAAATGATACAAGCTGCTCTGCTGAAGAAAATATGTGAGCACATTATGATTCTTCCCCTAAAGCAGTGATTCTAAATTTTTGGTGTTGTGGTCACTGAGGATTTCATCATTAGTAATGAACTTTCTTACTGGATAAACACCCCTTCACCCATTTCACATATATTTGATGACTGCCTGAAGCCAATCTGTGAGCTTCCTGGAAGAAACCTCTCCTCAGTGCTACAGTCCTCATCCTAAAATATTTTAGTCAAGTACTTGAGGCAACCACACATGAATGTGACATGTGCCTCAAAAGGTTTGCGAGGAACTTCTACGGCTGTTTAGGTGAGGGATAGTTATATATTGATGGAAGGATCTGAAAGTTTCATGCCAGAGATTTTATTTAAATTAAAACTAGGGAATATACTGGATTTGAGAAGAAATAGACTAGTTGAGTATGTTCCAGACAGGGGAGCTAATGTGAGGACAAGATCAGAGAAAAGAAATCTCTGGCATGTTTGGTGATTGGCTCAATTCCTCAAATAGATTGGTTGGGAAATAATCATTTGGAAGAATGTTGGAAAGCTGATTAGGATTGTATTGCATATCAGATTTAAACACTTTACTGGTGGTAAAGGAACCCCATGGCAAACATTCAAAAAAAAGATGCAACTTTATTTAGAGGTGCACCGGAAAGACAAATATGATGAAATTCATAGGAGGCAACATGAAAAACTAGAGGTGAGCAGAGAAAGATAAAAGTCCAAATTAGGGTTGTAACATTAAGAAAGGAAAGGAAGGGGCAAATTGTAAAAGAAAAATGAAATTTGAGGTTGTTTAAATGCATGCAAATATAAATATAAGCAGACCCTTAATTCACAAATTTGTTGTTGTTGCTTTACATTTCAATAGAGCACAAAGCATGCTTCATAGTTTTAGGTGGAGTTTCAAGGGGTCTGAACTATATTCTGGTCTGGAATGTTCACGGTGTTAACAAACTAAAGGCTACCAGAAGCTCCGCTTAACTTTATTTCAGCAATTGTGTGTGAAGCCTCAATAATATTCTAAAAAAAACTAAGTATTCCTTAGTACACACTTTCTAATTCTAATAGCAGTAAGGAATACTAATTCACAGTTCTGACTTTTGTTGTGACAAAGCCATATTTACTTCTCATTTTTATTTTATAGATATTATTGTTTATCAGTGTACATATTGGAGAGAGGAGGTAATTTTGAGCCATACAGATTTCTGAATCAACAAATATTCTGAAATAGAAGATTTTCTACTCTAGCTTCATTCAGGTTAAAATCATCTACTTGAAAATATCCTGGAAACTCAGAGTGAAAACCTAAGAGCAAAGACTACAAAATAAACAAAAACTTTATATAAAGAGCAAAACTTTTATAATTACTGGATTCATGAAAAATAATTCAAATAAATTTAGGATTTTAAAAATCAGCAAGAGGAAGTAAAATAATTATGGATCCTAAGCACTATATTAAAATACTTTCTATAAAGAATATGAACATGATGCTAATTTTTGTTTTTTTTCAGTTAATAATTAATATGGGGTAATTTTAGTTTTAGATGAGAATTTAGAGGCATGTAAAAGATGCTTTCAGATGACTTTTTCTACTAGAATAAAGATATCAGAATTTTCTCATTTCTTATAAAACATATAAATCTATGTCTTCATGCTTGTTAATCTAATTTTATTTTCTATTCTTAGGTCTATAGTTGTTACTAAAAGAATGAATGATTTAGAATCCAATTATATTGACATTTTACAAAAGCTAACAAGTAATGAAATGTCTTCATTTTGATTTTTAGAAAAATGTAGACTTATATTTTCCAAAACAGAGAAACAAATAACTATCACGTTGTGACTTTGAGACAGAAAAGAATTTGTTTTCGTTTTTGGTATTATCTGCTGATGTGTGACAGTTGCTTTTTTTTTTTTTTTCCAGATGAGAGTTGTGCATCAAAGTTCAAGTCCCAAGAGATGTTATCAGTCTGAACAGCCCAGTGAACAAATATTTGTGAACCTCCTTCCAAATGAAATGTTCTATAGAAAGGTGGAAGTGGTAAGAAACCGTTGAAACAGTGGTTAAGAAGGTAGGTCTTTGTGGGTACTGATGGGAAATAGTCGTTAGGGGAAAGCTGCTTCACCACACAGGAAACAGAAAAACTCTTGAAAGCATCTTGTCCAGCTGTGGCAGAAGAATTTACATAGATAACATTTTAAAGCCAGAGAGCTTGTACGTACTCTACTGGTGACCAAGGAAGGGGGAGGTGAAGGGCTGCGGGAGGAGAGTGGAACGAAAATGTTTTAAAGTTGCAAGAGCTATTCACCGTGCATTTTACAGATCACATAGCTACATATCTTCCCAGAAAAGATGTTCAAAATAAAGACCTACATTTTTTTCCTATTGAAAAAAAATTAGATAAGTTTCAATAGAGGTTAAAACAAACAAAAAGTTTATAAAGCAAAAATTCAAATACTCATTTTATAGTTTAACTATTCTTGAATGCCTTGAAATTGGAATATTTATATTTTCTGTTTATAGATGTTGAACATACAATAAATAGATATTTCTAGTAAGTATTTCAAATGACAATACAACAAAGGTTGCCATTTTTTGCTCACTGCTTAGGAGCTGCTTTGTTGCTGTGATTTCACTTAATCGTTCTGCAAAGTGTATGAGCTTGGAACCACTCTCTGCATATTACAGATGAGTAAATTGAGACCCTGAGTGGTTGAGGCTCTTGACCAAGATCATAGGATGCAGACTTTGAACATCGGCGTGTTGAATTCCGTAGCCTATAGCTTATTAAAACATGCTGTACTATCTCCCCAGACTATTTTGAACCATAATCAAAATAATTACTTTCCATTTTTGTTTAGTTCTCTCTTCTATTTTCAGTTATCTTTTTCTCCCAGCATTTCATATAGCTCCATATATATCCACATGTTTTATCCTTAGAGAAAACTTTAGAAATGTTTTCTCAGAAAGTCTGTCTTTATGGCTGCTATTTTTGTTCATTACTCTGTTTTTTTAATTATTATTCTCTCCCAATATTTTGACATATTACTAGAGATATTTCATTTTAAACACTTTGAAATTAAACATGCTTCAACAATAAGACTGTGGCTGTAACTCAAATTCTCACTCACATGTAAATAATTATGTGTTTTTGCTATGAAATATATGTGGCGAAAAGCATAAAGCAGAAAATGACCTAGAAATTAAACTCTTTAACAGCTTGATGCAGTGGTCTTTCATAATGTTCTATTCATCCAGTGAATTTATAATAGTTCATATATGTTTGTGATTTGTTTAAGCAACTCGAGTACTTTTTTTTTTAAGATTTTATTTATTTATTTTGACAGAGAGAGACAGCCAATGAGAGAGGGAACACAAGCAGGGGGAGTGGGAGAGGAAGAAGCAGGCTCCTAGTGGAGAAGCCTGATGTGGGGCTCGATCCCAGAACGCCGGGATCACGCCCTGAGCCGAAGGCAGATGCTTAAGGTCTGGGCCACCCAGGCGCCCCAAGTTGAGTACTATTATCTGGGGGGAATCTCAAAGACAAACACCCTGACATAGTACTCTAATTTGAGACCATCTGCACATATAAATAGCTGCTGTGCATATTCTATTTTCTTGCCTATTTCATGACTCTCCTTTTCACAGGTGCTCTAGTCTAGTAAGAAAACTACCTCCAGTTGCCTTTTCACCTTACATCTAAGATCTAAGCACAAATACTGCACACTATCCTCTTTCTTCTTTTCCCTGATTTAAGTGCTTCAGGAAAGTGAGACTTGATCTGTACAACTGTTTTGTTTTATCCATGACTCTATGTTTCACTTACATATTGCCTAGTTCATCCCATTTCTAAGTGCTCTTCCAATTTCCACCCCTCTTCAGATTACTCATTGAAAATATGAAAAGCCAATCTCTCTCTCCTTTTTTCAAGTATGTGGAAGACTTCTTTAGTACTTTTCCCAATGTCATGATATATTTCTGTATCATACTCTAATCGAACTTACATTAGCCTAAAACGTAATTACAAGCCTATGGCACTGATTTTCTATTTTGCTTAATGACTAGTTTCTCATAACACGTATTTGTGTGTTTTACAAGTGTTTACAATTCATCGGTGATGCTTAGCTAGGCTTGTTCAGGGCTATCCTGATAATCAAGACAGGCCAAAGAATGATTATAAATCGCCCTCTGAGACACAACCTTTGATGCTGGAAAATGGCTATACTTGTACGCATTCAAGCCTTATCTAAAACTCTTTGCAGGGTCCATAGTCACATTGTTATTATTATTTTTTTAAGCAGCTCTTGTAGATTTTGAAATACAACAGATTCTTGAAATTAAAGCATTTAAATGAGGGGGACCATCTGTAGTAATCTAGTCCAATTCTCTCATTTTACAGTTGAGGAGAGTGAGATTCAGCCCTTTATGTGCACTGATAATTGGATCAAGGATCCAGTTATGTCCTGATTCCCAATGCTGTCCACTTAGTTTAGTGTAATTACTATCAATTGGTTTCAGCCCATAAGGCATTGAGCCAATGGTTCTGGCCAGATTAAAAATAAATGTTCAAAACAATCTGGATACCTTTTAAATGCCCAAACATTCCTATTTTAGAGGAAAAAAATATGATGCTATTAGGATAATCGGTCAGGCCTGAGATGGAACATTTGGATGTCCTCATGGCACCTGATCCACACACTTTCAGGTTTTGAAGGAGTGAGCCTTGAGTAGCATTTGGTGATCATACTCTTTTGGTACAATTGTACCCTTAAGGCAATTTCTTTTCGAGTGAACCACATGAAATCACTAAAATGGAATCAACCTAAGTTACTAGGACTGAGCACACACAGCCATGAATGAGTAAATGCAAGATCTAGGATTAGTGACTTTGAGGACTTACACTTGACTTCTGTAACAGCATTTAAGTTTTTTTCATCAGAAACATTTCTCATGCTACACTTGAAAATGTAATTCTTTGGTCTAGATTGAGAACTGGCAAAGAGCCTTTAGTCATATATTTCAGATTTTTTTAAGCATCTTTAATCTTCTCCTCTAGGTTAAATTCCTTCAACCAAATGTCTTTACTTTGTTCAAAAGGTAATAATAGTTCGTAGTCTTTGAATCTTCCATATAGTCTGCTCTCTAGCTCTTGCCCTACAGTTGTTTCTGTGCCTTTCATTCAGCAGGATGAAACTCAAAAATCATAAGCAGAGGGGTCTGGGCTGTGTTTGTGAAGACAGTTCATTTTGATACTTATATTTGCATGTTCTTTCTCTACAATACCATATCATACATAGATGTTTTGTTTTTCACTGTATATATTATTTATCTCAATCCAGTCTGAACAAATAACTAGCCTCCTCCTGGCAATTTTAATTAAGTCCTTGTAAAATTAAAATGGGACACACTCAAATACACACACACACACACACACACACTTATGGTTGCTGATTGTATTTGAAACTCATTCATATGCACAAATAATAATCTTTGTACTATACCTTTTTAGGCATACCTTCTTGGAGTCTATACAAATTTTGGAAAGCTATCCTAAATCTGCTGTTGTTCACTGGTTTTATAGATACCACTGCTGAGACCAGGGACATTGGAGCATAAAAGCTAAAATGTGACAGAAATGAGTTTGATCAGTAGCTCTTGTGGAGAGAGTACATCTGATTGGCACAGTGCAAAGAGAAAGAATTTTATTGAATTTTTAAAATAAAATTTTTGAATTTAGGAAAGAACTTGAAATGTGTTAAAAAATGTAAGAGGAGTAAGTTGAGAAAGGACTAAATATGAATAAAAAGAAAATGAAAATATAAATAAGTGCAAGTCTGTTGGGCAAAATGTAAAAATATTGGAAAAAGGATAAGTTAAGCAGAGTAACTACTTTGGCAGTACAAAATAAATTATCTCTATGTATACCCTAATATCTATAATGAAAGAGAAAAAAAAATCCACAATTCTGAAATACTATTGTACAAAGAAATGAGAAATAATCATCATTGCCATTGCTATTTCTTTTACTTTTGGTCATATTAAACACAAATTGTTTCCTATAAACTAAATATGGTATTATTGTATCAATCAAAATAATTGAATTCTACATCTTTTCTTCACTTTCACTTTTGCAAAACACTTCTGTTGCATTACTGTTGTCAACATATTGCATAGTGTCATTCATTAATCCCAATCATGTTAACATTTCAGACATCTTTAAAAGTGCAGAATTTTTGACTCCTTTGTAATATCTGTTAGGATTAAATAAAGATCACTTTTAAAAATGTCTAGAATACTCATCAAAAAATACCTAGAATATTTATCAAAGGAAACACATCAAATTGTTTTTTAAAATCTCAGCTTTGCCTCACAAAACACCTTCTTGTCTGTGAATGGAAAATAATTTTTAGCATTTAGTTTAATACTTCAGATGTTTAAACTATCTAAGTTAATTTTTAGTTTCCATTTCTTTGGCCAGCTGGCTCTTTTTTCATGACCCGAATAACGATGATGATGATGATGATGATGATGATGATGATGATGATGGGAAAAAGAAAGGAAGGTGGGGAGAGAAGAGGAGGAGATTTTCTAAAGCAGTCACTTTAACTCATAATGGACCTCATTTCTAAAGTAAGGAATTTACTAAATAATCTCTAAACTCATCCACTGGTCTAAGATTGTGGACTCCAGGAAACAAACTGAGGGTTTTAGAGGAGAAGGGGGTGGGGTATGGGCTGGCCTGGTGATGGGTATTAAGGAGGGCATGTATTGCATGGAGCACTAGGTGTTATACACAAACAATGAATCACGGAACACTACATCAAAAACTAAGGATGTCCTGTATGGTGACATAACATAATAAAAGAAATTTTTAAAAATTGTGAAATTTGTTATGCCTAGGTTTTAATTTCTAATTTTTATTTAATATGATATGATTTCAGAAATTAATTTACAGATGGGCTATCAAGTGTACACATCTCAACAAGACTTGCTCACGTTCAAAAAATTTTTGATCTGCGCTTTTTTTCCCGTCTACGGTTATTTTTAAGTGTTTGAGTTTAAAGAAAAAACCCACTACATTAAATCATGTCCAATTTTAAGTTATAGAGTAGATCATGATTAGTAGAAAAAGCACAGCCCCTACTCATCAGAAGACTGTAGTTGATATCCATATTCGGTCACTTATTATATCTCAGAATTTGAGGCAGTTTATGAACATCACTGAGCACCTGTCTATTAGTTTTGAAAGGGAAATTATAATAACAAATTTGAAGTATTTTGGCCAACTAAACAAGATTATTATACAAGTCATCTAGCAATCATAAAAGATAAATAATAGCTACTCTTAAGTAAAAACCTCTACATTTGTTTTTCCATTCCTACTTGTCTTGAAATTATGAAAATTTATTAAAAACTGTTTTATTTTAAAATGTTATGTTCTTAAAATCCTGAATCTGTCTCCTTTTTACATTTAGCTCAGGTTTGCATGCTACTTATGGGATGGGCTTACCTTTCAAATAGTGCCAAGTGTTCATATGATTTTACTATATTAATTACACAAACTTTCAATATTTATTTTAAAAATCTATGTTTAATAGGGGCGCCTTGGTGGCTCAGTCATTAAGCATCTGCCTTCGGCTCAGCATGATCCCAGGATCCTGGGATCAAGCCCTGTATCGGGCTCCCTGCTCAGCAGGAAGCCTGCTTCTCCCTCTCCCACTCCACCTGCTTGTGTTCCCTCTCTCGCTGTATCTCTCCTCTGTCAAATAAATAAAATCTTTAAAAAAATAAAAAAATAAAAAAGCTATGTTAAATAAAAATATCATTTCCGGGGCGCCTGGGTGGCACAGCAGTTAAGCGTCTGCCTTCAGCTCAGGGCATGATCCCGGCGTTATGGGATTGAGCCCCACATCAGGGTCCTCTGCTGTGAGCCTGCTTCTTCCTCTCCCACTCCCCCTGCTTGTGTTCCCTCTCTCGCTGGCTGTCTCTATCTCTGTCAAATAAATAAATAAAATCTTTAAAAAATATATCATTTTCAAAAAGATTCTTTTTATTTCAAAAGGTAGACTACTATTTGTTCATGTTTCTAATTATTATAATTAACCAATTAGTTCTCAATGAGATATGAATGAATTTTCATATACTGGTAGAGATAGGAAATGTGAATGTGCCTTTGAGAGGAAGTATATCCCATGGTTTGAGATTATAGTAACTGTTTCTGAGTCTATCACATCTCAGAATATACAAACCAATATACTGTAAGTAGATCTCCATCAAGATATCAATAGGTAGGATTCTAACTGACTTAGGTCCAATATAAAATATGAATCTAATTATGTATTTTTGTGTAAATTGTGGTTACGCTATTGTTGCTGTTTTTGATGATGATGATGATGATGATTCCAGGTTTTTAAATTACATGGCCAAGAATAAATATACGATTTCTTTTCTTTAAAGAGATGGCTCTGCTGAACTCAATTTTCATTTGTCAGCCAAAGCCCTTCAAATTAAAAATTTTGGTAACACAGGATGACAGTACTGAACTAGATGGAAGAAATTCTACACTTAGCGACACTTACCATAGAAATGAGTGCCATTGCATATACATCATTAGAAAATAGAATTGATGGATCATCCACATGGTTGAGGTGGACACTAATGGAAAGTCCTATGAATCTGCTGAGATCATTTGAATATGTCACTATAGAGAGAAGCACTGAAACAGTATAGGTGAGCCAAATCATTCCAGGATTTCTGGTTTGGAAAGTGTGATTAATGGTTTTCTGGAGAGGGAGAGAATTTGAAAAATATATTTTGTTCATTGCCAAAATATTTAAAGATAAATTACACAAAGACTGGAACCTAATTTTCAGAATGCCAAATTATAATGCATGGGGCATTTCCTGAATCATCAATTCAACACTTGATAATAACATTAGAAAAGTTTACATCACTTCTGGGATAATAGCAGGATTCACTAGAGAAACATGTGAATGAGAGACTACGCTCTAGTTCATCATTTGGCCAACTGCTGATTCACCAACTGTCACTCCAGCCAGTTCACATGGAGGCTGATGAGTGTGCCTTGAGTTATCACAACAGGAGCAGCATGAACAGGCAACAAAAGAAACTGAGTCTCTCACAATGGCATCCTCTATGAAAATCATTTGATCTTTTAGGATAATAAAGATTGAAATAATTTGGGTAACACTCATATATTTAGCCATTCATTATTTTTAATGACATTTTAATCAATGTGCAAGGAGGAAAGCAGTATAAAAGGAGATTGAACTCACCACACTTAAATTATTCAGTTCAGTATCTGGTGAATGGTCCCTCTTTCGCAGTTAATTTTCCTACAGAGCTGCCCCCAGAAAGCCTACTTATGTCTAAAAGGTTCTTGAAGGTTACTTTTAATTTCCACTGTTGATGAAACTACTTTTGGCAATCAAAGACATCCTACGGTTAAAGACCTAAAGGCACTTTTACATATACAAAAATGCTTCATGGCAGTGACTATAAATATGGTTGAGCGTTTGCGTATTTGAGGACAGATGAGATAATGTAAGAAAGTTAGGATGGCCTCTGTATATATATTCCTAAGTTAATATTTACTATAGTCATCTTTATCCATACAAAATATTATTACATAGGATATATTTGTTATGTAGTAGGATGTGTTTCAAATATTTGGGGATATTGAAAAAACACATACAAATAAATTATAAATTCTATATTTTGTATTACTTCACATTCAAATTTCATACTACGGTTTTTCTGTGATATTTACATCAGTAAATATATATGCATATGGACATATATATGTCAAAAGAAAACGTCCAAAGATATATCTTAATAACATTCTGAAGTTATATTGTGTAAAATGTTTATCCAAAGAATCATTTCCTTTTTTAGAGAATGAAAATTAGGAATTGAAATTATCCTGTAAAAAAGTGCAGTAGCACTTTCTTATTGCTGAGCTTTGCTTAGAACGCATTCTCTCCGCTTCTCAAAAGCTTGGTAATTGTTGCCTCTTAGGCATTTAAATACAATGAAACATTGTTTAGATGTCTCATCGTCTGAAAATAGAAACAATGTCAGAGAATTTTAGTCTCCTAAATTGCTAAAAAGCATATTTTGTAATAATTAAAATTAGAATTTAATAAATTCATAATTTTTAGACCTTTTAAAAAATATTTCTTTCAAACCAAGAAGAATTTGTAGGAGTTCACTGATTAAGATTAACAGTTTTGATGAACTGATTATTGATTTAGAGTCAATTATATATGCACGTGTGTTTGTGTGTGTCTCTTAAGCGGCTAATCAGAAATGGAAAGAACAGGTCAGTTAATATATTGGCTAGTTGGCTGTCGCTCTTCTCATTTAATCAACAGAAAATGTCTCATATGGAAAAGCATCTACACAGTAATAGAATCATTAAATCTGCCCAGAGCACTGTTTATAGGAAGCCTTTTCTGCTTTTCTTATGCCTGGGTGCCCTTTCTATGCCAAGGGGGATGGGAAGCACCACCCTCTGTTTCCCATACCATACTGAATGAATTTCCTGTAAATTTGTGTGTTTCACACCACTAAATTGTTTGTTGAGCACCTACTATCTAAACAATACCATGAATACCATGCTAGATGGTAGAGCTTATACCCCCATTGTATCCCTTTGTACTTAGTACCTAGCACATAGAACTCAAAAAAACAATGTTATTGAAAAAGATATAAACAAATAAGAGATGAAACAAGAAATGAGACAGAATGAACAGACATGCTCTCTAAATTCTGAGTTACCTAATCATATGTCCTGGTTTTTAGATTTGGAAAATGATTGCTGCTCAGCTGATAGTAATAAATGACTTTGGACTTCAAGAGAACTGTGCATAGCTGCATGTACCTCTGGTTTCTCATCTGGATGGCACTGGAAGAGAGGCTGTGCTTTGTATATAAGTCTCTGTTCCTCATTTAACAGAATATTCTTTTTGGGGGTGCCTGGGTGGCTTAGTCAGTTAAGCACTGGACTCCTGGTGTTGGCTCAGGTCACAGTCTCAGGGTTGTGAGATCAAACCCAGCATCAGGCTCTGTGCTCAGCGTGGAGTCTGTTTGAGACTCTCTGCCTCTCCCTCTCCTTCCATTTTGCGTGCTCTCTCTCTCTCTCAAATAAATAAATAAATAAATAAATAAATAAATAAATAAATAAAATCTTGAAAAAAGAAGAATTTTCTTTTTCTGAGTTGCGACAGAGACCATGCTGCAAGGACCATAACAAGCATTTGTTCTTTCTGAATTTCAGTACTAGTTAGGAATCCTAGTTTAACACAACAAAGATTTATTTCTTGATCCTCTCATGGTCCAATGGGGGTCTTTGGGGTGGAAGTCTCTCTGCATAGTGCTGTTCAGGACCCAGACTTCTTCTACATATTTCTCCACTAAAGTTTTGATGTTCTTACTAATCCTTTCCACCTAGCTTGGTAACAAGCAAAGAGAACAAACATGGGACAAAGCATGAAAGTGTTTAGGGGTCAGATCTGGAAATGGGATACATCAGTTTCACTCACTCTATTGGGCAATAGGCCCCACATACCTGCAAAGGCTCTTGAGATATGTACTGCTGTGTGCCCAGGAAGACAAGGAAAAACATGGCTACTGGTGAGTGCTAAAATGCTCTGCTACTATTGGCAACATTATAATGTGGACCTGTACATGTAGGATACATGCCAAACCTTCATGGTGCTTAGGAGTTTATTTTAATAATATTTGTCACTTATGGGGCACCTGAGTGGTTCAGTTGGTTAAGCATCTGTCTTTGGCTCAGGTCATGATTCCAGAGCCCCACATTGGGCTCCCAGCTGGGTGGGGAGTTTGCGTCTCCCTCTACCCCTCTCCCCAACTTGTGCTCACTCTCTCTCTCTCTCAAATAAATAAATAAAATCTTCAAAAAATATTTGTCACTACTAAGCATAAAAAAGAAAGGAGAGGGGCGCCTGGGTGGCACAGCGGTTAAGCGTCTGCCTTCGGCTCAGGGCGTGATCCCGGCGTTCTGGGATCGAGCCCCACATCAGGCTCTTCTGCTGTGAGTCNTTCCCTCTCTCGCTGGCTGTCTCTATCTCTGTCAAATAAATAAATAAAATCTTTAAAAAAAAAAAAAGAAAGGAGAGGAAAGAGTAAGAAGAAAAATGATATTGGCAAATCATAGTTCTTTTTCTCTTCTTCAACAGAATGGTCTTATGTCTTATGTCTTTGGGAAAAGGATAGAAATTAGACTCTCACAGAAGTTCTCCATAGGTTTATAGCTATGGGAAAATGACCTAAAGTAATTTGCAATATGTAAATATTTATAATTATTCATATATATGGTATATTTGTGTGATTCTATATATTTATACATAAATCTCTATATGAATCCACACATCCATATACTTCCTCCCAAGAATTGCATACTTCTTGTCTTAAGAAGTAAAGGTTCAATGGGTATTTTCTAGATCAGGAATCAGCAGTTAGAGTGAGAGCATCAACTCTCACTCAAAACATTCTTTATTCCCTTCCATTGTGGTGCAAGATCTCCCCCAAAGTCTAACAGTTCTCTTTGAATTATTTTCCCTTTTTACGATGGAAGGGAAAAATGTGTCCCCTGGAGGCATTTCACAGGGGTTAGAGTAACAGCCAGAATTTCTCAGATTGCCTTCTATAGGACTTTGAAATCTCAAAGGCAAGCAAAGTCAATAGGGAGGTTTTGTTGCTTATGGTTCAGTGATCTCATCCTTGCTTTGGGCAGGCCATGGTGATAGTAAGAGTTTAAGAAATGCAGGTTATAGTAAAAGTTTCCTAGGCATCTGGACAGCTAACACAAAATTGGGTAGAATGTCATCTGCAAATAAATCAACTCAACATTTGTCAGCATATATATATATATATATATATATATATATATCTATTCATTTATACATTGCATGGTTTTATTCTAAAATTGTATGATAGTTCACTTGCAGAAATTTCGACTTATAATTTACTTTTAACTTTTATTTTTCCCCTATAGATTTCTGGATTTATTATGTCTAGATTTATTATAATTTAACTTGTGGACAATAAGATATCTAATTTAAAAAATTATTCAAATAACATTTTTAATTAGTTTGCAGTGTGTTTGCTTTCTTTTTCTTCTTTCCATTATACCAAATTTCAATGTTTAACTCTAGCAAAATTCAACATGGGATAAAAGGACTATGCTAAAAAGTGTTTATTCATTAACTGTGTTTTCATACGGTTGAAATCAAGAAAAGCTATTAATACCAGATACTCTAGTAAAAACCTAAACATCTCTTTTAGTTCAAAGCTTTTCATTATTATCCTATTTATCTGAAATTATTTTACTATAAAATTTTATGCAAAATTCACACTTAAATATATCATAAATACTGAAAACAACACTTACAAATATACTCAATGAAATGAAAATAGCCTCCTATTACATGATCTAATAAAAACTAAATTTATAGTTTATTTAATATAAAATAATTATAGGTTAGTTATTAATTCCCCATAGGAACCACTTTCACACCTTTTATTTTTTATAGTTTGAATGACATATTTACATAATATTAAATATAACTATTAAAAGTATTATAAATTTACCACATTTACTTATTCATCACATATAATATTGATAGCCTATTATGTTCCAAGTATTATACAGTGATAATTTAGAAAATGATATGTTGATAATTACCATGCAGCACAGTTGTATTTTACAGGATTCTAAGAATTTTCACATACCATGTCTTATTGAGTCTCAGAAAAAAATAAGTGAATTCCTTTAAAAAAATTTCTGGTACCCAAATCTATGATTCTTTTCTCAAGCACATAATGTAGGCTACCTATTAAAAACACAAAAGTTTCTAGAACATTTCATATATGTAATCTTCTAGCTAGACAATGTTATTTAAGTCATACTTTCTTCTTTCACTCGCCTAAACAATAAGAAGTTTTATGGATTTGAGAAAGGGTAGAGCTAAATAATACCACCCCTGGGAGTTGGGTTTAAGTTAATTGCAAAATCTGTCTTCTACTGTATTCCACGTGGTATCATAAAAGTTTCATTAGGTGAAAGAAAAGGTGAGAAAAATAGTTTTAGAGTTCATTTACTGTTTCAATATCCATAGCACCACTAGTGGAAAGAACAATAAGCTTAAAATCAGGTGGCCTGAATTTGAGTTCTCCTACACTTACCAGTCATAGTACTGGGCAAGTCATTTAACCAGTTTCTATCTCTGTGAAAAAGGCTTTTGCTGCTGATGATAATGATTACAATGGTGATGATGACAGGCTAATAATTATTGAGAGCTTACCTCTCTGAAGTCCTTCTCCTTGATGCTTAAAATGTATTCTGTATTAATAAAACTTACTTCATAGTGATGTTGTGAGGATATCTATTGTATACATATGTAAGTATATTTTCACATCCATAGACTCAATGTCACTTCATTCAAAGGTGTGGTTAAAAAAAATGGAGTATTGGTTTCTAAAATTTATATGGAAAGGCAAAAAAATCCACAATAGTGAGCACAATATTAAAGGAAAGTAGCAAAATTGGAAGACTAACACCCAACTTCCAGACTTATTTTAAAGCCACAGTCATCACAATGGTGAGCTATTGGTGAAAGAATAGACAAGTAAACCAATGGAAGAGAATAGAGAGGCATAGATCCACATAAATATGGTCAACTGATGAACTTCAACAAAGGAGCACAGTAATACAATGGTGCAAAAACAGTCTTTTCAACAAATGGTGTTGGAACAATAGGACATGCATACGCAAAAAAAAAAATGAGTGTAGAAATGGAGATTACACCCTTCATAAAAATCAACTCAAGATCAATCATATATCTAAATGTAAAATCTCAAGTATAAAACTCCTAGGAGATAACACAGGAGAAAACCTAGATGACCTTGGATATGATAATGACTTTTTAGATACAACACCAAAGGCATGAGCTATCAAAGAAATAACTGGTAACCTAGACTTCATTAAAATTTAAAGCTTCTGTTCTGGAAAAGACACTGCCAAGAGAATGAGAAGAAAAGCCACAAAGAGTGAGAAATTATTTGCAAAGACATATTCAAAAGAAATACTGACATTTTTTCCCTAATAAAGTACTCTTATTCAATATATACAAACAATTTTTTCAACTGTTTCAATTTCAATACAAACAATTTTAAAATGGGGAAAAGATCTGAGCAGACATCTCATGAAAAAAGATATACAGATGGCAAGTAGTTTTATTAAAAGATACTCAACATCATATGTCAGTAAGGCACTATATATTAAAACGACAATGAGATACCACTACACGCCTCTTAGAATGGTCAAAATCTGAATTACTGATAACGCCAAATGCTGGCAAGGATGTGAAGCAACAGGGGCTCTCTCATTCATTGGTGGTGAGAATGCAAAATGGTATAGCCACTTTGGAAGAGAGTTTGATTGTTTCTTACAAAACTAAATATACCTTTTACCATAAAATCCAGCAATCATGCTCCTTGATGTTTACTCAAAGGAGCTGAAAATGTAGGTCCACACTGAAATCTGCTCTGAAATTTTACAGCAGTTTTATTCATAATTGTCCAACTTGGAAGCAACCATGATGTTCTTCAGTAGGTGAGTGGATAAATAAACTGTGGTACATGCAGGCAATGGAGTATTATTCAGCACTAAAAAATGATTTATGAAGCCATGAAAAGACATGAGGAACCTTCAATGCACATTACTAAAAGAAAGAACCCAATGTGAAAAGACTACATACAGTATGATTCTGCATATATGATTTTCTGGAAAGGCAAAACTATAGAGACAGTAAAAGATCAGTAAATGCTAGAGGTAGGGAGGGTGTTGTGGGTAGCAATGAATAGGTTAAACACAGAGGATTTTTAGAGCAGTGAAAATACTCTGCGTGATCCTGTAATGATGAGTGTATGTCATTACACATTTGTCCAATTCCATAGACTTTACACCAAGAGTGAACCCTAGTGTAAAGTATGCACTTTGGGTGATTATAATGTGTCAGTGCAGGTTCATAAATTGAAACCAATATACCACTCTGGTGGGGGATATTGATTACGGGGTGGGGGGTCTATGCATGTGTGAGGATAGGGGGCCTATGGGAAATCTCTATACCTTTCTGTCAGTTTTGCTTTGAAACTAACAATGCTCTGAAAAATAAAGTCTTTAAAAAAGTTCATGCTGGCTGCTGTGTATAAAATGAGAACAAGGATATACTAAAAAACAATTAAGAAGCTACTGCCCTGGTCAAAAGGAAAAACTAATTAAGGCTTGGAATAAGTTGAGACAGTGGAAATAAAGAATGTATTTGAAAAATTTGTTGGAAGTAGAGTGAATAGGAGTTTTTGCAGATTACATGTAAAGGGTACAAGAAAAGGAAATACCAAATATAAAATAGTTCAGTATCTGTTAGGCAGTTGGATATAAGTCTGGCTCTGGCACTAGAGTGTCAGCATATAGTTCTGTGGTTCACAGCAAGCATTATATGGCATCCTATTGTGTTTGGAAATTTTACGGGAGCATGTCTTGGATGTCACAATGATTGGGAGATGCTACTGATATTTGCTGGGCAATGGCTGGGAATGCTAGATGATCTGCAGTGGGTCTGACAGTTTGGCAAAAGTTGCCTGCACAACTTTTCAATGTTCCCCTCAACTAAACCCCCTAAAAAGATAAATTGGTAGTAAGTAATTAAGCACATGATAATCCTAATTTTTTTGCAAGAAGTTACAGTAATTTATGAGAAGCTTCTTAGAGAGAGGGAAATTTAAATAAATACATTATTTGAAAATCACAGAATAAGTTTATTCACTCTGTTCATCTGTCTACTCAATGCATTATTTTATTTTCAGGCATACATCTGATGGTAAAGGGTTTCAGTGCCACAGTGCAGCAATTTAAAATCAATGAGACAATTTCATCTATGTAACAGATGATTGGATATTATTTAAGCACAGCTGTATGAAGGTATTTAGTTAATACAAGTTTTTTTTAAGATAATTCATATCACTGCCAAGATAAGAAATCTCCTATAGCAAAAATTACACGTGGAAGTGTTATACTTGTTTCTGGTTGTCTATTGTTTTCTAGCTTTGATGTGGTTCTGTCCCCAGAGGTCTAACATACAAGTTCTCTATTGCCTCTTATATTACTGCTTCTTTTTCCAATCTTTCCTCTAGTCGCTGTTGCCTATTGAAGTTGAGCTTGGGTTTGTTGTTTGTTTTTTGTTTTTTTAGTACTAGAGACAAATGTATGCCTCCATTTGTGTTGGGATTTCAAGACAGAAAATATATTTGAGATCTTGAGATACTTTATCACTCCCTCATCTCATGCAATAACATAGGAATTATTCTGATACTCTATTTAGAAAAAAGGCACAGATCCTTTACAGAACATCAAACTATCTTATTGCTTTTGCTTCAACAGTCTGAAATTTATCTTGGCCAGTTCTCTTACTTCCGCTGGGCTTACTTCCCTCTTCTTCTCATCATATGAATTGTGTTTATTATACCTTATTCTAAATGAACTGTGTTTATTGTAACTTATTCTAAATGAACTGTGCTTATTACAACTTTCTCTACACTAGTTTTTACTCTCATGCCCACTTCTATCTCTCTGTACTTCCATTTTCTTCTGCTTTTTTATGGTATGGGCTCTCCGATCTTATCGGTTCTCCTAAATCCAAATATATTTATTATAAATAGGCGTGAGCATTACCTATATTATGTCTTCTACTAAAGACATTCTTAAACATTTACTTGTTGAAGTGAATTATTTTATTTTAAATTATTTTCCTTTTATTTCCTTTTAGTTTTGCTGTAACTTTGAGTTAGTCGGTATATCAATTCTTTTTCTAATCATGTCTGTGAGTCATTTATATTACCTATAAATTTTATGGGGGGGATAGTACGGAAGTCAATGTTATATAATACTATCTCATATAGAAAGCATTAGGCTCAGTAGGAACGAGATCCACTGATACAAATGTTATGTTAGTTGATTTACTAGATAAGATCATCCAGGAAATGACATAGCCAGGAAGAGAAGAGGGCCTGGGACACTGCTCTAAGACATGCGAACACAGATTTTAGGTAGAAGAGAACCAGCAAAGGTGATAGGGAGGAGTAGCCGGTGAGATAAGGAAAAAACAGGAGATACTGATGTCACGGAAGACAGGAGAAAAAAGTATCTCGAAAAGGAAACTGAGTTTGCTTTGTTAAAGGTTGCTGTGAAGTCAAAGATGGAAAAGTGTTCTTAGGATTTGGCAAGATGGTGGCTGGTGACCTTAAGAGCAGTTTCAAAGGAAATGTGGGAAAGCCAGATCAGAATCAATTCGAACAGTTAACAGTTGCAGAGAAAAAAAATTTTTCTTGCAATGAAAATAAAAATTATATCTAGTGAGGATTTTAGGACAAGGGTAAAATCTTTCAGGATAAGAGATATTAGAACAAGGTGAAAACATTATTAAATTTTTTTTTAAAGATTTTATTTATTTGACAGAGATAGAGACAGCCAGCGAGAGAGGGAACACAAGCAGGGGGAGTGGGAGAGGAAGAGNAAATTTTTCTTGCAATGAAAATAAAAATTATATCTAGTGAGGATTTTAGGACAAGGGTAAAATCTTTCAGGATAAGAGATATTAGAACAAGGTGAAAACATTATTAAATTTTAGCAGCTGAGTCGTCTGATTCTTCTGATTATACATTTAGCTTATAAAGGACAATATGTTTGTTACATGTGCTCACTAAAATTTTTAAGATAATACAATTTTAAATTCTGGTAAAATAGGCATAAATATTAAAATGGAAAANTAAATTTTAGCAGCTGAGTCTTCTGATTCTTCTGATTATACATTTAGCTTATAAAGGACAATATGTTTGTTACATATTCACTAAAATTTTTAAGATAATACAATTTTAAATTCTGGTAAAATAGGCATAAATATTAAAATGGAAAACTTGAAATTGAAATAAGAAAACATAATCCCTGATATATCGAAGGCATTCAGAATATATTTTTAACTGAATACATAGATCATTTGTAAATGATTAATGTTCCTGGAAAGAACATAAATCCCAAAGCTACTTTAGATATTTCCAGACTTGCTGTTGGGACTGTATTTATCCTTACTATTTAAAATAAAGAAAATAAAGTCTTTCCTACCTTTTTTTTTTCCCAAAGAACAAGTAGGTACTTGGTGAATATTTGATTGGCCATCTATGTAAACATCATAGCTTCAATATTAAAACTACATTGAAAATCATCTATATAAAACTGGAAGTGAGAAAAATAGCCAATGACATATCTTGTATTTTGAAACACTTCACTAACATTTTGTGCAAAACATTTTAAGTTCTTGTTATAACAGTATAAAATATATAATTCCAGTAGAATTTTTGCCCAATGCAATTTTCCCTTTAACAGAATAATTCAAAATACAATGATAAAAACTGTCTTTCCTGGCAAAGCAATGTCTGTTGATCATCATAATGCAGCTTCAGGCAGAATGGCTTTTTAAGGCACATGTGTGCTTGAAGTTATTTTATTATGTAAAGCCGGGTCGGCCTAGAAATGAAGGCTAAACTAAAAACTGATTGGAGGTGGGGAGCTTCTCCAAGTGCTTTTGTAATATTTTGGAGAGAATAATTTAAAGGCTAATTTAGTAAGGAGATATATAAGTAGTTAAATAGGTAAATCTGTACAAGCAGAAGGGTTTCCCCTAAAGGTTAATTATTGGGACATATATATCACAAGTCACTTATCCCTAATACAAATTAGCTTATCAATAGAAAGGCTTTCGTTAGGTGGCACGGAAACACTTGTGCCTGATTTCAAATTGTTTGTGTCACTTATCTTGATTTCATCATATTTACTGCTAGCCGGGTTTCGGCGAGGTGGTGGTGAAAACTGAGCTGGATTCATGGTTCTAATGAAATTGTGAATATCGAATTCTTATGAGAAGACCTTGAATATGAATTACACTAAAGGTCTTTTGACCAAAATCACAGAATCAGTTTACTACTTGCCACACAGCTCCCAGGAATTCTCCACATGGCAATGACCAATTTATTTCCAAGAGAAATTTGACTTTGGTTGTGTTTGTGTTAGTCCAATGAAACTGTTAAAGGTATAATTATTTTTGTGGGGAAGATTATGAACTCAAACATATTTCAAAATTTCAGTGACTAAATTGAGTAACTCTAATAAAAAAGAGTTAAATTTTGTAATAGTAATTATCACCCTATTATGTGTAGATCCCATAATAATAATTCAATTTATTCTTTGCTAAATTTGTCACACTTAAAAAAACACTTTTTAAAATGTACATTATCTCTCCTAATATTGATATTTCATATATCTCTTTTCCCATCCCTGGGATCACAGAGATGTCTTTTACCATTAGACATTCCTTGATCTTTAGTTCTCTGTCTGTTTCTCTCTCTCTAAGGGTTACTGTATACTGGCACATAATGTAAAGCTCTTAATTTCAAGATGTCACATAATTTAAAACAAACTAGTTCCTTTCTTTAGCAATTTCTAAATTTTAATTTTCTTCAGTTTGTTTCCTTATAATGAGTAATAGCTCTATTTATGAACATTTGAGAATATAATCCATTCTATTTAGAATGCCAAATTATTTATAAATTTTTTCTAAACAATGCATTGGTTTCTTTTCTGTAAATAATCAATTGTTCTGGGATAGAAGCATATTACCCTCTGTTCCTTATGCTACTCTTTGCAGTTTATGTCTAGATATTCAAGTTCAGTCCTCAGGGATTATTTTTTGATATTCCACATTTGAAAAAGTGATGATTTTTTTCTGTCAGTAAAAATGAAATTTAATCATCATTCAGTTTGTAATTTTTCCTAGCAACTTCTACTGTTTTTACAAAATATAGTAGGCACTTTGTGAACCCAAGTCTATATAGTACTTGGAAAGACATAAGTCACCTGCTCAATCTCCTCACTTGATGGATAAGAAAACTAAGGTTCTGACAGGTGAAATAATTTATTCAAGATCATAAAATTGGTTAATAGAAAGGGAATGGTTAAAAATTAATTTCCAGGGGCGCCTGGGTGGCACAGCGGTTAAGCGTCTGCATTCGGCTCAGGGCGTGATCCCGGCGTTATGGGATCGAGCCCCACATCAGGCTCCTCTGCTATGAGCCTGCTTCTTCCTCTCCCACTCCCCCTGCTTGTGTTCCCTCTCTCGCTGGCTGTCTTTATCTCTGTCGAATAAATAAATTAAAAAAATTAATTTCCAAAAAGGATGTTTCATCACCTGAAAAACAATCCCTGAAAATTTGTTAAGTGGAACAAAAACATTTTAAACAAAATGAAAGTCATTTCATTGTAGATACGTAAACTATTTAGGAAGTAAAATTATCATTATTTCAAACACACATACACATATATATATAAGCCTGAAATTTTCTTTTTTTAAAAAAAAGATTATTTGAGAGAGAAAGAGAAAGAGTGAGGGAGAGAGGAAAGGCAGAGGGAAAGAATCTCAAGCAGACTCCCCACTGAGTGTGGAGCTGGACTCAGGGCTCTGTCCCACAACCCCAAGATCATGACCTGAGCTGAAACCAAGAGTCAGACGCTAACTGACTAAGCCACCCAGGCGCCTCTGTATGCTTGAAATTTTCATTGCAATTAATAGTTCCAACTTCCATTCTTTTCTTTCTAAAATTTTATAGGAGGAGTAGGCTATTTGTGTTCTCAGATATGTCTTTGGCTATTTCTGCAGCAGAATTATCACACAATGATCCCACTCCAACTGTGATTAGATGAATGATCTTCGTGCACCTGTATTGCACTTGGAAAATATGTTTATACTGAGTTGCTATGTTGCAGGACATTGATGACAAGTCTAGATGAGACTCAAAATGGCACTTTAATGGATTTGCTGCTGGCTATGAAAAAGTAGCCTTGAATTAAATCAAATATAGTTTTGGTGTTACTGTGAATCAAGAAAAAAATTCTCATATGGGTGCTCATAGCTTAATTTGGTCTAAAAAAGAATAAATCTCTAGGCACTGTCTGTATTATAAATTTCCATCTCTACCTCTTTATTTCCATGTAACATGTAAATCATTTTGTTCTATGAAATAAATGCTTTAGTATATGAATATTTCAAGTCTTGCTAGAGTATGTCAGCAATGCTCTTAGATGTAGAATTTCATAGACCATTAACAAAGCTGTGATTTAATCTTTAATAATGGTGTAACACAGATTGAATTCATCTCATTGCTGGGTGGCTCGGTGCATGTTTATGTAGTTTTAGTATTCAGTGAGCAGCTATGAGAATTTTATTAAGCAAATGATCTCTGGGATACAGAGTGGTCTCCATTATGGAAGTAACATAAATCTGATAGCTACATGGTCTAAGGGCAGAATCAGCAAAGAAATATATTATCAAGCTCTAAATCACTTTTTGAAATAAAATGTTGGGGTTTTCAGGTTTATTCACGACTGGGAAATTTTAATGTATTAAGTTCAATGGATGAAGTGTGAATGGAGTAATAACAAGCTAGATTACAGATGCATTTTGAACAATCAACGGTTCGAAAGAAAAACAGGAAACTCTAATGCTGGTCTACTGCTGATCATAGTCAGTTTATTTGACCTGTCTTTTATGTTTTATGCAAGACCACACTTTTTACCTGCCTTTGAGTTTTACTCAAAGATTTTGTATTGTCCTACCCAACTTTTCCACGTATACCACATCAATTTGATGGCTTGATTTATTGTATTTCCACAACTCCTGATTACTTTTGTTATCTAGACCTTAAGCATAAACAACATTATCATTTTAATTATTAATTTATTGCTTAGGTACTGGAAACATATATTTAAAGCCATGCAAAAACGACATTATTTAACGGTACCTAACAATCCTTAGGTGGATATACAGACTACATCTTACCACACTAATCTTTTTGCACAAGGCTGAAAAATAAACTTTAATACTTTCCTGCCATTTTCATCAGTTGCATTTGGACATTAATTAAAATCACAAACCAATCTTTATTTTTTTTAACAGTGACTTTGATAAAGTTAGATAATGTAAATACCAATGCTTATCAAGTGTGCCTGTTTCTAATCTTGGTTTGGTTTATCTACTGTAATTCCCTCGGAGACCATTACCAGAAGTGGCTACCCAATGTACTTTATTCTTTGTAATTTGTGATTCTGTGTAACTAAATGTGAGATTAAGTGATTATATTATCCTATCTTCACATCAGTAGTACATGGTAGGAATTAACATTTTATATAAATAGTTTAAAATTTTAACCTTTTCCATGTAATTTTCATTCAAAATTTGTTAGGCTTTCCCATATATCAAATGTGAAATGTAATGAGCAATTTAAGCTTGTCTAGTTTAAATTCTTTTTTTTTTAGATTTTATTTATTTATTTAGCACCAGTGGGGGGAAGGGCAGAGAGAGAGAGAGAATCTCAAGCAGACTCCATGCTGAGCAGGGAACCTGACATGGGGCTCCATCTCATGACCCTGAGATCATGACCCTCTGGTCATTTGCTTACCTGACTGAGCCATCCAGGTGCAGCTAGTTTAATTTCTAATCACAGATACATAAAAATATATGGAAGAATAAAATATTTATAACTAGCAATATTAACTATAGGGGGAAATTGCAACACATATTTTTTATATTTCTACTTCATTGATTTGTTAATACATCACTTTGAATGGACATTCTCAAATGTAGATAAATTAACTTTACAAAACCAATCATTCATGCTGCATTACTAAAGGTGTAGACTTGGTCTTTTGTTCCAAATATGACCATAATGTTATAAGCTTAACCAATAGCTTCTTGGAGAGTTAGAAAGGACTCCAATCATCAGCCTCCCTCCTAATTCAGAATATCTTGTCCTGTAAGGAATATTATCTATTTTCTTTGTACATATGCTCAATACATTGATCTCAGCTTTCACATAAGGAACTTTGGGAATAATTAGTAGTAGTTATTATACCTATCCCAAATATTTATCTAGTGTTGAACAACCCTGATTCTTTACACTTTCCTCCATAACATTCTAGTCACCCTTCTCTAGAAAAATGATAGTTCAAATTATATTTCAAAATCCTTTAAAGGAGACCATATTGTAGATGAATATAATATTGGAATAAAGCTCTTCTTTAACTGAACATATTGTTGAAATAGTTGAATTTTTTCATTAATGTCCCTATTGTATGAAAAAACAATGCTCCTAAAACACTGAAATCTCAGTGTGGCAAGACACTCACATTCTTTGATGTCCTCGCAGACATATATCTCTCATGTCACTTATTCAAGGGAATACATTGAAAGTGTGGAATGGTGAACAAGATCATCCAAATTATTTAAAGTTTATTTTTCTATCCATTAAAAATCAAATGAGATCCCAATAAATGTCTGAATGCATGTTTCCTATTAAATGGGACACCCCGAGAAGCTGTTATTAAAAACAATGTACTTGGATCACAATGTTTGTATCCTTTGGGTACAATGGGTAAATACCTACTAGTGCAATTTCTGGATTATAGGGTAGCTCTATTTTTAACTTTTTGAGGAACCTCCTTACTGTTTTCCCGAGCTGTACCAGCCTGCATTCCCACCAACAGTGTAAGGGGTTCCCTTTCTCCACATCCTTGCCAACATTTGTTCTTTCCTGACTTGTTAATTGTAGCCATTCTGACTGGTGTGAGGTGGTATCTCATTGTGATTTTGATTTGTATTTCCCTGATGCCGAGTGACGTGGAGCACTTTTTCATGTGTCTGTTGTCCATTTGTATGTCTTGTTCAGAGAAATGTCTGTTCATGTCTTCTGCCCATTTCTTGACTGGGTTATTGAATGGATAAAGAAGATGTGGTACATATATACAATGGAATATGGCTCAGCCATCAAAAAGGATGAGATCTTACCATTTACAATGGCATGGATGGAACTGGAGGATATTATGCTAAGTGGAATAAGTCAATCAGAGAAAGACCATTATCATATGGTTTCACTCACTAATGGAATTTAAGAAACAAAAAAGGATCATAGGGGAAGGGAGTGAAAATAAAATAAAATGAAATCAGAAAGGGAGACAAACCATAAGAGACTCTTAATTATAGGAAACAAACAGGGTTGCTGGAGGGGAGGGGGGTGGAGGGATGGGGTAACTGGGTGATGGGCATTAAGGAGGGCATAATGAGCACAGGGTGTTATATGCAACAGATGAGCAACTGAACTCTACATCTGAAACTAATGATACATTATATGTTAACTAATTGAATTTAAGTAAGTTTTAAAAAAATAAAATAATGCACTCAACGTTTAAAACAAAATCAAAATGCTTCCAGTGGTGTATTGTGGTCCTTCTCACAATTTTAGTGCGGTAGTTTCTGTATATTTTTTGTACTTCTCCACAAGAAATTTATCTCCTACTACTTCCTCTAATGCCCTGAAAATAGTATGTGTTAACACCCTATTGCTCCTTGTGGCTCCTTTCAAACTATCATTCCAGTGTAATAAAAAAAGGGAGAGAGGGGACTTCCTTCTTCAAATGTAATTTTTCTGAATCTACATTTTCACACTTATATGATTGTTTTTATCTCAAGGTTATTTTACCTTCTACTATGTCTATCCTCTGACACTGAATTTGGATGTTAAACATACATATGAAACACCTAGCTGAGGGGTAATGAGGATGAATTACAAACAATCTGTTTTATTTTCCCTTCAAAAATCTCCCTAAGGGGGTACCTTGGTGGCTCAGTCAGTTAAGCGTCTGGCTCTTGATTTCAGCTCAGGTCATGATCTCAGGGTTGAGAGACTGAGCCCCACTTCAGGCTCCATGCTCAGTGTGGAGACTGCTTGGGGTTCTCTCTCTCCCTCTCCCTTTGCCCCTCCTCCTGTGCTTGCTCTCTTAAATAAATAAAAAGATAAATAAATAAATAAAATCTTTTTAAAAATCTCGCTAAAACAAAAATAAAGGGAATTTTAATGTGGGAACATACAAGAACAAAGATAATGGGATTAGAGACAACCACAACTGCATTTTGGAAGACATATGGACAGATGATAATGAACAGAGCAATTTGGGAAAATTGAATCCTAGATCTCTGGTGGAAAAGCCAAGAAACAGTCTATATTACAGAATACCTCTCAAAAATCATGAATTTGTGGTAACAGTCTTCTGTAGAAGGATAAGGTAGACTAAAATGAGGATGATTAGTCAAAAACTTCAGGAAAGAGTTAAAACTACATAGCCATTTGAATAGCTAAAATTATAAATACAGATAACAATAAATGTTGACATGGGTGTAGGGCATACATAACATGGTATAACCACTTTGGAAAACTGACGGTTCCTTGGAAATGCAAGCATACACTTAGGTATTTATCCAAGAGAAATGAAAGCGTATGTCCATACAAAGACTTGTACATGAATATCCACAGAGCTTTATTCATAGTGCCCAAAACCAGAAATAGCTCAAGTGTCCGTCACTAGGAGAATGGACAAACTAAAGGAGGTACATTTTTTTTCTAATTTTTATTTAACTTCTAGTTTGTTAAAATACAGTGCAATATTGGTTTCAGGAGTAGAATTCAGTGATTCATCACTTACATACAACACCCAGTGCTCATCATATCAAGTGCCCTCCTTAATATCCATCACCCATCTAGCCCATCCTCCACCCGCCTCCTTCTATCACCTCTCAGTTTGTTACCTGTGTTTAAGAGTCTGTTATGCTTTGCTTTCCTCTCTCTTTCTTCTTTTTCTTCCCCCTCCCATATGTTCACCTGTTTTATTTCTTAAATTCCACACATGTGTGGAATCATATGGTATTTGTCTTTCTCTGACTTATTTCACTTAGCATAATATACTCTAACTCCATCCATGCTGTTGCAAATGGCAGAACATCATTCTTTTTGGTGGCCGAGTAATATTCCATCATATGTATACATCACATCATCTTTATCCATTTATCTGTCAGTGGGCATTTGGGCTCTCTCCATAGTCTGGCTATTGTTGATAATGCTGCTATAAACATCGGGATGATGTACCCCTGTGAATCTGAATTTCTGTATCCTTTGGGTAGGTACCTAGTAGTGCATTGCTGCATCATAGGGCAGTTCTATTTTCAACTTTCTGAGGAAACTCCATACTATTCCTCAGAGTGGCTGCACCAGTTTGCAGGATTCCCCTTTGTCTGCATCCTTACCAATACCTGTTGTTTCTTATGTTGTTACTTTTAGCCATTCTCACAGATGTGAGGTGGTATCTCATCGTGGTTTTGATCTGTATTTCCCTAATGTTGAGTGATATTGAGTATCTTTTCATGTGTCTGTTAGCCATCTGGATATCTTCTTTGGAAAATTGTCTATTCTTGTCTTCTGCCCATTTCTTAACTGGATTATTTGTCTTTTGAGTATTGAGTTTGGTAACTCTTTATAGACTTTGGATACTAACCCTTTATTGGATATGTCATTTGCAAATATTCCTAAAGGATGTACATTTATATTATGGAATGTTACTTAGCACTAAAAGAAAAAAAAAACCCACTGTAAATGTAAGAACATTGGTGAATCTCAAAATCATCATGCTAAAAAAAAAAAAGAAGCAAGAGACAAAAGGCTACAAATTTTATCTCTTTCATATAAACTGCAAAATCATCTAAAGTAGTTGTCTGGGATAAGAACTGAAGAGGGATTGACTGCAGAGTGCCGTGAGGAATCTTTCATAAATGACAAATATATCATGCATTGTGATTGTGCTGGTATGATCATGAATGAATGCAACCGTCAAAACTCATTGGATTATACACTTTAGATAGATGTAGTTTGTCATATGTCCATTATTCTTCAATAAAATCAATAAGTAAAAAGTAATTTTAAAAAGAACAAAGAAACAGAACCTCAGATCTCAATCATTGCATGTTGCCAAAGGACTTGTTTTCTTTTGTGTCAGCAAAAGACTGAAGGTCTCTGGACTAGGAGATGCCAGGTACATTTGAGGGTGGGGTACACTTTTGAAAATAGAATGATTAAGCAAACATTTATGATGCTGAATACTAATCCCCTAGCTTTTTCCTATTTTAGCTTCCAGAATGACAGCAGCAAGGACTATATTTTTAGGCAGCATATTAGAAGATCTATATAGGGGAAACCTTCTCAGCCAGAAGGAATAACACACTGTATTAAGAATATACTGTTTTTCCTGAGCCAAAAGAAACAATAAATGAATATACGTATATCCCCCCCCCACACACACACAAGGAAATGACATAACTTATAATGAAGGTCACTGTAACAAGCCTTATCTAGGGACTCTATGTTTCCAATCAGCTTTTAATATTAGCAGACACACAAAAATCACTAGCCATCTGTAAAATGCATCCAACTTAAAAGATAGAGCTCAAAATAAACAAAGAAAAGAGAATTTTCAAAAAATATTTTATTCTACTTATTTGAGAAAACAAGGGAAAGAGAAAGAATGAGCATGGGGAGGGGTGGAGGGAGAGAGAGAAACAGGCTCCCATTGAGCAGGAAGCCTGATTCAGGGCTCACTCCCAGGACCATGGGATCATGAACTGAGCTGAAGGCAGATGCTTAACTGGCTGAGCCACCCAGGCACCCCAAGACAGAAATTTTTGAAAATAAAGACTATGCATGAAAAGGATTGAAACATTTTATTGCTATCAGAGAAATAGGATTTTTTTTTTAATTTTTTATTATTTTTTAATTTTTTAAGAAATAAGATATTTTTCATGAGAAAAGAACAAAGGTATTATAAAAAAGTTTTAACAAAACTGAAAAATTCCATAGAAATTTTTAAAGATAATGTTGAGGAGATCTCCCACAAAGCAGAAAAACTAAAACAAGAACAATAAAAAGAGATGGAGAATTAAGAAGAAAAAGATAAGAAAATGAGAGGAACAGTCAAGGAGGTACAACATTCAAATAATAGAAGTGCCAGAAAAAGAGCATAATAAAAACCGAAGGGAGAAACCCATCAATCAAATAATTCATGAATTTTTCTCATAACTGAAGGGCATTAGTTACCAGAATGAAAACAGCCCACTGTGTGCTTAGCAAAATAGATAAAAGTTTACCCGTATCAAGACAGATTAACAGGGCATTTTAGAATACTGAGGGCAAAGATAAGATTCTTCAAGCTTCCAAGGAGGTAAAAAAATAAATAAGTAAATGGGTCACATGAAAAAGATCCTGTATTAGAAAGCCTTCAGGCTGCTTAAGAACAACTCTGGAAGCCAGACAATGGAACAATGTCTACAAGATTCTCTGGGGAAATTATTTCAAACCCAGGGCTTGATACCCAGCCGAACCATAAATCAAGGTTGACGGTAGAGATCTGCCATGTCTCCAGGGTAATCTGTCTTGTACTCCTTCTCAAGAAGCTGCTATGTGCTCCATTAAAACAATGGTATGCATCAGTGAGGATGGAGGCATGGGGTACAGGAAGTACAGAGGGAAAGTAAAGGGTATCTTTGGGGTCATGATAAAGTAGAAATTCCAGGCAGAAAACAAACAGCCCAGTCCCATCGTGGCACACGTCTGACCTACAGAACTGTGAGCTAATAAATGAGCATTGTTTTGAATTGCTAAGTTCGTGATAATTTTTTTGTATATCAGTAGAAAACTAGTTCCATAAAATTCCATTCTCTCTACTTTATTCTAAAGTTTGATTTATCAACTATCCCTGTGTTGTTTCCATGTTTAAACCCTATTTCTCTCTCCATGAACTTCTTTTTCATTTCCCTGAAACCTATATTTTGATATATTGAAAAAAAACTAATAAAACCAATAAAAATCATTTTGGTATCCTATTCTATCAGTCTATTACTGTGTCCTAATTTTATTACCAAGCTTCTTGCAAAAATAAGTTGCAACCACTATCAATATTTTCTCCTTAATTCTGAGAAATACAGAGTCAATGTCCTGAGGAGCACAAGTGATATTTTAATTAGCAAATCTTATTCTCTTTCTTCACTCTTTCTATTCATCTGCAGCATTATTTACTAGTTGACTTCTCTGTTCATTTTATCCTATGTGATTCTCTGCACTTTTGTCAATGTGGAAATTTATTTCCAGCAAACAATCTTTCAAAATGAGGACCAAATAAAAACATTTTCATAAATTAGAAAACCACAACATAACAAAAACAAAAACGAGAAAATTCACTGCTAGCAGGCAAAAACTATAATAAATATAAAAAGATATCTTTCAGACAAAAAGAACATGATATCAATTGAAAAATGTAGATTTCAATAAAGGAATTAAGAGCACTGGAAATTATAAAAATGTAGGTAATATAAAAGAGATTTCTTCTCATTATTTGTAATGATATTAAATAATAATTGTTTATAGCTAAACTAGGAACAATGTGTTGAGGAGTTGATAATATGTATAGTAGTAAAATGAATGACAAAAATAGTACAAAGGACAAGAAGAAAGGAACGGAAACAAACTTATAAAATTTTTATATGTGAAGTGGGCTAAAATGACAAAAATGAAAAGGAAACTGCTAGGAAGAACAGAGCAACTGGAACTCTCACACATTTAGTAGAAAAGCAAGATGGAATTACCATTTTGGAAATATTTTTTTTTTTTACAAATTAAAACAATGCCATTTTTAGATATTTACCAAGGAGAATAAAAATAGAGATTCACACAATAATCTATAAGCAAATTTTCAGAGCAACTTCATTCATAATAACCCAAAACTGGAAACACAAATGTCCATCAATTGGTGAATAGATAAACAAACTGTGGCACATCCACGCAATGGACTACTACTCAGCAATATGATGAAAACTACTGATACATCCAACAGCATGAATGGGCTTCAAAAGCATTATACTAATTGAAAGAAGCCAAACATAAAAGGCTACATACAATATGGTTCCATTTATATGACATTCTGGAAAAGTCCAGTAGAAAACACTACAAACAGAAAACAGATCAAGGAGCTGTATAAGTTCGTGATAATTTTTTTGTATATCAGTAGAAAACTAGTTCCATAAAATTCCATTCTCTCTACTTATAGAATTTTAATGGGAGTAAATGTTTGTCAAAGTTCATTGAACTGTATATTTTTGAAAGATGACTTTTATTGTATATAAATTATACCTCAATAAACTTGACTTTTAAAATACCCAGTGGTATTGTGAACTTTTTGAATATATAAAATAATTTTAAAAGTCAAGTTTATTGAGGTATAATTTATATACAATAAAAGTCATCTTTCAAAAATATACAGTTCAATGAACTTTGACAAACATTTACTCCCATTAAAATTCTATTACCCCAGATTTCAATCCTTACAGTTAATACCACTGTTACAAATTGGGTCAATACCTGTAACCATATCAGCATTACTACTCTAGTCTGTCTAAATTTGTTACTAAAATTAGAAATGCAAAATCTTGAAAAAGTGTTCAGAAACTGCTTTTCCTAGATTTTTCAGAAGAGGAGTTATCCATGCTGTCAAAAGTGTCATATACTAACATTATTACTAATATTGAAAAAAGTGTCATACAAAACTATGGCTTTGTCTCTGGAGTTCTAATCTTCAGCACCTTTATGAATATTGTGGTTTTTTTAAATATGCTTTTTAAATTTAAAATTTGGATTTTTAAAATTTAAGATTTAAGATTATATGTAATATTACATATATATGTGTATATATATGTATTTAATAATGAGGTAATGGCTTAGTTCTTTCATATAAATTTCAGCTTTAGGTCTCACCATCTTTGAAATATTTCCCAATCATCCAATTTCACAGTACTTCAAAATTATATCTTATTCACTTTCATCCAACTCTCCACTCATTTATGTCCATTTTAAATGTAAAAACAATTCTAACTTTATTAACTTTTTGATGGTGATACTAGGTTGAACTCACTCTATTTTTTTAAAAGATTTATTTATTTTTTTGAGAGAGAGAATAAGAGAGAATGAGCAGGGGGGTGGAACAGAGTGAGTGGGAGAAGCGGACTTCCTGCTGAGCAGAGAGCCCAGTGTGGGACTCCATCCCAGAATCCTAAGATCATGACTTGAGCCAAAGGCAGACGCTTAACCGACTGAGCCACCCAGGTGCCTCCAATCTATTTTTTAAATATATATTCCCAGTGATCTAGGGCTGCATTTCATATATGGAATGCTGACCATTGTGATTTTGTAAAATTATCACTATCTGGATTAGGTAGTTCTGAAATGAAATGTATCCCTACTTAACCTTTCTCACTTACCAAACCAGCAAAACTCAAACACACTGTCTTCATGTAAACAAGATTTTCATTAGTGTTTAGCTATCAAATTACCATTTGTTTTTTTCATACAACAAGACTCTTCAGCTCTTTTCAATCATTTATACATTCAAAGACTTCATATTCTGTCCTTTTCTCTATTACATTTCAGAAATACAACAATAAGATATCAATGTTGCTGAGTTTTCAGATCAATTGCCTCCTTGATTTGAATATTCAGTCTATGGTTAAATCCCTACATCAACATTTCTTACAAATAATTTTTTATTAACATTTTAAAAATTTATAGTAACTGACTCTTACCTTGCGTACCCTCACTTTACAGCAAAAGAGAAGTTCCACATACACACCTTTCTAGCATTAACATCAGACACTCCTTCATGAAGATTTAAACAAAATTGGAATATTCAACACAGAAAATAGGTGTTTAATTAAACAGGATTCCTGCACTTGATTAAGCCATTCTTTACACAACGGCAAAAACCCAGTATTTTCCTGTCTCTCTATGATATTCATTCTTCCTTTCCTCTAGAATTGTTGGATTTGGACTCTTCCTCTGGAAATTCTGTACGTGGATAATTAATGTTAACTGATTGTGACCTTACCAATACAAATAGTTTTGGCGACATCTCGCTCCTCAGAATTAAAACTGTTTCCTCGTAGAGCCTCTGTAGCCCATTCATTTGGATTGCCACCCAATTTCCCCTCGTACTCCTTTATCATCCCCATCGCTCAGTACGCAGTGGTCTCTAAAGTGAACCTGAATAGAAAACCTGAACAGACCCATAATCAGCAAGGAAATTGAAGCAGTAAGCAAAAATCTCCCAACAAACAAGAGTCTAGGGCCGGATGACTTCCCAGGGGAATTCTATTAAACACTGTAAAGAAGAACTAATATCTATTCTTCTGAAGCTGTTCAAAAAATAGAAATGGAAGGAAAACCTCCAAACTTGTTCTATGAGGCCAGCATTACCTTAACCCAAAAACGAGACAAAGACCCTACCAAAAAGGAGAATTACAAACCAATATACCTAATGAACACGGATGCCAAAATTCTCACCAAGATACTAGCCAATAGGATCTTACAGTACTTTAAAAGGATTATTCACCACAATCAAGTGGGATTTATTCCTGGGGACAAGGGTGGTTCAACATTCACAAATCAATCAACGTGATACATCACATTAATAAAAGAAAGGACAAGAACCATACCATCCTCTCAATTGATGCAGAAAAGGCATTTGACAAAATACAGCATCTTTTCTTGATTAAAACTCTCCACAGTGTAGGATAGAGGGAATATACCTCAATATCATAAAAGCCATCTATAAAAAACCCACAGCAAATATCATTTTCAATGCGGGAAAACTCAGAGCTTTTCCCCTAAGGTCAGGAACACAACAGGGATGCCCCCTCTCACCACTGTTGTCCAACATAGTACTAGAAGTCTGACCTCAGCAATCAGACAAAAAGAAATAAAAGGCATTCAAATTGGCAAAGAAGTCAAAATCTCACTCTTTGCAAATGACATGACACTTTATGTGGAAAACCCAAAAGACTCCACCCCAAAATTGCTAGAACTCATAAAGAAATTCAGCGATGTGGCAGGATATAAAATAAATGCATAAAAATCAGCTGTATTTCTACACACTAACAATAAGACAGGAGAAAGAGAAATTAAGGAATTGATCCCATTTACAATTGCACCAAAAACCATAAGATACCTAGGAATAAACCTAACCAAAGAGGTAAAGGATCTGTACTTTAAAAACTCCAGACTCTGGGAAACAAACTGAGGGCGTCAGAGGGGACGGGGGTGGAGGAATGGGATAGGCTGCTGATGGGTAGTAAGGAGGGCACTGGGTGTTATACGCAACTAATGAATCATGGAACTTTACATCAAAAACTAGGGATGTACTGTATGGCAACTAACATAATATAAAACATAATATAAAAAAATTATTATTAAAAAATAAATAAATAAATAAAAACTACAGAACACTCAAGAAAGAAATTGTGCAAGACACAAAGAAATGGAAAAACGTTCCATGCTTCATAGATTGGAAGAACAAATATTGTTAAAATGTCTATGCTACTTAGAGCAATCTATACATTCAATGCAATCCCTATCAAAATACCATCAACTTTTTTCACAGAGTTGGAACAAATAATCCTAACATTTGTATGGAACCAGATAAGACCCCAGATAGCTAAAGGAATGTTGAAAAAGAAAATCAAAGCTGGTGGCAACACATTTCTGGACTTCAAGTTCTATTACAAAGCTGTAATCATCAAGACAGTATGGTACTCGCACAAAAACAGACACATAGATCACGATAGAGAAACCAGAAATGGACCCTCAACTCTATGGTCAACTAATCTTTTACAAAGCAGGAAAGAATTTCCAGTGGAAAAAAGACAGTCTCTTCAACAAATGGTGTTGGGATATTTGGACAGCCACGTGTAGAAGAATGAAACTGGAACATTTTCTTACACCACACACGAAGACAGACTCAAAATGGATGAAAGACCTAAATGTGAGACAGGAATCCATCAAAATCCTAGAGGAGAACACAGGCNTATTTGGACAGCCACGTGTAGAAGAATGAAACTGGACCATTTTCTTACACCACACACAAAGATTTAAAAAATGGATGAAAGACCTAAATGTGAGACAGGAATCCATCAAAATCCTAGAGGAGAACACAGGCAGCAACCTTTGACCTCAGCCGCAGGAACTTCTTATTAGACACACCTCTTAAAGCAAGGGAAATAAAAGCAAAAATGAACTACTGGAAATTCATCAAGATAAAAAGTTTCTGCACAGCAAAGGAAACAGCCAACAAAACTAAAAGGCAGCCCACAGAATGGGAGAAGATATTTGCAAATGACATATCAGATAAGGGGCTCGTATCCAAGATCTATAAAGAACTTATCAAACTCAACACCCATAAAACAAATAATCCAGTCAAGAATTGGGCAGAATTCGGCTCAGGGCATGATCCCGGAGTTCTGGGATCGAGCCCCACATCAGGCTCTTCCTCTGGGAGCCTGCTTCTTCCTCTCCCTCTCCCCCTGCCTGTGTTCCCTCTCTCACCGGCTGTCTCTCTCTCTGTCAAATAAATAAATAAAATCTTAAAAAAAAAAATTGCAGAAGACATGAACAGACATTTCTCCAAAGAAGACATACAAATGGCCAACAGACACATGAAAAAATGCTCCACGTCACTTGGTGTCAGGGAAATACAAATCAAAACCACAATGAGATACCACCTCACACCAGTCAGAATGGCTAAAATTAAACAAGACAGGAAACAACAGATATAGGTGAGGATGCAGAGAAAGGGGATCCCTCTTAGCACTGTTGGTAGGAATGCAAGCTGGTACAGCCAGTCTGGAAAACAGTAAGTAGGTTCCTCAAAAAGTTAAAAATAGAGCTACCCTATGACCAGCAATTGCACTACTAGGTAGTTACCCTAAAGATACAAATGTATTGATCTGGAGGGGCACCTGTATCCCAATGTTTATAGCAGCAATATCCACAATAGCCAAACCGTGGAAAGAGCCGATATGTCCATCAACAGAGGAATGGATAAAGAAGATGTGATATACACAATGGAATATTACTCAGCTATCAGAAAGGATGAATACTTACCACTTATACTGATGTGGTTGGAACTGGAGGGTATTATGCTGAGTGAAATAAGTCAATCAGAGAAAGACAATTATCACATGGTTTCACTCATATATGGAATATAAGAGACAGCGCAGAGGCCCATAGGGGAAGGGAGGGAAAACTGAATAGGAAGTCATCAGAGAGGGAGAAAAACCATGAGAGATTCTTTACTACAGGAAACAGAATGAGGGTTGCTAAAGGGGAGGCTGGTGGGGTAGATGGGGTAACTGGGTGAGGGGCATTAAAGAGGGCATGTGATGTAAAGAGAATGGAGTGTTATATCCAACTGATGAATTACTGAACTCTACATCTGAACTTAATGATGTACTATATGTTGGCTAATTGAATTTAAATTAAAAAAAATAAAGTCAATGAAATTTTTGCCTTTTGCATGCTAGAGTGAGTCTTTGCACGTGGTTCTCTTCTTTCTTCTCTCAGACTGGCATTAAGGTATGTAAAAAGAAAATGAAACCAGCACTCCTAAAAGCAATGGTGGTGTTGTTTTTCTCCAGCTACTACATTGTATTGTTTTTTTTCTTCCTTTTTTCATACAGTTACTTTGACCTTATTTTCAGTAGTGCTTTCCTAGGGCATCTCCCGGAATAAATTATTTTTCATCATATAGATATTCATAGATTCAAACTTCATAGCACTTCCCTTTACAATCTTCAAGTTTTATAACCTGACTTTTGAAACAGTTTATTATTTTGCACAACATCATACTGAAATAGATCACCACATTCCCTTTTAAATAGATAAGGGAATAAATTATTCTCAATGTCTCATTAACGTCTACAGTTCTTTTAGTAGAAAAAATTTGAGAAACTACTTCTGTGTAAAGCACCATGCAGCCTACAAAGAATTTTAAATGGCACCAGACTAGTGAGAAAATAAGATATGTACAAATAAAATAGCCAGGAACTAAGTGAAAACCTGATAACAGTAAAACGAGTGTACAGACCAGTGAAAGATTTTGGCTGCCAAATTCTTACCATACTTTTTTTCACCAACTTTACTAAAACCCTTGAAAATGTAAAATTGATTCAGGACTTGAGTATTTTCCTCTTTAAAAACAAAATCTACCCATATTGTGTAGACCAGTCATGAGAAATGAGTTTACTACGGCTAAGGAACAGCCACATGACAAAAACTGCTCTTTATAATCTGAGATTCACAATGCCTACCCTCTCAGAGGCAAAATGTGGACAAAACTCACGACCTTTTTCACCGGCCGCATTTCTATAATAGAAGCCCATGCCAATTAGAAACACCAAATTAGTAGGAGGAATAACCAGAAAGGACTCAGCAAGTCATACCTAACAATTTCAAATCCATTCCCAAACTATTTTTAAAATGTTTACAAGTAATTAGGGTCCCAGTTTCACCACATTTTACTCAACAAAACTCAAGACTAAATGTTCCAATTTCCATTTACAAACAAGTATTAACAGATAATAACAGCAATTTTGCTAAATGTATAAGATTTTAGACAAAGTCTCCAATAAAAGCACTGGAGGCTTTTATTGTGAGATACCCACCAGTTTTAGAGTTTACCTCACATTTTCAAGGACACATATGGACCATCTGTGTTCTGGGAGAAGAAGGCAGTGGCGCTTTCCTGAGGATTATATGAGCAGTTAAAGCTTTCCAAAGGGCCTGGTTTACGATCCCATACCTTGAATTCTCTCTTCCTTTCAACATTCTGCCAACCATTTCCAATTTCAAACTCAAACACTTGTAAATTCTCATCAGCACTCTTTCCTCACTCTGTGTTTTGGAGATATCTTTGATAATCTTCACAATAATTCCAATATTACTTCCTTTTCTATAATCGAACACAACTTTCCCCTTTCATTTTTTACACTCAAAGCTCCTGTTTTATATTTCTTAGATTTATCTATATATCTGTGACTTCGGGCAAGTTATTTAATCTTTTTGAGTTTTTTTTTCCATTACTAAAAAACCCTAAATATATGTCTAAATTACAAGATTTGATGAAGATTATGAAGTTAAATGAGATAATACAATAAAAAAAAGCACAAAATGGATATGTGTCTTGCAAGCCAAGCAACATTTTCTCAGTATCTCCTTTCCTACTTTCTTTTTTTAATTAAATTTTTATTAAATTTTTTATTAATTAGGTTATTCTTTTTTTTTTTTTACAATATATAATTTAAATTGACATTTCTCATTGGTGCAAAATGGAACCAAATCAGCCAGGTTGTACTTGGGGTTTCTGTTTTATATTTCTCATATTTCTTTATATGCCTGTGGCCTTATTTATTTTACCTCCAACATCTAGGAATTCCAGGAGACCAGTGTATTTAAAATAGGCTTGGTCATACCCAGGGTTGGTCAGTGGCTGCAGCCTTGGCTCCATCTGTTTCAAAAGCCCTTTGGTAGAACTGGGTGTTGCTGACCTCCCTACTTCCCAGGAGAAGGGAGGGAGTGAGGCCGTGTCTAGTGGTATCATGCGGTATCATAGTCCAAGGAAACTTGAGTCTCCACTGCTCATACCTGGCGTATAGGTCCTTCATAATCCTGATTTTTGCTAAATTGCTAGTTCAAGATTACCTCCTCCTGCCTCAGCAGTAGTTCCTAGCTACTAAGTCACTGATTTCAGCTGCTTGGGGAGAAAAATGTGACCACATCTGAGCTCTATAATAGATCAAAATTTGTATCAGCCACACTGTTGGGCAGTTGCCCTTGCTTTTGTTTTCATAAGAAAGAAGCAAACCAGTGTGTTCATGTGTTTAGTGCCACAGTTTCTAAAGCTCCTTTCGAGTAAGAATAAAATCTCAAGTATTTTTTTTTTCCTCTAAAGAGGCACCATCTCTTCCCATTAGTTCAAGAATACTTGGTTTCATAGATTGAATCTAAAAATATGGATGCTTGCAGAGCATGAAACCTATTTATACTGGTTGAATGATGGGATGCCACTGAAAATGAAGTGGTATTGTATAAAGTTTTTGCTGGATGGTTGTTTTATTTATTTTATTTTGCATGAAGCTTCTGAGAAGTTTGAACAGTAGCAGTTTGTGATGTGGCAGTCACTCTTTCCAACAATACTAAGAATTAGTCTTTTGTCCACACACACTGACTGCAATGCAGTCTCTGTTCTAGTACACACTGATGCCGTTGCCTATTTTCAGCTGGGTTGATGACTACATTCCAGACTCATGAAAACTAAGCACTGCTGTTATGGTACAAACCCTGGGTTTTCCTCTTGGATGACACTAAAAATAACCCACCAAATTTGTAATTTTCAAGATAATTTTGGCTTGGGTTTTGTAAGTGATGGCATGCATCTGGACTATGCCTTCTAACCTTGACATTGCTTCAAGCACTATCTCTGAATACATCATCTTAGATTAGACTAAATAAATTCATTTTTTTTAAAGATTTTATTTATTTATTCGACAGAGATAGAGACAGCCAGCAAGAGAGGGAACACAAGCAGGGGAGCGGGAGAGGAAGAAGCAGGCTTCTAGCGTAGGAGCCTGACGTGGGGCTCGATCCCATAACGCCGGGATCACGCCCTGAGCCGAAGGCAGATGCTTAACCGCGGTGCCACCCAGGCGCCCCTAAATGAATTCATTTTAAATTCTTTTGGTTAGCAGCTATGTGAAGACAATATAAGTACAAATATTTTGAAGATTATTCAGCACACATTTTACCTAACACTCATTTCATTTAAGAAATAATGTCTATATGAGTAGACTATATTAATTTACTAAGGCTTATGTATTTTTGTTATAAATTAAGGCAATATTTTATTTCTAGCCATTTCTTTTTGCTTCAGACATAGAAAAAAGAAGTATCATTGAAAAGCAACTTAAGACATTTTTAGGCTCTGCCAAATTTTCAAACTTTCATTCTTGTGGAATGTTAATTATATGCACAGAAGGGTGGAGCCAGTCTACCTTTTCTACCCTCAGGATCCTTTGACATCTAGGAAAAGTGATTTCCAGCAGTCCAGCAGCTTCTGTCCAGCAGGAGGATAGCACATTGTTTTACAAGAAAGTTGGGGCTTTTCCTGGGACACAGGGATGGCAGCTGATGCAACTGGAAGGATTGCCATCTGTCCCCATGACCACAGACTCTTACACAGATATGCTTCTACCGGGTCACGTACTTAGACTGTGTAGTCATGAATTTAGAATATGTGATTAGACCTGCTGGGGACAGAAGGGAAGGGCTAGACAGTGATGGCCTCTCCCTCAAGCCCTTACAAAAAGCCTGTTCCTCCTTTTGTTTGCCTGATGTTGATCCAGAACTTTTCAAGCTATCCATTTCATTCAATAGATACCTGTCCTGTCATAAACAAGGAGGGTCAAACCACACACAAAATGAATTTGTAATTTCAACTTAGAGTTTGTCATGAAGGACAGACTGCTTTCTGACTTAAGAAAAGATTTATTATCTACAGAGAAATCTTCGGCAAGACTGAGAATTTCCCTCTTTGATAACTTTTTTTTTTGATAACTTTTGTCTCTCAATAAGCTGGTGAAAGCATATAATATGATCTTCCAGCCTCTTAGTAAATATTTAAGTTACCTTTTTATTGTGAGTCTCTGACAGACAATTACAAATTTGTAAGTAGTTCATCAGTGTTTTGTTTTGTTTTTCAGGTTATATAGTGATGAGTAAAAAATCTGTAATGGGGACTAATGGTCCTCTGTCAGCAACTGATCTCATCACTAAATCAGAGAGAGATGGGTTAGAAAACCTTAACGCCAAGATGAAGGTGAGAAGTGGGAATAGAAGGGGGTGAAAGAAGTTAGAGAAGACAGGGAAAAAATACGCAAAGTGTGGGAAGGATCTTCCTGGTGACATTTCACTCAAAAGATTCACTTTTTGCAACTGACAATAACAGATAATAAGAAAAAATAACATGTGTCTTGCATTGCTTCCCTAAAAAGCAGTATGGCTAGTATGGATTTGCTCTTTTTGTAACCTAAGGAGAAAATTTCATTTTGCCCTTAAATATAATGCATATTTCTCAGATTAACTAACAATATAAGTTTGTTCATGGTTAAGAATAAGAGAGCCACTGAAACTCCTGAGGATCTGTGGGGCTGCTCAGGCCCTCGGATCAGATGTCTCAGCAGTACTCACAGGCATCCCAGCACCACTAACCGCACAGAGAAGAACAAATGGATGAAAGTAAGCTGCACCTCCTTTTGAAGTGACTGCTTTGCTCATAAACCTACAGATAAAAGGCTGTCTACTGTTTATTATAAAATGACTGGAAAAAATTTGAAGACTCCAGGGCATTTTCAGTCCCTTCAAACAGACTCAAGTATAATTTCTCAGCACCACCGCCCACACCATGGTGGGCAGCACAGGAAAAAACCTCATCTGGAGGATCTCAGTTGTCATCTGGATAGGATCTCTGATTAGAAAGGAAGGGGAAGGAGAAATAGAGTGGAAGAACAATAGGAGTGACAAGAGAAGGGTAAAGAGTAGGAAGACATAAACAAAGTTGGGACATTTTCTCTTCTGAGGACAACCAAAGGGGGAAAGGCAATTAAACCACCTTAAATCTCTCAGTGAATTGAGATTTTTCCACTGAAAATGTCCCAGTATAAAAGAGAATTCCACATAGTACTTTTCTTTATTTTAATTAAATTAAATTGCTCAAGACAACAATCTGATTATTTTTGGACAAGGAAAGTGGCCTGGGCTTTGCTCTTTCTAGAAACACTGGAAAGATGTGTGCTACCATGTATGGCTTTCAGAACTGTGGGTATGTCGCCAGTGCCATGCTGAGTCAGAATATCAGTGATGGAGTAGTCTGACATCAGTTGGCAAATATAGTCCAACCAGTCTTGGAAATTTCAGTCCAATCAGAAGAATAAATAAGATTCACAATTTCTTAAAAATAACGCCCACCAAGTAGCATACACAGAGGGACAAAATTCTAGGCACTCAACTCCATAGATTCTATGCACCCATCTTAAGTCATACTCTCCACACCAGGAAAGAATTATGATCTTTTTTGGGCCTACAATCCTCTTCCAATCTTCTTCTCCATGTAAGAAGTCCTGTCTAAGACAAAATGGAGGCACCACTTACTTCTTTGATGTCATTTACCAAACCCAAAGCAGACTTTTGCTTCCTCTGTGAGTCTCTATGTAGAGGCACCATTATAACCTGACATTCTGGCACAGAAATTATTTGGTCAACCATCTCTTCTCTGGGCTTCTCTGGGGCAGGACCTATGCCTTATTTATCTTTTTAAAAAGTATTTGTTATGCTTAGACACTCAGTAATTTTTCTCAAAAATAATATGGTGGAAAATGATTTCAGAAGCTTAAAAGATGCAGAGAGAAAAATATCAAGAGACTTTCATAGATTATCAGATTAAATTGTATTAGAATAGCAAGAAAGGGGAAGATATAAATTAAGAGAGATGAAGCGTGTTTAGGGAGAAGGGTAGGAGTGGAGGTAAATGGAGTTGAAAAAGGGAGGTTGAATGTGGGAAATACAGAAAGAGCAGTGTGTGTGAAGCTGAGAGATAATGTTGGGAAGGCTGTAACTTGAAACTGTGGGAAATAAGTCAAGAGGAAAAGTTGGTTATTTTGCATGAGGAGGGAAGGAGGAATTCATGGGAAAATATTGAATGCTAGGCTTGAAATGAAAGAGTCAAAAGCAATGTACTGAACAAGACATTGCTGGATACGTTGTGGCAATACCAATAAACATAAAATCTAAAAATATCTAACATTTCTACCAGGACTTTACAAAGTCATCAAAGGGATTTTTTTTTTTTTTAGGATTATTTCATTTGGTCCAAAAATGACCCTATAAAGAAGGCAGACTAATTATCACTAACCTTAATTCATAAATGAAGACATTGACCCTACTCTTGAGGAGCTGAAAACAAATCAAGGGGAGAGAATACAAGAGGAACAGGAATAAAAAGGTAACTGCAATGGCAGTAGATGAATGACAGTAAATGTTTCGTCGTTCACAGGTTGCTACTGGCATCTAATGTAAGGAGGCCAGGGATATAGCCAATCATCCTACACAGCACAGAACAGCTCCCCACAACAAAGAATCAGTCCCCCTAAAATGTCCAGCCTAGCAAGTAGAAAAGAAGTTTTGTCCATTTCTGGCATTGCTAAGATGTCCATAGTGCCATGGTGGAAAATTCTTGGTATACAGTAATCCATTATGGATACTTATTTAGACAAATTGTTTATAAAAATAGATACATTAGGTACATAAGCATCAGGTATTATTAGCACAAATTTCAAATTACTCTTTATTTGGGTGATATAGAGGCAGCTTGCTTTGTTTCACTACCTAAAAATCAGAAAATGTTTTAAGAATCTTGATTCCAATACTAAACAACCATTGCTTAAAGTAACAAAATCTAAAATGTACAGAACAAATGAACCAGCTTCTTCCACAAATACCTCATAAGGGAAACACATACAAAGGGAGGGGGAGCCTTAGAAGTGACTGATGAGACATATGAACCAGTTACAGTGTATTAACTTTGTTTAAATTCTAATTTGAACAAAAGCCTCCTTAAACATTTATGAGACAGAGAGATTGAACACTAAATGGACATTTGATAAATATAAAGAAATTGTTATTTTTAGATGTGATAATAATATAGTAGTATTATAGTATGCTATAAAAAGAGACCTTATCTTTTAGAAAGTGTACTGAAACTGATGGATAAAATGATATACTGAGATTTGTGGGAGGAAGTAGGTGCTAGTGTATTATGAAAAGTAGTCATGAGCTAGTAATTTTTGAAGCTGGATGGTGGGTAATATGGATTTATTGTATTAATTTTTAAAATTTTGTATGTATTTTGTATATGTGTGATAATCACTAAAAATAGTTTTTAAAACACTTTTATATATATGCATATGTATATATATATATGTATGACACATACACACACATATATATTTATCACAAAAGGAACACTACTGTGTGGTGGGAAAGGTATAGTTTTGTCAATAAATGATGCTATATCAGTTGATTATTCATTTGAGGGGGGGAAATCTTTAACTTTTAACCTTTACTCACCAAAGTCACAAAAATCAATCAAACCTGGGATTTAGGTGAGAAAGGTAAACCAGTAACTTTAGATGAAAAGAGAGTGGCCATCTTCATGAGCTTCAAGTAGTCCAGGTTTTCCTAAACAAGACACATATAGCCTTAAGCTAAAAAAACAAAAACAAAAAACCTAAGATAAATGGATAAGTTCTGTTTCTCAAATGCCAAAATTAACGGAATAAAAAGGGAAATATTGATAAAACCTTTGCCCCACAAAAAAATCATACCAAGACTATGTAAAGAACACCCTCACGCAACTAAAGAAAACAGGAAAGCTAATGGACAACAAGCAAAACCTCAGGAAAACAGAAAGCTCATGGAAAACAAGCAAAACACTCAGACAAGCAATTCACATAAAAATATATCCAACTGGCTAAAAAAAAAAATACAGGAAAAGGCACTCGTATTTGTTATTTACTGATGAAATGCGAATTAAAACCATAGTGTGCTATCTCTACTATCTCATCAGAATTGCTGAGATGAAAAGGCAGACAGACAATAGCAGGTGTTGGAGACAATCTGCAGGAAACTGAAGTGGTGTACAATGCTGGCATGACGGGCAAAGTTGTACTCACTCTCAGGAAAGGGGTTTGTCAGTGTCCCTTAAAGCTGAATATAGGCATATCTTATGACTCAGCAATTCAATATTTAGGGATATATCCAACAGGAATGTATATACATGCATACCTGAAGTCTTGTATTAGAACATTCAACATTCCAGGGAAGCTCTATGTATCAGTAAAAATGAACCAATTACAACTATACCCGAAAACAGTTACATGTCAAACACACAAACAGCAAAGTAAATACAATTTCATTTTAATAAAGTCTTAAGACAGACAAAACCCAGTTATGGCTTTAGAAATCAGTACGTATCATCCTTGGGGAGGTGAACAGTACCTGGAGGTGATCATAAGGGGGGATTTTGAGATGCTGGCAATGTCCCCTCCCCACCCCCCTTTTTTTTTGTTTAGGTGATGGCTACACACATATGTACTCAGTTTTTTAAAATTTTGAACAACACAATGAGTCATGGAACACTACATCAAAAACTAATGGTGTACTGTATGGTGACTAACATAATAAAAAATTCTGAACAACACATCTAGATACATGCACGTTTACCTAAATTATGCTATACTTTAATAAACAAATTGCCTTAAAACCATTATTAACTCTATTTTGTGATAAAGCCTAGAGCTTGCTATGGAATAACTAAATATCCCAGAGGAAGTACTCGGTCAGTCAGTTCTCAACGTTTCTTATGACACTCTGACAATGTGATGTGATGATAGAATAAATGTGTCCTTAAAAAAAGAAAAACTAAATCATGATAAAAAAAATCAAATATTGCACAGACTGATGACGGATATTGGATTTGATAAAATATCAAGAAACTGCAATGAGAATTATTGTATTTTCATGGTTTTAAAGTAATATTTCAAAATGAAATAAATCAATCAAGATGTGCAGAGATGTACTTGATTAAACCAAGTAATATCCTATGCAATTTGAGATTTTAAAACTTAGAATATTTTTTTTCTTAGTGAGTCCATGCTAAAAACAAAGCAGGTAAGAAAATACTGTAATCTAAGTGGGATTTCCCATTAGGTCATTATTTACAAACTATGAATTGGTCTTTTGTGGGGAGGTAATGCTTTGATATCTATCAGGTAGTTCTCAATATTTTTAATATCAATAGTATGCCATCATAATGGGATAATAAAAGAGTACATATTAAAAAGTATAACATAAAGAAAAAATTTCTCTCTAGAAAAAGACTGATTCTCATAAAGTTATGAAATGGGAGACATAATTTGATCAGTAGAAGGGAAAAATTAAAATATATTAAGTGTTTATCATGTTCTAGCTTTAATTCTTGGCTCCATCTATGTTTTCTCCTTTAATCCTTGAAGCAGTCCAGTGAGGATAACACTGAACTATTTCACAGGTGAGGAAATACAGTAAGTTGCTTAAAAATGAAAAGATAGTGAATGTTCGGAATTTTAACCGAGGTCTGAATCATGCAGGAGGGCATAATCAGTGTGGACCAGGTTGACCAAGGGTATTTTTGTAACTAATTGATTTTGAATTGGACCCTGAAGCACAAGTAACATTTAATTTTGGAGAAAAGTTCAGAGCAGAAGTAGGAGTTAAAAAGTTAGATTATAAACTGTATTTACCCTATCTTTGATGTTTACGGGAGGATGAAATATGACCCTCAAAGATATCTAAGTCCTAATCCCTGGAACCTGTCAATGTTATCTTATATGGAAAAAAGGGTCTTTGCAGATGTGATTTACAGATCTTGAGATGAGGAGGTTATCCTGGATAATCTGGGCAGACTCAAAATGTGATCACAGGTATCCTTATAAGAGGGAGGCAGAGAGAGATTTCATATGTGAGAAGGCAATGTGATCATCAAGGCAGAGCTCAGAGGAACTCAGCCACAAGTACAAGAATGTCATCAGCCTCCAGAAACTGGAAGAGGCAAGGAGTGGATTCTTCCCTAAAGCCTCCAGAGAAAGCAAGGCACTTCCAACACATTGGCTTTAGCTGATTAAAAAAAAAAGACAACAAAAACCTGGGAACTTCTGGCTTCCAGAATTGTAAGAGAATAAACGTGCATTGTTTTAAGCCACCAAATTTGTGGTAATGTGTTTATGGCCACCATAGGAAATAATACAAGTCTTAAATAAAATCAGTTTGATCCAAGTGACAGATCCAGAATTCCTATGCTGTAGAAGCTGACGTACAACAATCTGATTGGAATGGGGCCCTAGAGATTTTCCGTAAGCCATGTTTCATAGCATGTATACTATTTTCACTTGAATTATAGGTTTAAGGGGGGAGCACGTGCCTTGGTGGGGACTTTTGTAGATTGTGAAGGTATTAAAGAACTCCATCTACTTCTTCAAACCTAACTGTTGAACCTTGATTCTAGCCCCCAAAAAGAAATTGCTTTCTTTCTTGATTTCCCTCAAATACCGCTCATGCAAGGCAGGTGTGAAGAGAAAGAAGCGGGTATGAACAACAATAACAACCAAAATGACACAGAAGCCAGATGACAACTCCACCTTCAAGTGACTGCTCTTCTTGCCCTGACTGCAAGTGGAGGAGAAGGCAGAGTAGCAGACCATTCCAGGGGAAGGTGAAGACATCTATCACCAACTCAGTTCACATCTCCACAGTTCTCCAGCCTGAGGCCAGCAGGAGTATGGACAGCAGAAAAGGCTTTCAGCTGGTTGAGAGATGGAACCTTTAGGAGGATCTTTCTTAACACCTGAAAGTCTATGCAGTTTGTCGAGGATTTCATCCTGGGAGGGGAATAAATATTGACAGCCACTTGTATAAAGCAATAAAGAAAGAATAACATTTGTTTATTACATGTACTCAGATTAATCTACTACAAAAAAAATTACTTCTTGTACACCTCATTTAATTTGTACAACACAGTTTAAGAAGTTACAAAGTTGGCAATGTTAAATAACTCCCTCAGGTTCACACAGGAAGGAAAAATAGTAAGAGCTATCATATGCTTTTTTAAGCTGTTCTGTTCTTTGTTAAGCAGGGCGCTCAGTGAATAAGGTACATTATCTCATCTAATCATCATATAACTCCACAAGGTATGTGGTTTATCTCCAGTCTTCAGATGAAGAAACAGCCTTAAAGAAATTGAGCAACTTCTGACTGTACCAGGGCAGAGATTTACCCTACCTCTATCTAATCCCAAAGAATATGTGTGTGTTCTGCTTTGAAATGTGTAAAAAAATAACCAAATTTGGACTTTCAGCAGAGCAAGGATATCCCTTGTCAATGGATGAGCTTGGTTAAGTTCACAAAAGGAAAAAAAAAAAAGAGCAGGACTTGTGAAATACTGTTCTTTCACAGTCTTTCTTGAGGAAGAATTTACTTTGTGACTCTGTCAGATAAAGGCAATGCCAACTTTTAACTGGTTCTGTTTAAAAGGAAGACAACAAATATTTTTCTGAAAGGGAAATTTATTTAAAGTCTTTTCAAGGATACCTGTACTACTGTTACAGAGGTTTTGATAATGATGCAGTATACTCTGCACAATTCCCCAAAGTAAAAGCATAAATGTTCGAGCTGCAGAAAATTGGTGGGGATTGGATGATCAATTCTGGATAAACACCTTCCCCCTCAGATACAGATCAAGGCATCATTTCAGAGGAGGAGGATTCCGTGCACAATTTGCAAGCCTCTGGATCCTTGCTGTGCAGGCTGTAACTTGCTCCAAGAGCTGGGCTCCAGCTTTTCTGGACTCCCACAGCAGTTAAGGATTGAAGCAGCTGGCAATGAAGGCCTTAGAGAAATCATTCCATATGAAAGGCACGAGTCACCTTCCATGTGGACACAGAATGCCTGGGTGCTCACTACTTGTACAGGGAGCGGATGGAAGTTTAGAGAAGAAAGATTTATTATAATAGAGAGTGTGTACTGCGAAGGAAGCAAAGTCTTGTAGCAATACTATGAGAGAGATTCGTCCATTTTTATGATCAAGCAATATTGCAGTAAATTTGCCCAAAGATAGCTGAGTGTGGAGTAATACTTCCAGACATGCCATCAGGAGACACGGCTTACTATTCTGCTTCTGTCACTTCTTAGCTGGATGATTTTGCAAGTTTTCTATTTTCTAGTTTTAATCTTCCAAACTGAGTACAAATACTGCATATTTTCTACAACTGTGAATAATTACCAAATGATGTACAGACATATTATTTTTTTGAATGATGATGTAGGTGTTAGATTGGGGGTTCCATCTCTTTCTGCAGAATGCTGTTTTTCTATTTCACAAGACATGAGAAGAAAAATGTAAATGTGACAGGAAAAAGGAAAAGAAATGCCCTTGATGTATCAATGAAATGTGAATTCTGCCTGGGATATGATCATGCCTTAGGTGATTACAAGCTGCCTCACTAAATACTAAATTCGGCTGATAGGAGGCTCAGTTAATGTTGACTTCCTTTCTTTGCATTTGCACTACTTTTTTAATAGAAATTACTACACATAGTAGCATAAATTTCCATCCAATATGTCATACATGCGAGTTCTAACTAGATCATAAAATCTTTGAGGCTATGTACCCTGTGTTTGACTTCTCTCTTTCTGCTACATGCTTAATGCAGTGCTAGGCACACGGAAGTATACAATAAATTTGTCATTGTCTATAAGAAATCACTTTTGAGGAGAAGTATTATGTACAGAGGATAAGGACATAAACTTTGGCATTAGATATAGATAAATCTGAGTTTAAATTATACCTTTTAAAGCTTCTAGACCTTAGGCAAAATACATAATCTCTCTAATTCAATTTTCTCATCAGAAAAATGAAGGTAATAATATTATCTAAGTACCACTGTTACAATGAGTAGTAAATAAGGTGGTAGGTGTCAAACGCTTAGCCAAGTGCCTAGCATACATGTGCATACACATGCCCAGATGATGTTGGATATTATTTGTCTTGCTTCTGCCAGATTTGGCAATGACAAATGGATGGTCGTGTAAGACAGGGAGGACTTCTACAACAGCATCAACAAAGCTGTCATTTTCCACCCTAATTTCATGTTATCTTATTACATTCTTTTTTTTCATCACCTGCCTTATATTCTTTTGAAAACTGCATAGGGTTTAAATAAATAAAGTCAAGGAAAACTATATGGAGCTATTTTAAATAATTAATTTTAGGAACAAGTGTATTAGCGTTGTTAAATTTGGCATATTTTGGAGTTCTGAGGTAATTACCAGTGAAAGAAATGAAGACAAACCCCTAAAATTTTTACTTTCATGTCTCTGTTAAATGAGCAATATTTTTGGCCACATTTTAAAAATCCGTATTTCTAATATATGAGCAATATATGAAAAAATAAACTTACCAAAAAACTTTTATAGCTAAGAAATCCAATCAATATGGCAAATACTAGTAAGAATTATAGTTACATACAATGTATGTGTTACATTCTTTGAACCCATATTTTATGCATGTTTTGTTAATGCTCCATTATATTAATATTCAGAATAACACAAAATTAGCACTGGTGGAGACATTAGATATCATCAAATTCATAGTCTCATTTTGTAGGAAAGAAAATTGAGAAAAAACATGGGTGAGACTCCTACCAAGATCAGATTGGAAATTAGAAGCAGTTCTAGGGCCATAATCTCTTCTAACTCATGTTGCCTTCATTTTTCAATGATTTATTCACAATGACAGTCATAAAGATAAACGTTAACGTTCAATTAAACTGCTACTTTTTAACTCCCAATTTGTCTAGCAGGTCCGTGTAATGAAAAAGAAGATTGATAACGGATTATTTATTGTCGCCTGAGCGTATTTGTTGACAAGGAGCCATCAAAGATTCCTTGTCAAAGAAATACCTCCTTACATGCCCTACTTCCTGAAATTTTGTTATTAAAGTTTTATTTATTTGAATTAAGTGATTAAACACTCTAAAGATCTATTGAGATGCAAGAACTGATTAGAGGAGAAAAAGCTAGATGTTCAGGGGTTATCTGTCATTTATGTTTGAAAGAACGAAGAGATAAAATTGGATCTGTCAACTACATGGTCACTCCTCTTATACCTGTCTATCTCTATAACTGAACAATGGGCATTTTCAAGGACAGGGATCAAACCTTATCCACCTTTGTACCATTCCCAACTCCTAGTGCCTGGTACTAAGGAAGAGATTAATTGTTGGAGGAATTTTTAAATTTATATTTATTGGGCATCTACTCTGTGCAATTCACAGTGCTTAGCACTTTTCATTATGTCGTCTCTTCAATTTAACAATATTTTGAGGTAGCTATTATTTTCCCCCATTTACACATGAGCAACCTGAAGAGATAATAGATACCTTGTTAAACTCATACAATTAGCAAATAGAGGTGCTCGAATTTGAACTCTAGTCTTTCTCTTAAGAGGCAAGTCTTTCTCCACACCAAGAAAGGCCACAGAGTCCAGAGAACCATGGACTCTAAAAACTTGAAGAGATCCTGAAATTATCTAGACACTCAAAGCTAATCATATTCGGGATTGAAATTAGTTTTCTTCACTCCTTATCTTCTTGTTTATTCCCAATACCACTGTAAGGGAAGTGATCCAATTAACTCTTTTCTCACCATTAACCAAAAACAAGGCAAGTAGATTAATGATAATTCTGGAAGGGCAGAAAGGGGAATAATAGTAATAGCTCACCATTTATTGTGCAATTAATATGTGTGAGGAATATTTATTACTTCATTCCATCACCACAGCAACCCTGTGAGGTAGAGAGAAAGAAACTCAAGCTTGAAGACAGAACCTAAGTACATATGTGTGTAGTAAAGAATTTGGCCTCACTTAAAAAGAGCCCTTTTCTGCTGATTGCTAAGAGGTACCTCTTAAACCCTTGGAATTTCCCAAGTGTTAAGAGAGGCCTTGTTATTTATAGTAGACCCCTTGGACCACACCTAATAATTTATTCCAATGAGGTGACTCAAGGTGGAGAGAGGATGACTAGAGATTGAGTACAACCATGTGGGCAATTAGTCCATCAGTTAAAGGAAATGTAAATCAAAACTATAATGAGATATCCTCTCACATTGGTTAGAATGGCTATCATTGAAAAGGTAAGAAGTAAGAAATGCTGGTGAGAATGTGGAAAAAAAGAGAACCCTTGTGCACTATTGGTGGGAATTTAAATTGGTTCAGCCACCATGGAAAATAGCTGGAGGTTCCTTAAAAAATTAAAAATAGAACTACCATATAATCCAGTAATTCCACTTCTGGGAATATATCCAAAGAAAATGAAACACTAGGTCAAAGAGATATCTGCACCCCTTCCATGCTCACAGCAGCATTTTTTGTAATTACCAAGACATGAAAACAACCTAAGTGACCATTGGTGGATGAGTCAATAAAGAAGTTATATAGATACATGCATGCACACACACACATACCAGAATATTATTTAGTCATAAAAAAGGAAATCCTGCCATTTACAACAACAACAACAACAAAATGGTCCTGGAAGGCATTATGCTAAGTGATATAGTCAGAGAAAGACAAATACTGTATGATCTTACTTATATGTGGAATCTAAAAACAAAACAACAAAAATGAAACTCACAGAAAGAGAGATCAGATTATTGGATTTATGGTTATGAGAGGTGGAGGTTCAGGGAACTGGATGAAGGTAGTCAAAAGGTACAAACTTCCAGCTAGAGGACAAGTAAGTGCTGGGGATGTGGTGTACAACATGACAACTATACTTAACACCATTGTATGGTATATTCGAAAGTTGTTAAGAGAATAAATCCTAAGACTCCTCCTCACAAGGGGAAAAAAACATGTTTTCTTTTCTTTTTGTATCTATATGCGATGATGGATATTAACTAAACTTACTGTGGTAATCATATCACAATATATATAAGACAGGTCATTATGCTATATGCTTTAAACTTATAGAATGTATGCTAATTTTATCTCAATAAAACTGAAAAAATCAATCAATCAATCATACCTATATAAGGAAGTCCCAATAAAAACTCTGAACATTGCAGCTCAAGTGAGCTTCCCTGGTAATACTCTGTGTGTCCTGCCAAACACCCATACCTGGAAGGTACCTTGTCCTTCAGACAACAGAAGCTTCATACTGGAAACCCTCTTAGACTTTACGCTATGTATCTCTTCCTTTGGCTGGTTCTAATTTGTATCCTTTTCCCTGTAATAAACATGACTGTAAGTGTAGTAGCATTTAATGAATTCTATGAGTTTTGTTAGTGAATTATCAATCCTGAGGGCAATTTTTGGAAACTATTAAACTTGCAGTACTCTGAGGCTTGGCCTCATACAGGAATAATATGCCACTAGACTGTTCTTGGCTTTCTGGTTCGGCCAGACATCAGCACCGACCTGGGAAGCTACTGCTGCGTGCTGGCTGGCTTACAATTGGGCTGTGGCTGCAATGGCTGTTAGCTGCATACGAATTCCCACTCTAAATTCAGAACCTGAAAGCTCCCTGAGTTCCATTCTAGGCTGAATTAATTGCCTAGATTCTAGATGACACTCTTGGGGGGCACCTCTTCATGTTGGTTAGCAATTAGTTTAGCTTATGATTGGATCTTCCGAAGGGATTGAGATGTGACTTCCCTCCAAGTGCCATGGGACAGTCTTCATCAGTTGAACAAGCAACACTGGCAAGTGATGAAGTAAACTGAGGTGGTATTTTCCCATACATTTCAGCCTGCCCCTTTGTGTAGAGGGAGAATGCTCTTTGGAGGTACTTGTATGTTGTGAGCCACACATGGAGTCAGTGTGAGAGCATTCACCTCGGGGATCATGTCATAGCACCTCACAAAAGGTATTGTTTTGGACATAAAATCCTGTGTTGCTGCTTTCCTTGCTGCTTTCCAAATTTGTCCCCTGACCCAGTGGGGTACAAGGGATCACATTCTTAGAGACGAATAGCACAATGCTAATGAAAAACGAAAGGGGGTGTGAGGAAGTCATGCAATTGATTCAGGAATATAAAATATCTGGATAATGCATGAAGGTCTTATTAAGCCTTGCTGCTTACCAGCATGCCAGTGGCCTTATGCTCAAAACCCAGAGCCTCAAAAATACAGATGAGGCCACTGCCACTCTCCCTCCTACAGAGGGTCTAGATCCTAGAAAGGAAGGCTACCATCTATGGACAGAGCCATAGAAAGGAAAGCTCAGGGCCACTGAGAGGTTATCTATTAACCACTGAACAGGTAAAAACAGAGACAGGAAACTTTTAAAACTTAAAAAAAAACAATAACAACAACCCTGTCAAATGCAGTCAAATGTTGACTATTGTTCTCATTATGATTGGTCTGGGTGTTTTCATTGGTCTGTACTCCAGGAGACCAAATCCTCCACGTAAGCCATTGCTTCAAACAAACATGGCAAATACTGAGGCCTACATGCCATTGGCCTTGGCTTATACAAGGCCTATAGTCCAAAGACCTCTTCAGCTTGCCCACCACCAACCAAATTAACAACTGAGGAAAAAGTCCTATAGTAACTGGCTACAGACTAATGCTAGAGCTCCAAACTCAAGTACAGCTATTTTAATTGACAAACCACTTTACATTCTATTTACATACACCCCAATCAGGCCATATGATTTAAATCTAACTGCAACAAAAAAGCCTTTCATCATCCATCTAAATAAAACTTGTACTGTTGGGAACTTTTAGATTCGTCCATCCTTAATGAGGGCTTTAGTGGTGCCAGTTGGTTCTGACAATCCCGACAATCATGGATGCCAATATCATCTTTGCTAGCTGTGCAGCCACAAATCCCTTGATTTACAAGATATTTACAAGTCAAGCTCCCAGACCCACCATTGCCTTAAAATTACACAAGGGGATCAGCCTCATTATAATACCATATTGCTACTCAAACAAGACCCACATTAACCCGGTGGGTATTTACTTGAAAAGGATTCCCAGTCCCACATTCCACACATCACCCCAGTCCAAGAGATGGGCTGTTGGAGATGACTTCACCCTCTGCACCAGAAATGACATCACTCTGGATACTACAAGCTCTGCCCCAGTGACACCCATAGACTCCCACTCCTAGGCACTGATAAACTGGACTCAGACATTTATTGCCTTTCTTCCATTGATACTAAGGATTCTAATGTTCCATGAGCTCATTGCCTAGCCCATGATCCTGACATCTTCCTAGTACCCTGACAAAACATATACCCTTACACTATCCTAATTTGAAGGAAATCTGATAGAGATTACTACTAACTGTGCCATTCCAAAAATTAATGGATATTTTTATTTTCCCCAGGAGGCAACTGCCTCTTGACAGTCAATCCCTAGGCCTCCTGAGAAGAAGACAGCTCATTCCAGTAAGTTCTACTATCCCTTATAGCTTTCCACTTCAACCTCCAGCCCAATATCTCTATGACCACTACAACCACCCCTTTCCCTTGGTCATACCCAAATATCACTAGTCTTTATGAATACTTTGGTAAATTATCAACCACATACCTTCTAACAACATAACTGCTGGCCCTGCCAATGTAATTCCATAAAAAAAACCGAGAGAGAGAGAGAGAGAGAGAGAGAGAGTCTCTATCTATATACACACTATATAATTCTGCCAAGATAATAATTAGAGATCTCAGAAATTTTAGATTTTTTTTTTTTTTTGGCTAATGCTGTATCAATGGGAAGCAGTTATGGGGTAGCCTACAAGGACTCTTTAGACTTCTACTTGTGTTCCTCCTTTCTATTCTCATAATAAAATGTTTTATATGCTGTTTAGAGCAGGGTGCCACTCTCCAAAGGTCTCTTCTATCATAATGTCAAGGGTTCCTTAATATCATGTCAAAGCATCACAGGGCCAACTGCATTACCTTTCCTATTTTCTATATTCTGATGATTTCACTTCTGGAGTCTTACTGACCCTGAACAGACTCTATCTCCATAGCGTTATCTAATTCCTGGAGAAAGTAAAAAACTTGCCCATGAGCATGCCTTTTAAAAGCAAGCCAACCAATCCAAAACCCATACCACCTCCTTTATTGGGTTATCACACTCTAAGCCATTACTTACCTGGCCCCATCACTCCAGGGCCAGGTGCCAAACAACTTGGTACAGCTCTTATGGACCAGAGCCTACTGCAATTATTCAAATTAGCCAATCCTAAATCTACCCACCCTGCCTCATCTATTCCTTTCCAGAGAAACCATAATAAAGGCTCTTGCCCACAGTTTCGCCTTCTCTCTTGGCTTCCTGATCAACCCCAGTGCTTTCCAGTGTGCTCTCTTCTCCCTGGATGTGGTATGACCTCTACTCTTATGAATTGTGACTAACAGGTTTCTTTTCATTGGTAGTTATCTCCTGATCTGTTGGTCTTATCATATCTAAATAATAATACAGTCTATTAAAATAGGAAGCTCGGCTTTCTTAAAAAAAAAAAAGGAATATGCTTATTACTCTCTTGCCTAGAGACACTCAAAAGCTCCCAACTTCCCGATAGAAAATATTCCTAATTTCAATATCCTCTATTATCTGTCCACACTTTCTTTTTGGCCTTAGACAAGCACTGCATTATAGCCAAGACTCGATGAGGCCAACCTGTACTTGGTTCTCTGTGCAGTCTAAGGAGAGAAACAAAAACCAAACTAAGGTTGTAGCAAAGGCATCCTAGAGATACTGTCTGGATTGACACATAGAAGGTGACTTAGATATAGCCATGTGAGGAAAAAAGGGGTGGTAAAGGCAGAAATAATGGCAGAACCTAAGAATTGGGAGAGGAAGAAAGACAATGCATATGGGAGCCATTAATGGCCCAGTATTGACAGGAAAGAAAATACAGGGAAAGGCCAAATCATAAATGGCCTACTATGACCTGCAAATGACCTTGGTCCATATTTATAGAATAGGATACCCATCATGGAATTTTATATGTTAAAGTAATATAGTCAGATTGGCACTAGTTAATTATACTCCAGAGTTTTAATTAAAGAAGGGCAGGGCTAAACGCCACAAACCAGTAGCAGTTCTTCTAAGAAAAACATGGAAAGTTATGACAAAGATGTTAACTGAGGAAATGGTCGTAAGTATAGAGCAACAATTCTGATAGAATTAGACTCTTCTTTTGATAAACTTTTTTGAGATGTATTGGAGAGAGATGGCAATTTTAGTTAAAGTGGGATGCTGGAAAAGATTTTTTTTCCTGGGTTAGAATTGAGTGCTTACAACTGTGGAGTAAAATTTCAGTAGAAATGAAAAAGTTGGTAATAAAATGAGAAAAGGGAGGAACCTGTGGCAAATGCGAAATGAGGGGAAGAATCAAGAGTATAGATTGGGCGTTCTGAGCAGGAGCATTTACTTCTTCCAGAGGACGCTTTTTTTTTTTTTTTTTTTTTGGGGGGGGGGGGCNACAGGCATGGACTATTTTTAAAAAACTCCCCAGGTGGTCTGAATGTGCAGCCAGATTGAGAACCACTAATGTAGTTTCCATAGTTATTTTATTATTTGCTGTGTGCAAAGTACTGTGTAAAGTCTTTTGCGTAAATTCAACCTCTGGCTCACACAAAATTCCTGGTTTTATTTTGTTTCAGTTTCAACAGCAGTGTGTTACCCTAAAGAAAACATTGCTTAGTAATCAGAGTTAAGATTCTTAACATTAGGATTTTCCATTTCTGCTCCTGGATTTTTTTTCTGCAGAATTATTAAGTATATAGCTATGGGCGAATCACTTAACACCCTAATGAGCCTGTTTGTGTTTTTATGAAACAGACACATACACTTATCTGTTCAAAGGTTTTGAAATGTTTGTCAGTGTTTCATCATTCTTGAATAAATGAAAACTTTTAAAATCGCTAGCATCTCAAGACTCCTGTTCTTTTAAACATAAACCTCACCCATGGGTTATGATTTTTAATTGCAAAGTAAGGAATAATGCTACCTATGTAAGAGGTGACAGAACCAACATCCAAGGACCAGTAGACCAAAGCAGACACCAGATTTATGTTATTTCTCTGTAGAACAGACTCTGTTGTTCTAAAGTTGCCTTCTTGACTTGGTGTTTTACACCTGTGGCTATATAGTTAATCTCTGTTATCTCCACAGCTGTTGCACACTGCTACAGTTTTGTTGTGATGCGATGAATTAACTGAATAATGTGTAGTAAAACTTTCCAAAGATGGTGATGGCACCATGGCAAGATATAGAGGTATTCCTGCAATCATAAATGCCACAGATAGAGCAGGTATCTCAGAGACTTATCAGTGTACGATTAAGAGTTTGGGTAATGCCTGTGTCCTCTTGGTTAATATCTATAGCAGACCCAGCAATAATCTGAGTTATACCGGGACTATCACTTCTGGAGCTCAGGTGAATAAAACTTTCTCTGGGTATAGAGTGTTCAGCTGGGTGAAGTCCTTTCTTTCTCTTAAATGCCCATATCAATTTCATAAGGATGACCATTACACGATCATAAGATAACATGACAGGAAATCAAGACTGAATGTCGTTACACTCAAGCGTGCATACTGTCTACCTACAATAGTAAACAGATACTAAGGAGCTTTTAAAATCGCCAGTTGGATGATAATTTTCATTATTATCCTCTCCTTCCTTTAAAATTTTAATCGAGTTCCATTTGATCAACCTACTAACTCCATTTGTCAAAAATTCACATGTGTGTATAAAAACAGGAGATGAAGTAATCAGCCTGAGATAGCTAAGGGCAGAGGCAAAATCCCAACCCAAGTGTGTCTGACTCCAAAAACAAATAATTTTTTTCATTGTTACATCCTCAAATAAGGTATTTGAAGATATCATTAATATATTAAGGGTAAAATAAATGTCCTATTTCTTTATTCTTTAAAAAATGATTTAAGCAGGGCACCTGGGTGGCTCAGTCAGTTAAGTGTCTGCCTTCAGCTCAGGTCATGATCCCAGCATCCTCCTCAGCAGACAGCCTGCTTCTTCCTCTCCCTCTGCTGCTCCCCCTACTTGTGTGTGCGCTCTCTCTCTCTCTCTCTCTGTCAAATAAGTAAATAAAATCTTTAAAAAAAATGATTAAAGCATGGACCTACCTCACAGGATCCTGGTCTTTATCGTGGATCCTAAAGCTTTTACTTTACTGTTTATTACCAATTCAAGCTGCTATTCACAGGAACCATTCTTTCCAGTCTAAGTGAGATTATACACATACTCACACAAGAAGTAGAAATGTACTCCTTTCATTCCTTTTAAAAAAAATCTCATGATTCTGTATAAATAGTAGCTATGGAATTTTTACATGGATTATTCATATACAAAACAAAATATATGGGTTTTCGCTTTGTTTAACTAAACCATCTATTTTTACTATACTAGAGGATCAAAAGCATTATGTTGCTAATACTGACATGGAAAGGGATTAAATCATGGGTTAAGTGGAAAAGATTAAAGGGGGAGGCATGGTTTTGTAGGTTAATTGATACCTAGATTCTGTGGACCTATGTTTTTAATGGTAATACTGCTAAAATTCTGCAAAAAGGTTCCAAACTTAAGATACTGGAATAAAACTATGTTATTTCCTTTTCTAAATTGTCTGCTCTGCTTCTCAAAACAGAAGCTAATAAAAACTAAGAACATCCTAGTGGGATACCTATACTAGCTTTTTTTTTTTTGGCCTATATGTACTCAACAGTAGCATAAAACAAAAACAACTATTTCAATCAGCATTAGTAATATGTTAAACTTTAAACTTTTACATAAGTTCAAATGTACAGGCATACCTTGGTTTATTGTACTTCATTTTATTGTGCTTTGCAGATATTGTGCTTCCTACAAGTTGAGTATTTGTGGCAATCCTGCATTGAGCAAGTCTATTGGAGATATTTTCCCAACAGCATTTGCTCGCTTCATGTCTCTTTGTAACATTTTGGTAATTCTTGCAATATTTCAAACTTTTTCATTATTATTATATCTATTATGGTGATCTGTGATCAGTGATCTCTGATGTTACTATTGTAACTGGGGGCTCTACAAACTTTTTTCCTTAAAGATTTTATTTAGAAAGAGAGAGAGAGAGCACAAGCAGGAGGAGGAACAGAGGGAGAGGGGCAAGCAGACTCCATCCTGAGTATGGAGCCCAACAGAGGCCTTGATCTCGCGACCCTGAGATCATGACCTGAGCCAAATCAAGAGTCCAACGCTTAATCGACTAAGCCACCCAGGCACATTGGGGCTTTAAAAACTTAATCAATAAATATTGTTTGTGTTCTGACTGTTCTACTGCCTGGCTGTTTCCATCTCTCTCCCTCTCCTTAGCCTCCCTATTCCTTGAGACACAACAATATTGAAATTAGGGTAATTAATAACCCTACAATGGTCTCTTCTTCGCTTTAAGCCAAAAGTTAAAATTTATTAAGTTTAGAGAGGAAATCATGTTAAAAGCCCAAAGCTAGGCCTCTTGTGCCAGTTAACCAAGTTGTGAATGCAAAGGAAAAGTTCTTGAAGGAAATGAAAAGTGCTATTTCAGTTAACACATGAATGATAAGAAAGCAAAACAGCTTTATTGCTGATATGGAGAAAAGTTTGAGTGGTCTGGACAGATCAAACCAGCCACAACTTTCCCTTAATCTGAAACCTAATTCATAGAAAGACCCCAACCCTCCTCCGTTCCATGAAGAACGAGAGAGGAGGAAGTTACAGAAGAAAAGCTTGGAGTTAGTTCACGAGGTTTAAGGAAAGAAGCTGTCTCCATAACAGGAAAGTGCAAGGGTGGAAAAAGCCAAAAGCTGATGTGGAAGCTGTAGCAAGTTACCCAGAAGGTCTAGTTAAGACACTTAATGAATGTAGCTACACTAAACAACAGACTTTCAGGGGAGACAAAATAACCAACTGTGCCCTAGGACTTTCATAGCTGGAGAGGAAAAGTCAAGGCCTAATTTCAAAGCTTCGAAGGGCTCTCTTGTTAGGGGTTGATGTGGCTGGTGACTTTAAATTGAGGTCTGTGCTCATTTACCTTTTCAAAAATTCTGGGCCCTTAAGAATTATGCTAAACCTATTTTTCTATTCTATAAATGGAACAACAAAGCCTGGATGACAACATACCTGTTTATAACATGGTTTACTGAATATTTTAAGCCACTGTTGAGACCTACTGCTCAGAAAAACTATTCTTTTCAAAATATTACTGCTCATTGACAATCAATGCACCTGGTCGCCCAAGAACTCTGATAGAGATGTATAACAAGATTAATATTGTTTTTATGCCTGCTAACCCAATATCCATTCTGCACTCCATGGATCAAAGAGTGATTTCAACTTTCATATCTTATTATTTAAGAAATACATTTTGTAAGGCTATAGCTCCCATAACTAGTGATTCCTCTGATGGATCTGGGCAAAGTAAATTGAAAACCTTCTGGAAAGGATTCACCATTCTAGATGCCATTAAGAACATTTGCGATTTGTGGGAAGAGGTTAAAATGTCAACATTAATAAGAGTTTGGAAGAAGTTGATTCCAACCCTCTTGGATGATTTTGAGAGTTTCAAAACTACAGTGGAGAAAGTAACTACAGATGTGGTAGAACTGGGAAGAGAGCTAGAATTAAAACTGGGGGCTAGAGATGGGACTGAGTTGCTGTAATCTCATGATAAAGCATGAACAGATGAGGAGTTGCTTCTTACGGATGAGCGAAGAAAGCCGTTTCTTGAGATGAAATCTACTATAAAGATGCTATAAAGATTAGTGCAATGACAATAAAGGATCTAGAATATTACATAAACTTAGTTGATAAAGCAGCAGCAGACTTTGAGAAGATGGACTCAAATTTTGAAAGAAGTTGTACTGTGGGTAACATACTATTAAACAGCATCACATACTACAGAGAAATTATTTGTGAAAGGAAGAGTCAATCAGTGTCACAAACTTCACTGCTGTCTTATTTTAAAAATTGCCATAGCCACTCTGATCATTCAGCAGTCATCAACAGAAGCAAAATTCTCTATCAGCAAAAATACTATGACCCACTGAAAGCTCAGATGATGGTTAGCATTTTCTAGCAATAAGTATTTAATTAAGATATGTACATTGTTTTGGGGACATAATGTTATTGCATACTTAACAGACTATAGTATAGTATAAACATAACTTTCATATGTACTGGGAAACCAAAAAATTCATTTGATTTGCTTTATTGCAATATTTGCTTTATTGCAATTGTCTGGAACCTAACCTGCAATATCTCTGAGGTATGCCTATAAAAAGGTAATCAGAAAGCAATAACTATGGTAAAAATGTAGTTGAAGGGTACTATTGTTCTGCAGTGTTCCAATTGCCCAAACTGCTACGATTTTAATCTGTCAAGTGACTGCTTTTTTGCAATTAACCAAAATCTGGATTCTTATGTGAAACCTACAAAAGGAAAGTTATACATTAGTAGCTGAAAATTGACCTTGATAGAAAAATTATTTGTGCTGGTAATTCTCATTTTGGAATTAATAAAAATTATTTCTATATTTCCACACGGATTTCAACTTTTAAAATGCCCTTAATTACATCAATCATGGTAGATTACTAATTCCAAAACATCCCTATGAAAGAACCAGAAAGTACAGGCAGTGTGAGCCTGAACCTTCTCTTTTAATCACGCTCCCCAATCCTGCAAAATGAAACCTATTCTTAACTCCAAACGACTTTAAGTAGGTTTTAAAAACAAAATAATACAAAACAAATAGTTCATTAAACACCAAACTGAAGCATAGCTTTCTGATTAGTTTATATGAATATTTATTTGTTTTCATAGTACTTAAAACCTTTCATAAGATTACTTTGTCCATTAACATGTTAATCTGAAACCAGAGCTTTCTCAAATTTTTAAGAAATAAATTTAATAAATAACAGTTCTTGGTCTACACCATGCTATTTTTTTTATAAATGCTTCCTTTTATTAAGTAAACTTAATGCTCAATGTGGGGCTCAAACTCAGACATAGAGATCAAGAGTCACATGTTCTACTGACTGAGCCAGCCAGGTACCCTCATGTAATTTTGTAAGTTGCTTTCACTTTTACTGTTCAAATTAGATTTATTATTTGTGTCACGCCCAAAGTGGTTTTGAGAGAACACATATAATAATCTATTTGAAAATGAGCCAACTACTTTAGATACTATAATTCCAGATGGCCATAGGAGTCTTTGCTCTCTGTGGGTACCCTGCAAGCAATCTTTGACAAGAGGTATTTTTGACTCTGTGGCCACAGAAAATCTTTAACCAAAATCACTGTCTGGAAAGCAAGAAAAGAAAGATAACTTTTTGCATTCTACATGGTATATAAAAAATGATTTACTCTCCTTTATCTCTACTTGGATGTCAGACACATATTCTCCTCTCTTTCAACCCATTGTTAGATTTCTTCACTAATCAATATTTTTTAATGGATGAAAACTATTTACTGTGGTTGTCGGGTTAGTAATTTGAGACCATCTTTCAGATGTGTTGAAACAAGTACATTCTATTTTTTTTAATTAATTGGAAAATCAGAAAAAAATTCTATAGCATACTTTATATAAATAAAAATTGACTAAAAACTATGCAAATCACTAAAAATAAATAAACAACAACAAAAAAATAAAAACATGGATTAAAAAAGTAAAAGCTTTTCAACATAATGCATTCCCTAAGGACACTCCAAACTCAAGATTCTATTACATCATTCATATAAAAGACTGGCTAAAATGACTGAACTATTGGACTTAACACTGTGGACACAATTCCTGGTTGTTTGACTCCTGCAGATTCCCATTCCTAAACAGAGGTGGCTACTTTCTACAAAGTAAATGTTCTTACTCGGATGAAAACTGAAAACTAAACTACTAGCAAAGTGGAACCCTCAAGGATTCTCATTAATCATCATTCCTTGCTTTGAAACTCTTAGAACTCTGTTAAAATACTATGGATGGTTGGGACGCCTGGGTGGCGCAGTCGTTAGGCATCTGCCTTGGGCTCAGGGCATGATCCTGGCGTTCCGGGATCTAGTCCCACATCGGGCTCCTCTGCTGGAAGCCTGCTTCTTCCTCTCCCACTCCGCCTGCTTGTGTTCCCTCTCTCTCTGGCTGTCTATCTCTGTCAAATAAATAAATAAAAAATCTTTAAAAAAAATACTATGGATGGGGCACCTGGCTGGCTCAGTGGGTTAAGAGTCTGCCTTCCGCTCAGGTCATGAGCCCAGGGTCCTGGGACTGAGCTCTGCCTTGGGCTCCTTGCTCAGCCAGGAGTCTGCTTCTCCCTCTCCCTCTGCCCCTCCCTGCACCCAGCTCATGCTCTCTCTCTCAAATAAATGAATAAAATATTTAAAAAAAAACCAATATGGATGATAACAATAAGAATCATTCCCTAATCCACTCACTAGCTTACTTGGCATTGAACAAATCACTTGTCTTCACGGTTCTTAGTTTCTCCAACTGTAATATGTGGAAGGCTGAATTAGAAAGTCATCAGGGTCTTTTTACTTCTTAAAAATACTAGGAATCCATGTTTCTAAAATTTGCTATTCAATTTACCTCTCTACCTAAGCTTTTTGAGTACTTATTATGAGCATTCCACTTTTCTAAAAGTTTTACATGTATCAAGTCATAACATCCTCACAAAATCCTTATCAGGCAAGTTATATTTTGATACCCATTTTATAAATAAACTGAAGCATACAGAGATTAAGTATCATGCCTGAAGTCATAGTTAATTTTTGGTAAAAATGGGATTTGGACCTAGACGGTTAAGTCTGTGTATTAACTACTCTACTCTACTTTCTCTAGATTTCTCCAAAGTAGTCTGTGAAACACTAGTTCTCCAAAATTATTGTGAAAAAAATAGGATTTATGGTCTATCAGTTATGACTGTTTCAGTTTTCATTGAAAGACATATTAGTTCAAACATACTGAAACAAAAAGGAAATTAGCTCAAGAGGCCAAATGCCTGGGGTGGAGTATGACTGGTTTTAGGAATTTTAATTCAGATTATATCACTGTGGTTTGATCGCCCTGCCTTTATCTTTGGTAGTTTCAGGGAAGCAGAAAGATGGTGGTAGCAACACTGGTCCTCCCATCCTCAGCCCAACTCACATCAGAGTGACATATTCTTCCCTAAGTGCCAATAAAAATATGATTGTGTCAGAGTATCTTTGATTGGTTCACATCTCCATCTCTAAATCAATCATTTTGGCTAAGAAAATTTAATGATTTGATAGCCTTTAAGCCTGTATCTGGATCCTCCAATTGGGGTTCCTGGTGGAATGACCATCACCAAAACCAAATGGATAAAGAGTGGGAGAGGGAGTTTTCCCAGTCATAAATCAGGGTGCGTTTACTAAAATTGGTTGAGAGATGTCAATAAATGCCCAAGATGTATAGTTAAGCTTATTTTTTAAAAATATTTAGAAATATTTCATAATATATTTCTATCTCAGAAGTTATCAACATAGATGAGCATTTTAAAACCTCCAAGCAGTTCCAAAACAAAGAAGTGGTTTCAACTCATCATTTCCCAAAGTTATTTGGTGTAAAACAAATCATTCAAGGAAAATTAATTAACATCTCTGAACTATTCTGCAGAACATATTTTGAAGGATGCCACTGTAGACCCAGCTTCTGACATTTAGAATTAACCTAATATACAAGCCATGCAAATAATCTTTTCTTTCATGTTTTCTACATCATCAACTTACTCTGACTCATATAACCTGCCTTACATTGTTCAGCATCAAAAAATAAAACAGCCAGCAAATAATATTTTTAATACAACTCATTAAATGCTTCCAAGATGTGCCTATATGACTATGAAAATATCCTGTGGAAAACAGAATCACAAATTTGAATGTAATTTAGAAGGAGTTTGTATTTGCTCTGCAAACTTTGATCAAAATTTAGTGGTATAAAATTACAAATATTTATTATTTGTTATGATTTTATAGGTTAGCTAGGCAGTTCTTCTGGATGGTCAAATCAGCTAGTGCTGGATGGTCTAGGATGGTCTCATCCTCTTGTCTGATATTTGGTGGATTGGTTGATTTGTAATGGCTTATCTCTGCTTCATGTGGTCTCTTTTGCCCAAATAAGCAAGCCAGGGCTTCTTAATAGAGCAGTTCCATGTTTTAGAAGATCAATAAGTGAGGGCAAACATCAAAGTGCAAGCACTTTTCAAACTTTTGTTGTCATCATCTTTATCATCTTTGTTAACATCCCAATTGGTAAAGCAAGTGACATGACAAAATCCACCTCTTGATGAGAGAAACTGCAGTGGTGCATTGCAAAGTGTCATGCAGAGCATACATATAAAGACAGGATGAATCAGTGGCCATTTTTATAATCTACCAAAGAACTCTTAAAATCTGCTTATATATTCCAGACTTAGTTTATCAAACGGGTTAACTGCTTAAATGAACTGCAAATACCAAGCTGTGTTTTGAAAACAAAACAAAACAAAACACCTTAGACTGTCTTAAATATTTAGAGAATATTTTGGAGCTGGATATCCATCCTGGAATAATCTCAATTGACAAATGAGGGGGAATTATATGATTAAATGATTGGACCTGTATAACAAGATCCCAACATGTCATATAGGGGGAATGGCAGTGGTTTTTTGTTTTATTCGTTCGTTTTTTAGTAAGGTACCCTAAAAACGGACTCTGAGATGCAGATTTGCATGCAGGAGGTTCAATGAAGAGTATGTGTGGAAAACACTTGTAAGGAAGCAAGGAAAGCAGGAATGAACACAAAGAAAAGTTGAATGGTGAAGAGGCTTCAAAATAAGTTTAGTTCATTCCACAGGGATCTCAGAAAGGAGATGGCTTTTCTGCAATGTCCAGAAGAAGGCAAAGGGTTGGTGGTTTATAGCACCTCCTGCCCTCAGTTGAATAATTATTGGATGAGAGCATCCCCTGGGAAAAAGATAAGCTAGAACAAGGTGGATTCCTTTAGCTCTGAGTTATTTCTGGAGAAAGACTTAGCAGTGAACCAGTGGCAGCCAACTTAAAAAGGCACTAAATCAACACTTGTGATTACTTCTCTAGGATCAATTCATAGGAGTTCTGAGTAGTTGACCTTAAGGCCTCTCTTCAAACCATGAGATTTTATGACTTTTTTATTTTCTGCAAAGTGAATTTTAAGAGTGTCAGAACCACTGATAAAAGAAAAAAAACTGTAGTGAATTTGTTGAAATATATGTAAATGTCTTTTTTGAAAAATCTTAAAGAACATGGGTGTTCAGTATTGAGTTTAAAGTAGAGTATGTCATCTGTTTAGTTCTATTCAATTGGATTTAAAGAGAATATCCAGTTAAACACAGCTTTGCCTATAACCTGGGTACATTTCATTGATATGGGCACAGAGACTTTCCCCCAAAACATAGTCAAATGTGGGGTTAGGGAAACATGACTCTAAAGACATCATTGCTTGTGAGTGTGCCTAGTGACAAAATGAGAATACATATCTTCAGGATCCTCAAGGGAAATCTGCAAATTAGAGAGCTGTGTATGCACTCTGAAATATTGAACACACAGAGTTTGTGACCCTGTATGCAATTATATGTAAACAATCAAGCCATATGTAAAATTTTTGAGGGGAAATTTCCATTCAAAGAAATACTGGACATTTTGTAATACTTTTGAAAGTTAAAAATCCGTGAAATATCTCTTTTAGAAATACCTATTTGTAATACTTGGTTTACTTTTTACAAGATATGGTATATTGATTCCTTGTAAGTTGGTGATTTTATTTTGTTATCCATTTTAAAAACTGTGTATCATAAACTTTTCTAGAAAAAATTGCTTTTAAATATCACCTTAGTGTCTACATAAGGGTTAAAAATGTTCTAAACCTCCCAATGTTTTATTGGAGAAAGCATCCCCTGATGTGTCTTTCAACCCAGAAGTGACTCAACATAACTACCATCAAATAAGTCAGATATCCCATTTTTGACTTTAAATACATGTATGTCATTCAATTCCAAACTAAAAATACTTACAAAGGTACTAACTCCTTTGCTTTATTTTTAAGATTTTATCTTTCATAACCTAGAAATGTTCAAATACCTTTTACCTACCTAAATTGTTGTACGTGGATCGAACCTTCACTGCAATTCATAAGTTATAATACCTGTAAACAACTTTTCTGATCTGTCTTTGTCCAGTGAGATGTAAGTGCAATAAATATCACGCACTATTTTACCTATCCAATTGTCACTTGAGTGGTATTAAGAATTGGGCATTAGTTCTTGGCACCCAGAACTAATAGTTTTGGAATATATTTGATGCCATGACCAATATAATAAATCAAAGTTAAGGATTAAAATAAGCCACAAAACACTGCTAAGCTTCAGCAGCTTCTTAATTATTTACTTCAAAATGGCTTTAGTTATTGTTGAGAAACATCTCTACTGCATGTAGCCCAATTTCAGAGGAATTTTCACAAAATTAATCTTAGAGAAATAATTTTTAAATGTGTTCTCATTACTTGAACATTTCTAAAATACTTGATACTTAATAGTATCAAGCTTACTCTCAAAATTTCACTTAATGTGATAGTAAAGAAGACTCCAAATTATTCATACATCTTTAAAATTAAAATGTTTCTGGGTAAACCTATTTCATACAGTTATTTAAAATGTGGACATATGAGAGGGTAGAAGGAGAGTCATGAAGACAAAGAGCAGCAGAGGTTCATCTTGTCTGTCATACGTTCTCTTTTCACTCTGTTCTTTCTAGAAAATGAAGCCTCCCTCTTTAGATGAATTCAAAGGAACTTTAAAATTATTATGACCTGCTTTATTTTCTCACACATTTCCTGGATTTGGAAAAATAAATTAATCTATAAAATAATAATTAGAAAACACACATAACATCATATTCTACCACGATTATATTATGCAAGTATGAAAGGAGAAAAAATAGTCTTGAAAAATTAACACTTGGATAACTTATAAAGAATTTATAATTTATAAAATTTGTAATTTGGATAATTTATAAAGAATCCAGTAAGATTCTACGTTGCCAAATGACAACCAAAAATCCAGAAGACCAAAAATCACAAGGCACACTGAATAAACCCAATATTATTTATAAATAATTTAAAGAAATAAAAATGAGGGGCGCCTGGGTGGCTCAGTCATTAAACATCTGCCTTTGGCTCAGGGCGCGATCCCAGGGTCCTGGGATCAAGCCCTGTGTCGGGCTCCTTGCTCTGCTGGAAGCCTGCTTCTTCCTCTCCCACTCCCCCTGCTTGTGTTCCCTCTCTCGCTGGCTGTCTCTCTCTCTGTCAAATAAATAAATAAGATCTTTAAAAAAAAAAGAAGAAATAAAAATGAATGCATAATAATATGCTCAAATTTATGAATACCCAAAAAGTGAAGTTAAGTATCAATTTATCCATGAAACTGGCAAATATTAAAAGATCAATAAACTACATAATGGAATATACGTTAGAAAATGAACACATATACTGTAGATGCTAATGTGGACAATTTTGTGAGGAACAATTTGGCAGTACTTATCAGAAATTATAATTTAATAAATTTCTCCCTGACAATTCTACTTCTAAGGATCTCTTTTTGAAATATACAAGTATTCAAAATAATCTGAATATACCTTAAGATGCTTATTGCATGGAAGTCACATATTGCAATGAGCACTGGGTGTTATACACAAACAAGGAAGCATGGAACACTACATCAAAAACTAATGAGGTACTGTATGGTGACTAACATAATAAAAAAGATGCTTATTGCAGAATTAGTACAGCAAAACTGGGAAAAACTAAATAAAGAGACTAGATGTATTGCACTCTGAGATCATTCTACAGACTTGAATTAAAGTCTCAGTTCTAACTCTTACTAGCTTCACAACACTTGGAAATGGGTTAACCTTTTTAAAAATGAAGTTTATATATCTAGGTATAATAACAATACCTACCAAATAAGATTGAATGTTAGTTAAATGAGATCATACAGATAAAACATTCTGAACATTTAAATAATCAATGTCTATAAATAGGGGATTTACTAGAGTATGGTACATCCATCTGTACAATGGAATAGTATATAACTGTAAAAAGGATGGAGTACTGTAATTAAAATTTTGTTTTCTATCATGGAATGTTCTGGTAGGTTAAACAAACAAAAAGTGCCAATTAGTAGCATGCCACTTTCAAAATGATTATATAAACAACCATTTTTGGAAGACTGAAAAGAAGAAACATAAATCATGTTATTGCAGATTATTGAAGTTGGAGTCTAGTCTTTATATATCCAGTCTTTATACATAATATACACTACACACTACATACATACACACTATATATACTATACTATATACTATATATATGTGTGTGTGTGTGTGTATATATATATATGTGTGTGTGTATATATATATATATATATATATATATATATATACACTCGTTACCCTCCTAGTTGATGCTTGAGTTGTTCTATAGCACCCTCTTAGCCAAATCGNTCTAGTCTTTATATATCCAGTCTTTATACATATATATACACACACACTACATACATACACACTATATATACTATACTACATACTATATATATGTGTGTGTGTGTATATATATATGTGTGTGTGTATATATATATATACACTCGTTACCCTCCTAGTTGATGCTTGAGTTGTTCTATAGCACCCTCTTAGCCAAATCGTACAGGCTATTATTAACCGCCAAGTTTTCCAGAAAAGAAAGTGTTCCCACTAGAGGTGAGATTCAGAGGCTGGGCATTGCTATCAAGCTTACACCCAAGCTTTTCCTTGATTTAGTGATTCATTGAGATAAACAGTATGCCAAAACAATGGCTATTTGAGCATTCCACATTAACTTGCTAAGCAACAAGGTGCTTGACGTAACATATCCTCAGCCACATCAAAACTTTGAGTATATTTTTACTGTTTTCTATTTAGATTTTTCCCCTTTAAATTATGTGATATAGTCATTATTTTAATTTATTTTCAAAATATTTGAAGAGGAATTAAAATGATTATTTGTGCAATTCAAGGTAGCGTACTTTTGCTTAAAGTATTATAAGTAGCAAAAAATTTTTTAAATGAAACACCTAAAATACAGCATAATTTTTCTTGCTATTTTTTGATGGAAGAGTATGAATGAGTTCAGAAAAAAACCTGGATCTAATGAAGTAAATGTTTATTGATAGATGATACAGAAATGAAAGATAAATGATAGGGGATTGATAGGCAGATAGATAGATAGCAGACAGACAGATAAAGGTGTGTTCAAATACATATATGTCAGCATGTTCAGTCCAGGGATAAGAAAGTAGGATGGTTTAGCTGGAATTTAGGATGGGGGAACAGAGGGAGGAACAGGCAATTAGACTGGAGAGAGAGATTTCAGAGAAAGAATTGACAAAATTANATTGACAAAATTAAAAAATAAGAAGAATAAATTCTAGTATTCAGAATGAGTCCTGTGTTTGTAAGCCAAGCCATAGGGTGGATAATACAAAAAAGATAAAGAGCCTGGGAGAGCATATAAGCTGACAGTTATGATAGGTTTGAAATACCTATGAACCATGCAGGTAAAGATGTTCAATATAAAGTGGATGGATGAGCCTGGGACTCAGAAGAAAGATTTATACTGAAGTTAAAGATTTGGGAATCATTAATGTTAAAGTGATTATACACTCGCCAAGAGAATGTGAGAAGTAAAAGGAAGAAGACTGAAGATAAAACCCAAAGATTACTACTTCTTTTTCTTACATGGGTTCTCACATAATAAATCTTTTCCTAACCTCTGAAAAATGCCAGCATTCTCATACACTTGGTGGTGGGTGGGAGGCTCTTTACAATCTCTGTCTCTCCACTTTTCACTGAGTTGACAAGACACAGTGTATCCAAGGATCACATAATTTAGGAAAACAAAAAATCACAATTATTTTTCACTGTATCTTCACCCATTCAGTTTTGATTGTTTGCAACTGGGCAATTGGGAAACCTCTAAGAACCTGATATTTTAATGTTTTAACCAAAAAAAAAAAAAAACAAAACAAAACCATATACACAACAAAAAAGCAAACAAAAAACAGATATACAAAATACTCAATTTTTGAACTGCTTGTTTATAAATATAAAAAAACAACAAAATTAATTTAACTAATAATAATGAGTCCAAATTTCTTAATTCTTATCCTTGGGAATTTTAAAATCTCACCTGGACATGTAGGCGAAATAAAAATCCTTCTTGTGGATTGCCTTGCTAGCTGAATTTATGCCTAGAAAGATCATGATGAGTCACAATGGACTGATAAAAAACACTGGATTCATCCCTATCCCTGGGGATCACTTCCGGTCAGGTTCTGCTGAACTCCATCTACAGCCAACTTTACTATAACCACAACACTCTAGATGCTATGTACAAAACTGCTTATCCGATGCTAGGCTGGGACCAAGTAATCTGCATCACTGTTCATCATAAGTCAGTGAGCACTTATCTGGCTTCTAGACTGGAACCAGTGGTAACAGTAGTGTGCTGATCCTGCAAATAATAAAACATTTTTTCTGCATTAAGTAGCAAAAAAATTATGTTCCCTCTTGAATTTTCACAGGGGGATGACATAACATGCCAAATGGAGAAAAGAGTTACAGCAAAAACTGTTGTATTTTTGCTTTCCTCTTTAAATGGCTAAATTATGAGTAATGTGCTAGAGTTCATGACATATTTTAGACATATTCTTTATTATAAATAAATTTATTATTTTTGACTATTTATACTAATTCATTGCTAGTTACATCACTATTAATTAAACCATTAACTTTCCAAAAATTTTATTCTCTAGGAATGAGGACACAGTCACACATTTTGACAGCAAACGTGAAGTAGAAACAATAAAATGCAGTCATTAAACTGAGAAGTCTTTATTTATTATCAGAAAGTATTTATTAAGCACATATTTGTATTTTTTCTTGTGCTAATTTTCAAGCAGGAAACTACCATAACTAGACTGGTCTTCATTGATCTGTGCTTACAAATAGATATTTCCTAAAGCATGGTATGGATATGATCAATTTGTAGCTAAAGCAGTAATTTGGAACGATATCACCCCTAAGTATTTAGTCATCAATATAGGGTGAATAGGTCATTTGAAAGTTTTGTCTTAATGATTAAAATGTCTATTTAACCAATTCAATTTGACCATTTATAAGGTAATCAATTATTTTAATTATTGATCTATAAATGACATATAAAGGAAATCACATAAACCTAGTCTCAGGCTCCTTAGAATATAACTCAAATGTACTTTCAGTCAACTATGCCTCTGACTCACAATGTACTAGTGCAGATTTGGGTCACATGAATAAAAAAATAAATAAAAAGTTTTAGTCCTTTAGTGTGACTGTTAAGGTTGAAAGTACAATGGAAAGATTTTTTTTTTTCCTTTAAATGCTTACAAAAGAATTTAAATTGAAACTCCAAGGACACAAATTCACATTGTTCTGGTTTGGCATGGTAACTAAAAGTTACTTCCAAATCTAAAAATGTATATGTCCATGTCCATCTCGAAGTTTGTAGCAGAAGTTTGATGTCTAATTATGAGTCATTTATTCACCATTTTTTTAAATTAAATGCTAAGCATATTTGACTAACTGATCAAAAAATAAAGGGGAGAATTTTATCTTTCCATTTAATTAATTAACTTAAAATTTTATTTATTTTAGCAAGAGGGTATTACATACCAAATAATGTTTGGCAGAAATGGGAAATTATAAAAAAAAAAAAAAGGGCAATAAAAAATCCATCAAGGGGCTCCTGTGTGGCTCAGTTGGTTAAGTGTTCTACCTTCAGCCCAGGTCATGACCCCAGGGTCCTAGGATCAAGACCCACATCAGGCTCCCTGCTCAGCCAGGAGTCTGCTTCTCCCTCTCCCACTCCCCCTGCTAGTGCTCGCTTTCTCTGTCAAATAATTAAAAAAGTCTTTTTAAAAAATCCATCAAAGTGCTTTTCTTAACAAAAAAAACTTCTTTAAGAATATTCTTCTAAAGTAGCCAATTAAAACTCGAGCCAGTATTTTAAAAAGAGGTGCTTTTTCTCTGCTATAGTGGGGAAGGGGAAAAGTTCTAGATAGATATACACTAAAGTATTTTTTAAACTTTAAAAGTTTATTTCTGGGAGGAAGGAAGGCTATTGGTGTTCTTTATGTATTGCCTCTTTGTTTTTGTATTTTCTTAATATTTTGCAGTGAACATATTGATATGTAATCAGAAAAGGAAACTATTAAGTACAAACAAAAATTGGATGAATGACACAGTTGAAAGAAAATTCACATCTTCATAACAATAACTTGCATTCTTCTTTTTCAAACTTGCTTGATGTTTTTCTTTGCAAGTTTCCTGTGATATTGTTAGGGTTGGTATTATTAAACTCCTTTAATTTGTTGAGACATAGGCAGAGAAGTGCATTGAACTAAAGGTGAACTTGGGGTTGAAATGAAGTGTTCAGTGTTTATCACTCCCCGAACACTGAGTTGAGAATTACAGTAACTGCTACTTTCTATTATTGTGTTCTGTTTCTTCAGTGATAGCATCTCTCTTTTAATACATTTTTTTCTTTTTTGTCATTTGTAGAAATTTTAGTTATAAAAAACAAATTGAGATTTGTGAGACTTCATTAAATTCTAGGCACACCAAATCCACACAATTTAATAATTCAGGGGATATAATTTGATATGTTTTTACTCTCTTCCTCTATTTATAGCTTTCTCTGAAGGTTGCAGTGTTAAGGCCAGATAATTCACTTTAAAATATTGCCAATTACTTTTGAGAAGATGAGAATTACCGAGACATGAGCATTTTTTATAACATTTGAGAGAGAACTTTCAACTCTTTTGTGAAGTAAGAGTAGCAGTGATCAATATTTTTTCAGTAACTTATTTTTATTTTAGATACAGAAAAGAAGTAGAACCTAGTAACTACTGTATCTTAAGTGTCATCGGATATAAGACGCGTAATTGGCAAATCCTCCTAGTCTAGTATCAATATTATAGACTTTTACGGCTTTTAAATTTATTATCTTCGAGACTCAAAATTTCATGAGATAAATAATGATAATAATAAGGAACATTTCAGTCTGAGTTGGGATCGCAGTTTCAGCCTCTTCTATACTTACTCAACCTTACTGATACAACTACATAGCTTGTGATCAACAATTCCACTGCTTTCTACTAGTGGCTAGACTATCAATCTAAATACAGTTTTGCATCTTGGGTTTGTGACTGGTAAGGGAAGAGAAGGAAAACAACACACAAAACTTTAATTAGTGCCTTTAACGTACCTAGTGTTTTATATTCATTATCTTGATTAAATCTTAATTTAAAACTATGAGGTAGGTATTGAAATTCTAATTTTCAGATGAGGAAACTGATGTTCTGAGAGGCTAATTACCTTGTCCTAAGTCTTGTTTACAAATGGTGGGGCTGGAATATGAAACCAGTTCATTAGTCTTTGAAGCTGGCAACATTTTCAATATATCACTGTTTCTCAATGGGGCGGGGGGAACCCTAGTATTTGCATCACAAATGCTAGGGAAACATGTTAATTTACAAATTCTAATTAATCAGCTAAACTAATTGAACCAGTCTCTGGGTGTAGCCTCATAAAATTCCAGTTGAAAAAAATCACCCTATTGATGCTTAGGTATCCTTGACACGAGACAACCTCGGAGTCATGGTGAATCCTTTTCTTAAAGCCCTAATGCAAATGCATCTATCAGTAGAAAATTAGATGTTCCTGGGATTTTTTTTTTCATGGCTTTTGGTCACTTTTTGATTCTTAATGATGGAGATAAAGAATTTGCTAGTGGAGACAGTATGGGCACTTTATCAGTGATTGGATGAAGATACAGACAACATGCTGATCAAACTAATTGCTGGCACTAAGCTAAGAGAGATAATCAACATGTTGAATGAGAGTCGGTTACAAAATCAAAATGGTTTTGACAAGAGGAACCGTTACACAAATAAAGCATTAGAAAATGTAGGAGAAAAAAAAAGTAGGAGAGACAAATTTTATATATTGCAAAGAGGGCCAAAAAACCGACTACAAATGAGCAGTAGAAAGAAGACGGCTTAGCCTAGAGCTATAGGGAAAAGATGACACTTCTTCTCAATAACACAGAAAAAAACCCTCAAAATTAAAAAAAAATTAATGAAATCCTAGGCTTTATTGATAGATTTAATAAACTAAAGGAAGATATGGCTTTCCCTCCCTTTAATTTTGTGCTATTTAGACTGCTCCTGGAGATGGGCAGAGGATTCTGAACACCGCAGTTGAAAAGCTGAGTAATCACATCAACAAAATGCACTGAGAGGATTACTCCAAAAGGTGAGTAAATGTGATGAAATGTCACACGAGGAATGGATGAAGACTAAGGGTAGGCTTAACCTGAGAAAGAGAAGTCAGTAGATAGATGATAGCTATCTTTTTAAATTTAAAATTCTACCCCATACAAAAGGGATAGATATATGCTATGGGGCTATAGAGCCCGAATTATGGACAAGGAGTAGAAGCACTGACAATATCAGGTCAACATAAAGAAGGAATTTTTTAACAATTAGAAGGATTGGCAAAAACGGGAACTAGTCATCTCAATACATATGTACTTGTTCAGAGTACTGTAGAGAGAGTCAAGCACTGTATCTGATCGATTTTGCTCCATCATGGCCCAAATCTTACCTGTCTTGATTGCCATTTTATCCCAGCACTTGGCATGAAGTCATCTCTTAAGAAATATTTTCAATGAATCAATGCGCAAGATTCTATGACTCTGAACTGTCCAATGTCTATTCCACATCTACACGTTATAAGAGAAAAACTAGGTTCATTTTTCTGTCAATTCCATTCCATGTCCCATGCTCAACTTCCATCCTTTTCTAGTCAAACTAGAGAAAACCTGCCTCAGTCTGATAAACTGTGATAGACAGTTGAAAACTTGTTTTTATCAGTAAAACTATGCTGCCTAGAAATCTCGAGTTTTGTTTTTTTAGCAAACAAATCACTTGAATGGTCCGAATGGGCTGGTCACTTGACTAAACTTTAAAAAGCTACCAGTAAGAACATGTGCCAGAAAAAGGCAGATTTCAAAAAGGAAAAAAAAAATGCTATGCTTCTAAATAAGCCTTTCCTGACTACGATAAGAAGGTTGAAATATGTGACTTGCAAAGGTATATGTGAATATCTTTAAAATGGATATTCAAGGGGTGCCCGGGTGGCTCAGTCCTTTGAGCACTAGACTCTTGGTTTCGGCTCAGGTCATCCACTCAGGGTCATGAGATCAAGTCCTGTGTGGGCTCTGTTCTCAGTGGGGAGTTTGCTTGAAATTATTTTCTCCCTCCCTCTCCCTCCCTCTCTGCTCCTACCCCCCCTTCAAATAAATAAATAAATATCTTTAAAAATGTATATTCAAGGCCACTGGAAAACGATGCATAAGAATAAAAAACAACAAAACCTCCCCAGCCAAATGCTGTGTAAAGCTTTTTTTAACCTTTGATTATTATATTTTTTAATCTATGTTAATATTTTGTGTAGGAGGAAAGAAGGTTTGTGCTAAAGCCTATTTTATAAACTATTTTATAAAATATTTATCTTTTTTATATAAAATATACCACAGCCTCAGTCAATACACATCAGCAGGTTGTTTCAGTCAACACAGTTCCAAAATACTGTGATACCTCACGGTAATGTGCATTAGACTTCCCTAATACGTAACTGATCGGGAAGGACATAATATTGACTGAGCTACATATGACTTTAGATTTGTTTCTTTTCAGTAGATGCTTTATTTTTATTCAATTTTCTACAACATTGGTATGTAAGGGTTTTGGGATTTAGATTCAAGTTATAGTATTTATTAAGTACTCATTGGAGATGGCATTTCTCCTCTGCCCCTCCCTTATCTTGGAAGGAATTGCTCTGATTGGGACTCTTCTCAAATTAAATCCTTTTTGCTGTTCTGTATCACAGGTTTCTCAGTTTCTGCTATTTATATGCTCTGTTTAACTTTCCTTAGGCATATGGTAGTATAAATATACACAAGATCCCTGGGAATGCTGTATTCCAGTGATTTATCTTCTGTAATATGGTTGTGGTTGGAAAGTAATAATGGTAACTACACAGCAAATTATAAATCTTCCGTAAACATCAATACATCTTAAATCATAAGACATTCCTGAATGCAATATGTATTGAAAACAGGTAAATTATCCAGTAATAATTTGATATTCACTGGTAAAAAAAGAAAAAAAAAAGCTTTTTCCAATTATATTATCACATAGAGTTTGTCACACTCATTAGAACAGTTGGGAAATATGAGTAAGGCATTTTCCCTTCTATTCAAAAATTAGAAAAATTAAGGAAATGAACACTTCATCTTTAGACATGCTTCATGCTTAACATTAACAACATATTTTTACTATACATAAAAAATAGTAGGTGGTATATAATTCAGCATTTCTTTCAACAAGCTTTGTATCATTGAACATTTATTTTATTAGCTTGTGAATCAAGAATGTGTGTTCGTTGGTTCACACAATTTTAAATACCCTTGTTGCCTGACTACATTGGCTTGCCACTGGGACTCTACTGTTGTGTTGGATCTCATGTATGATAGGAACTCAGACCAGTGATGTGAAGTCTCCAGGTTTCAAGATCTCCAACGGTTTCTGTTTTCTCATTCACAACTTTATAGTTGGCTTTGTATTGTGCTTTTTTAAGAAGACCTCACCCTTGCACACACACGCACAGACACACATGCACACTCACCTCCAAACACCCCAAATGCCCAGATAAGTGACTGGGGTATCAGATTCAGAACCCTGTCTTCTGCATTCAAGGCAGCATGTGGGAGATACATGAGGGAGAACCAGAGCAACGGTAGAGAGACACAAAAGGGAAAGGAGAATTTCTTCAAAGCAGGAAGGATTTACCTTGTGGTGCTAAAAAATAATGATACGAAGGTGAGTTAGGGGGTTGTCACAATGGCTTAAGCAAATAGTGTGGTAAGAAACTGACCCAGGACAGTAGCAATGAGTAGGAGAAAATTAACTTAAAAATTACATAGGTGGTATATTGATCTACTACCGTCTCCCTCCATCTCAAATTTGTTTCCCCTAATTAATCTCTCGTGGATTCTCTAATATTTTGAATTATTCCTTACACATTTCTTTCAATTAATTACAGTACTATGTTTATCCTTTAAGTACTGATATTTTCTACGGATTATTCCTCAGTCTAAATTATTCACTTACGTATTCATTCATTCATTCATTCACTCATTCATTCATTCTCCCCAGTTAGAGAGTACACATGATTTATTTTCTAAGAGACTTGAAATAGAGAAAGTTATAATATTCCCTCTCCCCCCTGAAAACAAGCATCCAGTCTCACAGGTAATAAAGTCAAGCAAAAAATAAGGTACTTGGTAAACATGAACTTGTTCCCCAAACACATCTTTGCTCCTGCTTCTCCATGTGTTCCCTGACACCAGGGTTTACATATTATTTTTCTTTTTTTAGCCTCAATGCTAATATCATGCCTGACTTACGTGAGAAACTAAATAAATGTTTGCTGAATTCTTCACAATTTAATATTTTATTTTAACTAAATTAATTTTAACTCCTCATTGCAAGTAATCTGTGAGTTGCTTAAGGACTAGTAAAGCTAAATGTCATTTGTCTTCATTAACTGTTCATGTTTACTGGACCACTTTAATCAATATAATGGCAACAGAAAAACAAGATGTCCATTCGGTGTTTTTCTATGAAAATATCTGATGCTAATATTTTGTATTTGCCAAATAAAATCATGATTATTAAAATTACTTTTGAAGTTATTTACATATTTCATTACTACATCGCCTTAGCATTGAGTGTTTTCTTAAATATTGAATTGATTCTCAGAAGCCAGTGCTGGAGCCTATTATGTGGACATCTGGCTACCTGCCCAGCAGCTTCATAACAGTGTGCACTTGATGAGTGAAAATGAAAGCAGGAGCATGGTTTACTGATGGTTGGCTGATTTATTTCTTATTCCTGTCCCTTCTTCTTAGTAGTTTAAATCCGGATCCTACTGATCAACATGCTTTGATTGACAAATGGTACCCTGAATAATGCAGTTTGAAAAGGAACAATTTCTCTTAGCACCTATCATGTCAGAGACACTGTATTGGGCCTGCAGAGATTTTTTTTTTTAAAGATATATATTGCATATGTCTTGCATGTTAATATTATGCAGAGATACGACCTTAAATATTTCTGAGGTCTTAGCAAAAGATCTTGTAGCCCCACCATGGATTTCATTTTAGCTCTGAAGCCTTTTAATTTGAAAATCTCTGAGAGGCTAATAACGAGACCATTTTGTTTAAAACCCAGCAAGCCCTGGATCTTTTATATTTAAAATTCTTCTTTTAGCTTTCCTTTGTTCTCCCATTATTTACTATAAGCAGCAAGAAGCAGCTAGTGGCAACTTCAATACTCTGCCTGAAAATTTTAGCTAGATCATCCTATCCGTTAGGATTATATTCACTTTCCTTAAAGCCACAGGGCATGGTATTGGGAAACTTTTGATACTATATAACAAAGATTCTCTTTCCTTCAGCCACCAGCAGTATTTTCCTCACTTTTTTCCCCCAAGTCCTCACTAGCAGCTTCCTTGAGGGCCAAACTTTTACTAACAGTCTCTTCATGACCCTTTAAAATTTTTCTCACGCTTTCTTCAAAGTCCGTCCAGCTTTTTTGCACCTGCATTCTGATCATGAAGCCAAATGTTTTAGGCTGTGTTATCTCAGTGCCCAACTCCTAATACGAAAATCAAGTTATTAAACTGCGTAACAAGTTGCCACAAAGCTCAGTGGTGTAAAGCAACCCTATATTATGGTCCAGGTTTCTCTGGGTCAGGATTTCAGACAGGACACACAGGAAAAGGCTCATTTCTGGTCCACTCTGTTTCAGCTAGGGCTGCTCAAAGACTAGACCTGAAATCGTATGAAGACTCACGTAGCTGTCAGGTGATGCTGGGAAGACTCAAACAGCACAAAGCTAGCAAAGACGGGTTGCTCAGGCACCTCCGGCTCCTTGTGGGCACTCCAGCACGGTGCCTTCGGGGAAGCCACACTGCTTACATGTTGGCTCGGGACTCCCACAGCACATTTTGAAAGAGAGGTAGGCAAAAACTGTGTCACCTTTCCAACCTAGACTAAGAAGTCACAGAGCACGACTTCCACCGTGTTCTATTTATTAGAAGTAAGTCATTGATTTGGGACTATATTTAAAGAAAAGAGAATCAGATTCCACATCCTGTGGCAGAAATGTCAAAGAATTTGGAAACATGCATAAAACCAAGACATATGGGTATAATATAGAAAAATTAAGAACATTTTAAGAGAGAGAATGCATAATTACAGGACACAGCATGGAAAATCATGGCCCATAATGTGGATCAATGACATCACAATTTGGCTGCATGCTGTATGCTGTTTGAGAAGTCTTAAGAGAGATGATCAGAAATTCTGGTGGTATTGTGCAATGTCTCTCTTGCCAATATTACTATTTCTCATTCCCCAGAGTTTAACCTATTTTTCCCTTCACCTGGGAGTCACTCCTATGCGTGTTCACAAATCAAGCCTGCCTTAGGGCAGGAGTTACTTAGACCCTGATGTGTGAGCATCTATTTCTCCTAACTGTTTCACTCCTGTGTTATGAGTTGTTGAGACTGATTCCCTGACCCTTGAGTCTCAGTTCTTGTACGTGGACTCCTGCTTTTATTTCTATTGCATCATTTTCTGGAAAATTTTTATTCTGAATTGTATTACCTATAGGCATGCTAGACCCTCAAATCAGACTTCTAAGGAGAGAAATTTGTTTCAGTGGAGAGCATAGGAGGAAAGGCAGTTAACGCTTACTAAGTTCATTCTCGAAAGTAGTCACTGTGAGACACTTTACATGGGTTAGGCCCCTTTATCTAGGCTGAGAAACAGGGAAGTGAGTCCACCTCCTTGTGTACGGCTGGGTAGGACGGAGATACCAAAGAGTTAGACTGGATTAACAGAAAAGACTGCAGTCCTGCTGCAAGGATCACGTCAAAATGAGAGCTAGGAGAGACTCTTAGTCACAAAGACCGGATAAAATGGGGAGATAGCTGGACTAGGGGTGTGTGTGTGTGTGTGTGTGTGTGTGTGTGTGTGTCTGCAGTTTACTAAACTTTGAATTCCACAAACATTGCTGGTCTCACATTCATATCCCCAGTGCCCAGTTCTAGGTTTCAATAAATTTTGTGGAATTGAAAAAGAGTTATGGGGCACATGGGTGCTGGTTTAGAGAAAAAGACAGGGAAAAGGATATATAAAGGGAAGATGGACACAAGACAAAACTTAAGCCTAAATCTTAACTGCCTTAAGAATTGGGCCCCTATTTTTAGGATTGCTTCAAAAATTCAGGAGAACCACGGCTGTAGTTTTTAGGATTGTAGTTCCTATAAGCAAGCAGGGAGAGGACTCCATGAAAGATCAGAGTCCTTGCCCTTTTCTTATCATTCTCCTTAAACACTAACTTCTCTTAGAAGACTGGGATCCTGTTTCTTATGGATGAAACCAAACATAAATAGAGCAGGACGTTACTCTTTCCAACTTCTCGCTGTAATTATGTACTTAGAGCTGGAGATCCCTTTACCTATCAGTTGCATTCCTCTATTCCACTGTTGATCTAGACTGCATTCAGAGATAACAATAATTCTTGGGCACACAGATAGGTCTGGGCTCTTTCCACAGCTTCAAAAATTGAATCATCAAGATGAGTTATAGAAAGATGTGAGACTCAAGACAAAGGAACAATCATATCAGGGCAGATATGACAGAAATGGCAAATTGTTACAATTTTCCTTCTACAGGACACACAGCTAGATTCCATTTCTCAGCCCCCCTTGTAGTAAGGTGTGCCCATGCAATCAGGTCTAGGCAATAGAATGTGAGCCAAGATTTGTAACAAAGCCCCTCCCAGTTTGATTTTGTCTGACACATTGATCTAAGGAGGATATGGAAGATGGCAGAGTCACAAATGGAGAGTGACCGGGATGCTGGATGGTCACCCAGGAGGAGAGTTGTCTAAACAATCAAAATCCCTTTTTGAGAGAGTTATAAGTGTAAAATAAGCTTATATTATGTGAAGTTTCTGAAATTTGGGGGTATATCTTTTACATCAGCTCCCATACCCTTGAGTAATAAAGTAGGTGTTCTTGGGTTAAGAAAGCTAAATACATAACTTATAACCTCATTGAGCTTTCAATATATTCTGGAAAGATAAGCAAGACTATCTGGCAAGTTAACTAACAACTAAAGGGTATAAATACATGAAAATGAGCCCAATACAAGTTCTGTGGATAAATATCACTGTATATTTAATTTCTTGGGGAGATAAAATATTAACTGCATTTTGAAAAATTGGTAGTCCTCTTATAGTAAGAAAGAAGGAAAGGAAGAGTATCTGAGGATGTGTTACTGAGGAAAGCAACTAACGAGAAAGGATGTGTGGTTCAGAAGACTGTAAACAGACAAGACTGGCCAGAGCTTATAGTGTGTGCTAGATATTAAAGATGAGTATGGATATAAAGGTATAGTAAGAACAGATTTTAGAGATGCTTTAATACAAAATAGAGTATTTGTAATTTATCAATAAAAACACATTTTTGGATAGGATTGAAATGGTGAAGGCAAGATTTTGGAAAGGGTAAGGCATGGGATAACTGGTATCTAGAATACCAGTGAGAAAAATATTGAAATATTTGTAATACTGGCAAGAAGTGCCTAAACTAAGATGGCGACAATGAGAATAAAAATGCAGGACACTGGGGTGGCTGGGTGACTCAGTCAGTTGAGTGTCTGACTCTTGATTTAGGCTCAGGTCATGATTTCAGGGTCATGACTGAATGCTGCATTGGGCTCCATGCACAGTGGGGAGTCTGCTTGAAATTCTCTCTCTCCCTCTCCTCTCTGCTTCTCTTTCTCATTCTCTCTCTCTCTTTCTCTCAAATAAGAAAATAAAATCTTTTTTAAAATGCAGGACACGTTCTCTTTCTCTTTTGGCTATATGGAGTAATTTGTATGAGGGTAAGCCTCCCACCATCAGCAACTATAAAACTTGGGGGGAAAAATGTCGGAAGTAACTGATTCAAGCATCAGACAAGGGACAGAACAAGGCAGTGGTTCCTGTAAGAAGGGATTTTCGTGCTCCAGGAGTGCCATGGCTCTCTGCCTAAAGACACTTTGTCGACTATGGCATAGCTGGAATCCAAGAAGAATAAAGTAGTATGGCTAAAAAAGCAGAGGCAGAAATCAGAGAATGGAGCTGCTGGGGTGGGTAGAATTTGTGGAAGAGAGCATAGGAGATGAGAGAAGGACCCAACAAGTCTGTATGGAAGTTCCTTAAAAAACATGACTTACCAAATTAATTTAAGAAGAAAGACAAAAATCTGAATAGCTCTCTGTCTATAGAAAAATAAAACTCATTATCAAACCTTCCCACAAAAATAATTCCAGCCCCAGGTGATTTAATTGGTGAATTGTATCAACATTAGAAATAATACCAGATAAAAGAATTCTTTCAGAAGCTAGAGATGGAGGGACTAATTTAGTAATGAGCATAATCCTGATGATAAAACATGAGAGAGATGTTACAGGAAAAGAAAATTACAAACTAATATCCATCAAGAACATAGATTTTGCCAAGAACTGCAGCCAAATATTAGCAAAATGACATTGGCAACATAAAAAAAAAGATAATATGTAATAATCAAGTAGAATTTATTCAGGAATACTAGATTGGTTCAGTATTTGAAAGTCAATAAAATTGAGTGAAGGACAAAATAAAGGGAGAAAAATTATATAAATCAATGAAAGAAATAATGTTGAACAGCAGAGTCCATAAACGGACCTACAAATAGAAGGTCAATTGATTTTTGATGGATGTGCCAGCATTTTCAATGCTAAATATCTTCTCTTTTCCAACAAATAATGTTGGAAAAACTGTTATTCATCTGGAAAAACATAAATTTTGACTACTATCTTACAACATATGAAAAAATAATTTGAAATGGGTCATAGACCTAACTCTAAAACAAACAAACAAAAAATCTTTGATTTGGTGGTGGTAGACAAAGATTTCTTGGATTTAAAAACAAAAACAAAAACAAAAAACAGCAATACCCTTCAGCGGTGTATCAAAGCTAGGGTGGTGGAAACAAACGCCCCTGAATTTAGAAGTTGCATTATTTGTCAAGATTAAAAACAAAAAACAAAAAACTGGCCAAATTTAGTCTGCTTTTTTATTACCACCATATACTCATAATTCTAATAAATACCTGTGATAAAATATTCTTCCCCTCCCTTGGGGTGGGAGGGGATCCCTTTTTATGGTTTAAGTTCTAAACAATCACTATGATTACTTTGAGTTTTAATAATACATATATAAGTTTCATATTGGCTATTAATTATGTATCTTTTAGCAACCATTACATTCTACATGGAAGTTAACTCATGGAACTTCCCGTTATTCAGTGTGCTCTCAACATGCCCAGAATTAGCTGCATTGTTCACGTCAGGAGTAAGTTTGTTTTGTTTTGGAATTGTTCAAACTTGCATTGGGCTCAGATCATGTCTCTACCCCCCTTTGATATATATGTTCCTGTGTCTAAACAACAGCCTTGAAATAAAGTGATAGCAAAGTGATTGTAAGACCAAGAAATAACCCGAGCTAACTCAATTCTGTCTTTTCAAGTGAAATTTTGGAATGTTATTTGTGATAAAAATTTAAAACAGTGAAACAGATTTCAAATTGTGTGTTGTAATATTTTTGCTTTTAAGTGAGTATTTTAGTTCATAAGTGAGATATTTTTTAATTTGAATATTATTTTTAAAATAAAACATTTCTTTTTTCAGTTGATAATTATTTGCATTAAAACTAAACAATGAATTAAGAAAACAGAGATTGTAACACTATTATTAATTTCTCTGAAAGACCAATTGGTTGATGTAAGGTCTTTTCCTTTTGTAGAAAACCTACATTTTTATAGGTAAGAATTAGTGAGGCATTACTCTTTCCTTTTTTTATCCTTTCTTATCTATTTTATACTTTATTTCTAGTTAATTATTTATTGATATATATTGACATATGTCAATATATTTCAGTAAATCTATAGTATTTATACATATATATGTATACACACTATTTGTGATACTATACGAAGAGAAGAGTTTTCTTGAATAAAGAAAATAGTCTTTATTCATAAGAGAAGATGATATCTATACTCTTAAAAAAAAAAAGCTGTTCTTTTTACCTTCCCCAAGCAGATAAGTTGTAACTTCTTTAAATGCAACTTCTCTTGTAGTTTACATATGAATATATCATCTTACACTTAACCTCTCCCTTTATCTAATGGAGTTTATGTTCAGAAATTAGTTACTATGTAAATGAACAATAAAGGGTTGGGAAAACACATAAAAACCTAGTTTTTACAAGTATGAAATAATCATGTTCAATAGAAAATGCTTTAAAATATTTGTTTTTGGGGCACCTGGGTGGTTCAGTCAGTGAAGTGCCTGCCTTCGGCTCAGGTCATGATCCTGGAGTCCTGGCATTGACCCTCGCATCAGGCTCTCTGTTCAGCGGGGAGCCTGCTTCTCCCTCTACCTTTGCCGTTCCCCCTGCTTGTGCTCTCTCTCTCTCTCTCAAATAAATAAAAAAAATAAAATCTTTAAAAATAAATAAAACATTTGTTCTTAATTCAGCCTATTGGTAAACTTAGTATATCAGACATTGTCCATATTCACCCTCTTGACACAGCTTTTTACCCAAACAGATGCTCAGCAGTGGGAATACTGACAACACCTCAGCTGTTCTGCCCACTGAGTAGACCTGGTAATGAGAGAGAGCAAATATCCCAAGGACAGCAATTTACCAGACACAGGACCCAGTAACACAGTCCTTTTGGACTGGCAATTCATGGGCATCTTCTTGGCTCCTCAGAAGGTCTCCAGTGGCACTGGACTCCAGTTGTCCATGATAGTGAACAACTCAGACAACAACTTTGAATGACACACCCTTATACTGATTGTTACCCTTCCCCTGTTCCTAGCACTTCCATCTTATTCCTCTTATCACTTCCCAAAATAAATTACTTGCATGCAAGCTCTTGGCTCAGTCTCTACTTGTTTGGTAGACCCAGGCTGAATCATTGAGCAAGATAATTTTTTATATTTTTTCTTATTTTAGAGACTCTGAACCAATCTGTTCTCTATACTTACATTTTTGTCTTATTTCACAAAGACCATTTCCTTTATGTCACCTGTCCACAAAACAATGGCAGTACAAATACATGTTTGTCTGTGTTTATGTGTGTCTATACACGTCATGAAAAAAAATTACATTTGTTATCCTCGCACTGAAGACCCTCTATATTCAGGTCCCACTTACCTATCTAATTCCATTGACCATTTTACCCTAATACAAAGAGTTAATTAAATTCAAGCTTTTTTTCTTACTTTCTTCCCCCCAATTCTAAAACGTGTTACACTTCTAAATATTTCTATTTCCATCTCTTCATTTTATTCAATCCTCCCCGTTTCTCACCACTTAACTGCATACAAAGGTTTAACATTTATTAGATATTGCATTGTATTATTTCCAGAATAAGCAAAAGTCTTCACAAATAAGTACAAATTTTCCTGAGAAGCAAAGAATGAGGAGAGAAGGCAAAGCCATTTCAGGCAGAAGAATCTGCTTACACATACACACATACACACACACACAAACATGAAAGAAAGAAATGTTTAAGAATGTATTCTTGTGGAAGAATCTGCTTATACAAGAAAAGAAAAGAAAGAAAAAAAGGTGTGTTCGGTGAATTTTAATTTTAATAAAATGTTAAGGAATAAAAGTCCAAGAGAGCCTTGGAGTGATCAATTTCAAAAACTTCTACCATGACCCACACTGAAGGATACTTTTTATTTTGCCATCCATTATTAGAGTCAACACATAATTTCTCATCTAACCTGGGAGAATGTGACCAGTACCACTAGAGATAACGAGGCTGGGAGCACAGACATAAATGAGGCTTGTCCTAGACAAATCAGAATGCATATTTACTCTAACAACCAGTACCTTCTCAAGTGTCTTCAGCTTTACAGTGAGTGATGCACACTGTTATTTCTCTTCTCTTCTATTCCACACTTTTTAAGTGCTGCTGTGACCCATTTTATTGATGTCATGCTCACTCAGGGTTAAAAAGCACTGGCTTAGAGGGAAACGGATATATTTGAAAGCCCCTACATTTATTCCCCACCAAGAACTGTAGATCCAGGTGAAAGAAAGAATGTTAGCACTGGGGTGACCTGGCTCTATTTATATGTTACAAAGGCTGTTCTTAGAGGAGGTGGGCTTTGAAGTTGACAAAACCAGGGGTTAAACTGGAGCAGTCTTTTCCCTTAATTCCCACTCTAGGTAATTAAGCAGATCACTTGAGGAAGATTATTTATTTTGCTCAGTCTGGACAAATTAAAATTTTCTATAAATAAAAATATAAATTTATATACAACACACACACGAAAAAAATATACTAAATTTATTGGAGTTTAAATGGATAAAAATTTCTCCACAGTCGTCTATTTTCTTCACTCAGTGTTAACTAAAACTGCATATTTCTTGATCTCTTCAGATCGTTTCAAGGTATAACATTTCTGAGCTTTCTTCTACATTCTACTTTCTTCAGCTTCCAAATTCAGCTTAGGTTTTGGTGTATAAAGTTTCCATTTTATCCCATGTAAACTAGAATTTGAGAATAAGCAAGAAAACTAATTTTTTTTGAAACTGTGTTCCTCCCAGGGAAAATGATAAAGCTTGATTTAAAGACTTTAAACTTTACCTGGACAATCAAGACAATTACAGCTAAAGTGCAAGATGGTATGTAACAATGCTCCCAATTATGTGATTTACTTCATGATTTCTATAAGGAACCAGAGAGAGAGACAAGTATGAGCTAGGATACATTCTAGGAAATCTTCGTGATTATGACATGGCTTGAACCCATACCTTACAGAGTAATATGTGAAAGTAATCATTCCTGGAAATAATTCAAGAACAAGCTTGGTCAAAGATGATTCAATAGTATCATCCATGTCTTAATTCATTACAGAAACTCTAAAAAGCAACAGATCTTATCAATTTTTCACACAGTTTTATTTCCTATAGTATTTCTTTGACTCATGATATACTGACACTGTGTAGCTGTATTTAGGCTAGCAATTGTAACCAATAATTGTATAAAACATACTTTATGAACTATAAAAAGCAAACACTCAAATTCTAAGCCTAAATAGCAAACAATAATTGGCTGAAAAAGTAAATGCTAAATTTTGGTCATGCAGAGAAATATTTAGCTGTAATTTTTTAAGCTGGATTATGGGGACAGTGTTTATTAGAATTCATTACATCATATTAAAATAATACTTATTTTAATGGGTTTGAATATCATTTTAAACAGTAGTTAACCTATTTATCTGCATGTTTTCAAAAGACTGGAAGGGCTATAAGAGCAACCTAGTTATAAGAGCAACCAATATATCATAATTCAGAATTAAAAGTGAAATGTTATATTTACAGAGGGCTTAGCCACAAATAGCTGGAATGGGAGGGAAAAATGGTATCTTTAAACTGAGAAACATTACCAATCTTAAAGCTATGGGGTAGGAAGATATAAAATGGACAGAATGGGAGAATATGATCCCTTTAAAAACTGCAGAGGAAAACAATAAGGAGCATTTATAGGCATATAAAATTTAAACTTACTATTATAGGAACTCCATATACAATGCCAAAAATTAATGTATCAAAAAGTAACAGAAATGTTTCTGGTTGCACATGTTAGAAGTTCAGAAGGGGCCACTCTGTCCTAACAAGTAAAAAGCTGACCAAACTGAAAGATCAGCAACTCTCCTTGGATCTTTAAGACAGAGGAGGGCACGGGAAAACACCACCCCCAAAACTGGGGAGACATGACAGGCAAATACAGGGAACCGCAGGTTACCAGAGCAGAGACTTAGGAGTAGAAACCACTGTGGGAATGAGTGTGGGGAGAGGAAAACTGGAACAGTAATTACAGAACTGCTGGAAGCTCAGTGCAGACAACTCAGAGTTAAAAACTCCAGAAGGACCCAGTCATACATGCACCCTCACAATATTGTGAGATTTACCTCCAGGAGCTCAAACAGGTTCCTACAGTAAGTGTCAGAGAAAAACCCCATTGTGCTTCCAGTAGGAGGAGGGAAAAGGGAACCATTTTGAAGTACGCCAGACTACTCTGTTCTTAACCAGGCCTGCCCACAGGTGAAACCAGTTAAGCAGAGCCTAACCTGCTGGCACATTACCAGAGCTTAACCTGGGAAGGGAAATACTCAACTTTAACCAGCTCTAGCATTCCACATGAGAAAAGAGATATACTCAATGCCAGCCCATTCTAGCCATCTCATTCTACCTAAACTGTGAGGGGGGAGAAAGAAAAACCCAGAAAATCTTGTGAGGTTCACAGGTCAAGATATAGGTTCAGTAAAAGATACAGAATGCAACCCCTTCCCCACACCTTATCATCACATAACTAAAGGACTATTTATAGCAGTTACTTTTACCCAGTGCTTCATGTTTAGCTAACAGTTTGTTCAAAATAATAATACAAAAAAAGTATTATATCACATATGTTTGTGTATATATCAAGTGTTATTCTTATAGCTTATGTATGCCTATATATAGGGGAAATGAAGGACGTCAATGATGCAAGGGATGGAAGGGAAGAATTAAAATTGTTTTCTTATTTCAGGGTATTCAGGCTACACAGAAGTGTTATATTGTTATTTAAAAGTAAGCTTGGATTAGCTATAAATGTATATTGCAAATATTAGAGAAACCAAAAAATTTTTTAATATAATCAATATGCTAACAAAGACAGAAAATGGAATTATATAAAGTGCCCAATAAAAAACACAAAAAGAAGAAAAAGAGTGCAAGACAAAAAATAGGAACAAAAAACAAGGCAATGAATAGAAAACAGTTACAAATATGGTAAATATTAATTCACTATATATAAATAATCACTTTGAATATCAATGGTCCAAATGTACCCATTAAAAGACAAATTGTCAGAGTGGATCAAAAAACACAATCCAATATAAAAACCTGCTTTAAATATGAAGACACACATAGATGAAAAGTAAATGAATAGAGGAAAATATATCATGGTAACGTTAATAAAAAGAAAGCAGCAGAAGCTACATTAATTTTAGACAGAGAAGACCTCAAAGCAAGGAAAGTTATCAGGAATAAAGAAAGGCATTAGATAATGATAAAGGGGGAAATTCTCCAAGAAAACATAACACTCTTTAACATGCATACGTCTAACAATAGAGTGTCAAACTATGTGAGTTAAAAACTAATAATTTGCAAAAATAAATCAATGAATCCACTATTATAGTTAGAGACTTCAACATCCCTCTATCAGAAAGTGATAGATCCAAAAGACAGAAAATCAGTAAAGACATAACTGAACTCAACACCACTACTAATCAACTGGATATAAGTGATATCTATAAACTACTCCACTCAACAACAAAATAACGCACATCCTTCTCAAGTTCAGATGGGTCACTTACTAAAATAATCCACATGATGGGCCATAAAACACAAGCTAACAAATTTAAAAGAATAGACATCCTAAAATGTCTACTCTAAGACCATAGTGGAATTAAACAAGAAATCAGTAAAGAAAAGACAACTAGAAAATTTCAAAATGTGGAGATTAAACAACACACTTTTAAATAATACATGGAGAAAAAGAAGTCTTAGGAAAAACTGAAAAATATTTCAATCTAAATAGAAATGAAAATGCAACGTATAATTTGTGGGATGCAGTAAAACAGTGCTTACAAGGAAATGTACAGCATTGAATGTATATATTAGAAAAATTGAAATATTAAAATGAATAAGTTTCTACCTTAGAAAACTAGGAAAGAAGAGCAAATTAAATCCAAAGTAAATAGGAAAAAAAAGCAATACTATTAGAAATTAGCACAAATCAATAAAATTGAAAACAGGAAATAAATGAAGAAAATCAACAAAATTGAAAGTTGAATTTTTAAGATCAATAAAATTGATAAGCCTTTAGCCAAGCTAACAGGAAAAAAAGAGGGACAGAAGAGAGAGAGAAAAGAAACAAATTATTAATATCATATATGAAAGAAGGGACATTGCTACATATTCCATGAACATTAAAAGGATAATAAAGAAATATTATGAACACCTCTAGTCCACAAATTTGATAACTAAATGAAATGCAAAAATTCTTTAAAAAACACAATCTGTGATAACTCACACAAATTTATATAAATATATATATTATATTATAATATTATATTATGGCAAGTTTGCATGGGGCAAGGTAAAAAAACAAAAACCAACTGATTTCATATATACCAGAAATGAATAAGTAACAATTGAAATTAAAACACGATATTATTTATATTAGCATCTTAAAAAAACCTGAAAATAATTAGATATATATTTAACCTAATATGTACAAGACCTATACAAAGAAAACTGTGAAACTATGATTAAAAAAATAAAAAAGAGCTAAATAAGTGGAGAAATAGTCCATGTTCATGTACAGAGAAACTCAAAATGTCAAGACGTTAATTCTTTCCAAATTAATCTATAGATCGAATGCAATTCAAATCAAAACTGCAGGAAGTAATTTTGTGGATATTGGGGCAAACATAAGTATATGAAAGATTGTCCACATCATACATCATTTAAAAATTGCAAATTAAAACAACGAGATACTACTACACACCTATCAGAATGGCCAAAATCTGAAACACTGACAACGCCAAACGCCGGTGAGGAGGAACTCTCATTCAATGCTGGTGGGAATTCAAAATGCTACTTTGGAATACAGTTGCCAGTTTCTTACAAAATTAAACATACTTTTACCATATCATCCAGCTATTGGACTCCTCGGCATTTTATTCAAAGGAGCTGAAAACTTATGTCCACACCAAAAACCTGCATAGAGATGTTAACAGCAGCTTTATTCAGAATTGACAACACGTGGAAAAACCAAGATGATCTGGTGAATGGAAAATAAGTTGTAGAACATCCAGACAATGGAATATTATTCAGCACTAAAGAAAAATGAGCTATCAAGCCACACAAAGATAAGAAACCTAAAATGCATATTACCAGGTGAAAGAAGCCAAGGCGAAAGGGCTGCAAATTGTACAATTCCAACTATATAAAATTCTGAAAAAGGCAAAAATATTGGGACAGTAAAAAGATCAATGATTGCCAGGAGTTGGCAGCAGGGGGAGGGTGGGATGAACAGGTGGAATACAAAGAATTTTTAGGGCAGTGACAATACTCTGTGACACTCTAATGATGAGTACATGTCATTAAATATTTTTCCAAATCCATAGAATGTACAACACTAAGCGTGAATCCTAACATAAACTATGGACTTTCAATGATTATGATGTGTCAATGTAGGTTCACCAATTGTAACAAATGTGCAACAAAGGTAGCAGAGGCTACATGTGAAATCTCTGTACCTTCTGGTCCATGTTGCCATAATCATCCCTTAAAAATAATTTTTTTCTTTTTTTTTTTTTTTTTTTTTTTTTTTTTTTTTTTTTTTAGAGAGCAAGAACGTGAGTGGCCAGGCAAGGGGCAGAGGGAGAGGAAGAGAATCTTAATCAGGCTCCATAAGCATGGAGCCTGATGCTGGGTCTGATCCCAGGACACTGAGATCATGACCTGAGCTGAAATCAAGAGTCGGACTCTTAGTCGACTGAGCCACCTAGGTGTCGTAAAAAATAAAGTTTTATAAGAAAGTAACAGAAATCATCTTTTTTTTTTTTTGGTTTGTAAATATGGAGATAATAACAGAATAAAGATCCTAAAGGAAATAATCATATCTGGGGATTGAAATGATTGGGGCTCAGAAGAACAGGGGCAACTATTTTCATTATAAGCCTTTCAGCATGATTTGACTCTTTTAAATTAAATGCATGTATTACTTTGATTAAGCCAAAAAGTTCTGGAAGATTATATGAATGTAACTAGAATATAGTGATAATGATTACATTTAAAACACTTCTCATAACTCTATAGGCAGTCATACAACGAAGAAGTTAAAAAAATCAGGTCTGACACATTTATTTCACTCATCATACTATTATGCAACTTTTTAAAAAATCTTCCATAATTTGGAGACAACATTTGTAATCACAATGAAAGATAGCATAGCCAGTCTTAAATGTAGAATTCTTTCACAATTCAGCACAAGACAATCTTTAACAAATTTAAGAATTAATGTTTAAACAGTCTTTAATATATTTCATTTTTGAGGTAATAAATTATTTTGAGACATATTTTGTTAACTTTAAAATATAAATGTGCATTTTTACAAATCAAATACTTAACCAGGGTTTCATTACAGAGATGAGGTAATCTTTCCAGCTAGATATACTTTGGATTTGGTCAGGTTAAAATTAATACTTACAAAACACAATAATCTAGAGAATGTTCTTGCTTTACTAGATTTTTTAAAAATTAATACCCATGAATGATTAGTCAACAAAAATTGTTAGGTATAACAAAAAATTTTGTTAGATATAAAAGGAATTATTTTATCATAAGAGTCTAGAGAATAATGAAAACAAGATTGTACATCCTAGCTTAAGGTGAGTGTGTGCCTTTTATTTGGCAAACCTGAGCTGACGAATACTTCTAATTCTATTAAAATCGTATTGTTCATGGGCATACAAGGAAAGATCTATGGGAAATAAGAAAGATAATAGGAAAAACTACTGAACTTTTCTGATAGCATGTAACATTGCTACAGGGTAACGGTTAATACCTAGATTTTCCTTTACAGGCAAAAAGGCTTGGCCTCAGAATACTCATCAGCAGCATGAACAAAGCTTACTTTGTGAAACAAGTAAATCCAGTCTATTTTTGTTTGTTTGTTTGACTTTGGTGGATTCCTCACTAATGAAGATTCCTTCCTACTGCTTCAACAACAAATTTCTATGATTATTAGGCGTTAAGATGTACTAGCCTTTTAGGCCCCTAAACTGAGGACCATTATTAAGGTTAGTTTTAATGTTGGCTTACTGAATTTTATTTTTACCTATGCAAATTAAATTGCAAGATTTTGCTTTAAGTCCAAATCAGATGAACTGAGTCTTATTGCATCTAATTCATCTAGCTAAATTTAATTAAATATTACCTAAGGACTCACTATATAATGGCAAATCGGTTTTGTAATATCTAGCCATTGTTCTTTCATTATTTTTTCACTAAAAAATAGTAGAGAAACATTTTTCTATTGCTGGATATATCATCTATTTACAGATGACTTTCAGTGGGGATTTTATAAATGGGGGGACCCAAAAAAAGTATAAATTAGGAGTTAATTTCTGTATTTTTACTGTGAAGCTTAATTTCTCCCTATCAAAAACACTACACTAGTTTTGAGGTTGTAAATAATTTTGTGATCATCCCTCTCAGATGTATATATTTTCTACTTCATATCCATTGCGCAGATTAGCTCTTTTCTTTGAATTTTATTATAATAGACACATTGGGGTTGGCTAGTCCTTGTTCTATCCTTTCTTGTTAAGAACCCTGTCATCCTGGTCCAATGGCTTTGTATATGATTCAAATGTTTCCTTTCACAGAAGCAACTTTTAACCTGCAATGCAAAACATCATCATTATGGGAGGGATGAGAACAAATGACAGCATGATACAGCTGTCTTCTGAACTGTGCTCTTATTGACCTATTTACCAATTATAGCTATCTCATTTTAACATTGTACATTGTGGGTATGCATAAAGGACAATAGATAACTCTTGAAAGTGGAATCCATATTAGTATGAGGGGGAGGTTACTCTATTTCTTATAAAATTTACCAAAAGGCAAGCACTAAGAAGACAAATATAAGATTGAAGGTCTGAATTAATCCACCATCATTTCAGTGGTATATGGTGGATTTGATGGACTAGGTAGCATTTCAGCATGCATTAATAAAACTATTACTATTACTATTATAAGTATGCTATGTTGCTGCTATAAAATGAAGGACGCTTTTATTATTTTTTTTTTCTCAGCGGTTACCTGAATAAGATTCCAGAAATATCAAAAACATTTCAGAGCAATGTTATAGGAGTCATTTGCCGCTGGGAGGTTCCATTTCAGCAAGGAAGGTTTAGTTAGGAAACTATGTCAATCCACAGTGTCACATCTTTGCCATTTCAATAAGGCAAGTGCAAATGGTGTTCTCTCTCTCTCTCTCTGTATGTTTGTCAAAATGGATTAAATGGACTTTGTACAATTAACAGTGAAGTCATCAGATGATATGAAAAGGATTAGAAACCCAAACCCATAATTCTCCAAATTTAAAGTTATATTCATGGGAACCATTTTTAATTATCTTTCCTTAGAAAGTGCCAATAATACCTTAAATTAGTTTAGAGATTTTTACACTGTAAAGATACTTTGACTTATTCACAGTCATTTTTTATTCTTTTCAGAGGCACAGACTGATGGAAATAACTTGTGAAATAGATATGGACAATGTGTCTCAATAAGAGAAATATGGGCAATTCATTATTTTATTATGAAGATATAAAAATATTCCAGAAGTAAAAGTTAACTTTATAAATCTATTAGCTAAATTATTAATAATGCCAGGCAAGAAAAACATCTACCATCAAGAAAAAAATATACCTTTGATTTTGCCTGGAAAGGTTAGTAGTCATTGAAAAAGTAGGTCAGTGAAATAACTGGATTACTGAAAATAATCACAACTGACAGGTGGGCTACAGAAGTCTATAGGCTATAGATTTTTGGTTTGAATGTTTTTGTAAAGATGGCATTTCTTGGGAGATAGATGAAAATTAATAAGATTATGCTAATTTACAGCATAAATTAAAACGTTTTATAAGACTAATACCATTGAAGACTTTTACTGGGCACTGTTAAAAAATTAAGTAAAATTTAATCATTCTAATTCTGTATTCATTTTATACTTTTCAAAATCAGTAACTTTCCAAGTCAGTTACCTTAATGCAAGTATACTTTGGATGAGATACCTGATAACACATAACCTCAAAACGATAGTTACATTTCAAATAGTGCAGTAGATTCTGAAGTTCATGTGAGAAGAATCATCTAAATAATATTTTAAAAAAACAGGTCTAAGTAAGTGTAAGCACAATGTTTTTTTTTTAAATAGTTCTGTGTAGTTTTACTACTTCTGTTATTATGCTTTACAAATTTAACATATTTAAAAATGTATTAGAAAGCTAGAATTTTAGAGAAGAGTGATAATCAATTTACTTATGCAGGTCAAGTTTTAAATTTTGTATTATTCTGAAATGGCTTCTTCTGTTACTCGATGTGTCACTACATTCTCTGCATTTCAAATTGATGGTAAATGTCTTTGCCCCCAGTTGAAGATCCCATGTCAAATATGCTGTCTGCAAGAAAACGCATCACTCTAAAGTGTATTTTAAATCTATTAATAAAGGTACTTTCCACCCTGGTAATTTGCATAGAACACAGTGAAGCAAAGAAGCATGCAATGCCTTCCAGCTAGATGCTAATAAGGCCACAGGGAGAAAAAAAAGTTATTTCAAATATATTCTGCATAATACCCCGTGTCTTTCTCTAAAATAGGCTGAAGATTCCTCTATTGCTTATACTGCAAAAATTTAGAACGCTTTCAAATAAAATAATCTTTACCACTTTTCTGAAGGAAATTATTACATGGTGCTCTTAACATCTATTTTTAGGAGCAGCAGGGTATGTCAGAAAGGGCTGCTTCATGAATTATGTATTTGTCCTTTTTCCACTTGGCTACATTCCCTTTATTTTGTGAATCCTTGAAATCCTGAGAATGTAAGTTTTGGGTTGAAATTTTCAAAATTTCCTAGCCACATGCTTAATTGTCTAGCCACATCTTTCTACTGGTTACTTGCTCCTAAGAGAGACATTCCAGGCCTTTTCTTCTTGAAGTATACTAAATAGAATAATTTTCTTAAGTGAAGGCTGTAGATCAATTGAATTGCTTTTGTTGACATCATAAAGTTATTAATTACTACCATTACTATTTTCACTTTCCTAAGTTGTAGTTACGAGTTCAATCAAATTGAATGAGATTCTCAAGCCTTGCATTGTGTTATATAGTTGATATTTTATTATCAGCTTACCACTTTACCAGAAAATGACAACGAATTGTGGAAATTAAGTAAAAAACGGAAAGTAAACTGACTTTACAAATCCTACAATTGTCAGTAGTAAAATAGCATAGCTTCAAAATTATACTCCTATATGCACAAAATTCCTCTGTAAAACTTTGAGTAACAAAAATAATTCTGCTAACATCTGTGACTAATACTCCAGAAATAAGAGAGCCTTTTTTTTTTTCTGGACCCTGAGATGAATATTGAACAGAAAAATATCGATTCGCTTCTCATTCTCACAAGAACATTTACTCAGATGTGAACAGGAGGAACTGTCCTACTGGAAGAAACTCTCCCTCTGCCCCTTGCATCCTTTTGTCTTTATCTAATTCCATCATCCCAAATACCAAAGACTCCCTTTCACAGAGCTTTGCAGTTGCTTGTCATGCATGACCTTCCGTATTTTACCTTCTCCTTTCTCTGCCCCTGGAAAAGCTGAAAAGAAAAGTAATAGTTTTCCTGCCTTCCCAAAGCCTGTTCATGCTCAGCACTCTCACTGGAGCAGGTCAGAGAAGGTGAAACTCCTTTTCGATAGACTGCTTTCTTAACCTTAGAAGTCCACATTGTACTTACGTAATATATCAAATGTAATTTTAGCTTTTGAATCATGATTTCAGCCAACAACCAAACAAAAAAATTTGAAGAAGCTAGTTCGGATTTATTATGAACTGTTTTTAATGATACTGTTCTAAAGTTAATGTGGTGGTAAGACTTTTTGCAATCACCTTTTTAAAGACTGAGGATTATTTTCATTGATAATTTATTAGACATATAATATGAACTAAAATAAAATGAGCTGTTTAAACAATTTTTTTCTTGCAGAATGATTTTTCTCTTGTCAAAAGCCATTTAATTTGCAACAAATTATTATAATTATTATTAAACTTCCAATAAAATAATTCTCTGAAGGTGTTTTCCAAGAAAAAGAAAATTGGTACTTATTCTTTTCTATTCAAAATGTTAAACCTAGTGATTTCTGGTGGTTAAAATATAGCAATACTTTTTCAAAATGTGTATTAAGTATTAAGTATGAGCAAAAGTCAAAGACATGAAAGGATAAACCAGAGGGTGTAAAGAGGAAATTTACAAATGATGCACTTCTATAATTTCAAAATTATTGTTGAAGAAAAGGAAGTTATCACTTGTTCACATTTATTTTGTCTGTTAACTAATCTTTATTGCTTTTAGAATTTCTTCAGTGTTTCTTTATTTTAAATCCACATATAGTTCCTTGAGTATTTATCACACACTTCTTATCTTTAAAGTTTTCAGATATTATAAGTAAATGATTTACAATGAGCACTTAATTGATGGTTTTAGAAACTTTTCATCTCATTTTATTTCTCAGGGGAAAAAAAAAAAAGTTTGTAACCCATACAAGACAATAGTATCTCTTTTGGTCCCAATCTCTCTCTTTTCCTTAGGATGGTTACGTTTAATACATATAGTAATGTAATGTATATGTTATAAGATATTTACATATTATTTATAGGTCCAAAGCCAGTTACTAACCTGATTTCCAATGATTCCTATCACACAATGTACATTCCAACATGCTTAACTTTTCGAGAAGAACACTGAAGTTTTACAAATCAACCTAAATATCAACAAAAGCATCATATCTATTGATAAGTACACTCTTCAAGTTATTAAGTTGAGATTATTTTCAAACTGATTTGTAAATTATACCTTAGCAAATAAGGGACTCTTATTTTTAAAACAATAAAGCACCTGTGGTTTACTAAATTACAAGAATTCCTTACATGCCAAAGGAATGTACCTCCTTCTCCACCCTACACTTTACTAAATTAAAATGAATCAGAAAAAGAAAGTAGGTGGATTTGTAAAAATGTTTCATAAAGGAAAGAAAAAAGGCCACACTGCAGTACATTAAAATGGGATACAGGATGGTTCAACATACACAAATTAATCAATGTGATACATCATATTAATGGAAAGAAAAAATATATGCAATCAATATATGCAAAAGAAGGCATTGACAAAACAACATCCACTCATTATTTTAAAAATTCTTAACAAATTAGATATAAAGAAATGAACCTCAGCATAATAAAGGCCACATATAATAAACTCACACCTAACATCATACTCAATGGTGAAAGGTTGAGAGCTTTCCCTCTAATCAGGCACAAGACAAGGGTGCCGACTGTCACCACTCTTATATAACACAGTACTGGAAGTCTTAGCCAGAGCAATACAGCAGGAAAAAGAAAAAAAAAAAGGTATCAAAATTGGAAAGGAAGAAGTAAAATGGTCTCTATTTGCAGATGACATGATATTACATATAGTAAATCCTAACAACTCCACCAAAAATTGTTAGATCTAATCAATGAATTCAGTAAAGTTGCAGGATACTGAATTAACATACAAAAATCACTTTTTCAAGCTGTAGTTTCTCTCCATTTGTTTATGCAATCCATTTTTATATACTAGATATTGTACTATGTTCTCTATTACAGAACTATAAAGACAAAGCTGTTTATTATGCCCAAAGAATCTATTTCAAAGATTACATGGATTCTTATTTAAAGCCATTCAACAAGCTGATGAGGAAAAAAGAAACATTATCCCTAGAGTAAAAGCTATCTGCTTTGTATTTACTATTATTTTTAATTAGAGTATATTATGTATCTAATTCAAAATCTGTAAACAAAAAAGCCAAAACCAAGGAAGAAGGTGAAGTTTAAATGTTAAGTCCAGTTATCACCAAATTTTTGATGAAACAGCACAAAACAGGTAGAGAGGAATAATGAAGTCAGCAATTAGGGAAACAAGTTCTATTTTTTTTTAAGTAGCCATGTGGGCACTCAACTTTCTCCTAGGTCACCTTCTCTTTCCATGAATGATAACTGTGATCATGAAGATAACTCTCCAACCAAAAGAAAATAATAAAGGAATTATTCATACAAATCAACCAGAATCCTGACGTGGAAGGTATTCTTCAGTGTAACACTGCATACCATTCATGGTGTGATCTTGACCTGTCTTTTCAGTGTGAGGCACTAGCCATGTTCTTTGCACACCAGATCCATAGGCATTTCAGAGAGTTTTGTTTCCATAGGCCTTTGGCTCATGCTGTTTCCTCATCCTCCCATTGGTCACAGGTCCCCTCTAACTTCCACTCACGATGAAGGGCCAATCAAATGGTATCTTCTGTGTGATCTTTTTCCGGTCTCTACATTTCAAACGAATCACTCACCTGATCATACTTAGCTCTTTATGCTAATACTGTGCTGAGTGTGCATGTCTCCATAATTAATTTGTTAGCTTCTCAAAGGACTATGTATTAGTCTTCTCTGTCCCTTTCAGCATCTAGCACAGTGTGTTGCAGTGCTCATAAATGTTTAACAGTAGCTTTGAATTAAAAGGGTGTTGCTATCAACCATTCATGTGGGCATGGGAAAATTTACCACTCTTGAATCTTGTCCAAAGATCCATTTTAAAATTAATGCTTTCTCTTCATTCTATCAGAAATAGTAATTTAATTATTGCCAACTTCTTTGGTCATGAAACAACTTCTTTGCAAACTGGATTTACAGACTATAAGGAAATTCAGTCTATTCAATGATACCATTTTACGTAAGGACAACTTACTTAATGGCAACATTGAAAAAAAAATTCCACATAAGAGTCGTGAAATCAGCCCCTTTCACCCCTGTGCCAGTGGCTCATGGTGTTTCTAAAACGAGAGGAAGGAAATAGTTATCTCTAATTATGTCTTGTTCAATTGTATCATTTAAAGCATTAACCTGTTTTTAGCAAGGCTGTTTTTAGATATTCTATCTTTACTAAGCAAATGCTGCTCTTTTTGCAGTCTTTTCACTGTGGAAGCTAGTTTGGGTTATTTGCAAATCATTAACATTAGAGAAAATTAAAATATATATTAGCCTCAATTTCCAAGGGTTAGAAAGTGCTTGAGATTATAACTTATGGATAAAGTTAGCAAATCTGGTTCTTCTAGAAGAGTGTATATAGAATGTGCATGTTGGAACTCCAATGTTGTCAAACATGTCTATTTGGAAAATGTTGTTCACTCTAGCCTGCTCTCAATCTTTCACTAAGCTAATAGTATATTAATGCCTGAGTGGAGATACAGTAATAAAATATATTTTATATTATTTTATTCTGGATTTCTCAACCTTGGCACTAGTGGCATTTAGGGCTTGGTTATTCTTTGTTGGCAGATGATAGGGGGTGGCTACCTGCGCACTACCTGTTTCGAGCTTCCTTGACTTCTACCCACATATGCCACTAGCACTATTCCCTTTCCCTAGTCTTAATGCCTCTAGAGACTGGCAAATGCTGCCTGGTGGACAAAAGCACTCCTGGTGGAGAACCACTGATTTAATCCAAGTCTTTTCCAAAGGCTTTAATTCAAGGATTTCCATAAAATTTTTATTACCACCAAAATAGAGCCATTGGATAAATATTAATGAAAAGTACCTTAACTCTTTTTGCACTAATAATAATCACTAGCTCTCATGTATATGATTAATTATGAGTCAGGCACTCTTCTAAGCACTTTTCACTAAAATTCATAAAATTAACACCACAATAACTCAAATATTTTAGTACCCATTGCTTTTGGATAGTTATCTTACACACGAAGGTGGACACTGATATGCCTACCTTTTTTTTTTTCAGTTTGCCTTAGACACAAAAGTAGGAGAATCAAGAGAATAAGACAAGTCACATGCTGAGAAAAAATATTTGCAAAAGACATCTGATAAAGAACTGTTATCCAAAATATATAAAGAACCCTTAAAAATGAACATTAAAAAAACCAACAACCTGTTTGAAAATGAGCAAAATGAGATGTGAACAGACACTTCACACGCACACAAAAAATGCAGATGGCAAATAAGTATATTAAAAGACATTATATGTCATTAGTAATTTGCAAATTAAAACAATGAGATACCACCTCACACCTATTAAAATAAGCCAAATCTGGAGCACTGACAACACCAAACACTAGCGAATAGGTAGAACAACTGGAAGTCTCATTCACTGCTAGTTGAAATGCAAAATGGTACTGCCACTTTGGAAAACAGTTTGGCAGTTTCTTACAAAATTAAACATACTCTTACCATACAATTCAGCATTTGGATTCCTTAGCATTTATGCAAAGGAGTTGAAAACTTTTGTACACAAACAGACAGATATTTATACCAGCTTTATTTATAATTATACAAAGTTGGAAGCAACCAAGATGTCCTCTAGTAGCTGAATAAATAAACTGTGATACATCCTATACAATAGAGTATTATTCAGCGCTGAAGAGAAATGAGCTATCAAGCCATGAAAAGACAGGGAGGAACCTGAAATGCTTATTACTAAGTGAAAGAAGCCAACTCAAAAAGCCTGAGGGGCGCCTGGGTGGCACAGCGGTTAAGCGTCTGCCTTCGGCTCAGGGCGTGATCCTGGCGTTGTGGGATCGAGCCCCCACATCAGGCTCCTCTGCTATGAGCCTGCTTCTTCCTCTCCCACTCCCCCTGCTTGTGTTCCCTCTCTCGCTGGCTGTCTCTATCTCTATTGAATAAATAAATAAAATCTTAAAAAAAAAAGCCTGAATACTGTATTATTCCAACTATATGATATTCTGTAAAAGGCAAAACAATGGAGATAGTAAAAAAATCAGTGGTTCCTGGGGGTTGAGGAGGGGAAGAGCTGAGTAGGTGGAGCATAGCTTTAGGACAGTAAAGCTATTCCGCACAATACAATAATGGTAGATACATACCATTATACACTTGTCCAAACCCTACGATGTACAATACCCAGAGTGAAACCTAACCCAGAGTAAACTGTAGACTTTGGGTGATTATGTGTCAGTGCAGGTTCATTGATTCTAATAAATGCATGACTCCAGCGTGGGGTGTTGATAATGCAGAAAGTTGTATATGTGAGGTCAGAGAGGACATGGGAACTCTGTCTTTCCTGCTCAATATTGCTGTGAACCTACAACTTCTCCAAAAAATAAAGTCAATCTGAAAAAAAAATGCAGATGGGTGATAATTTAAGCATGAAATCTTCAGGGATAATTATTGTGCATCATTGTAAACTATTCCGACTGCATAGAAGTTGTACCAAGTCTGCTTTCCATGTACAGGGGCTCACAAGGAGCAGGTGGCAGCTCTCAGTGCACGCACAGAGCACCTGCACATAAGGGCCAGATAACTTCATACTCTTCAGTCACAGAGGTCCAGAATAAATCATAGTGAAAAGAAAGACAGAACTAACCCTATCTCCCAGGAACTCTCTGGCTCCTCCCAAATATCTCTTCAAAACATCACCTTTCTTACCTGTATTTTTTTTTTCACATATTTCTTGCAAATACAGAAAGTGCAATGAGGAGGAAGAACTTTATTGCCGGGGAAATGATGATAGGTGTAGCTGAAATCTGGAGTGCTGTTAAATTTTTAACTCAATCTCCTAATTATAGGCCTCCTGACACTTTCTGTTTCTGAGCTCCATCAATGTATGGTGGAAATGACCTCAATACATTTAGTTAACTAGATCTCAGGGTTTTTTTTTTTTTCCTTCCTCCTTTAGTCACTTAAGTAAAGCATTTCTCAACCCTGTCTTTCCTGTAAAAGGTGAGATCTCCTTCTTGAATCTGAATGACTCCGTTGGGGTTTGAGGGTCATTTACCTTTGGTTAGTACAGCAGATGGAATGTGGCATGCTTGGCTCAAGGCTCCTGGCTCAGTGCCCTGGGCTGTGAGGACAGTTGCTAAACTCAGAGGGTGGCTTCAGAATCAAGCCTATACCATCTTTCCAAGGCTTGAGGCTACTTGAGAGAGCTATGAATTACTGTTATTAAAATGCAGCTACAGAATCCTAGACCTGGTGTGTACTCTAGCAAGATGTAAGAGGCCTGAGGGTCTGAGGGCCTGGGGGCTCAGGAGTCAGCTCTAATTGGTCATAGATAAAATAAAGATATTACATTTTCTCAAGACAATCTGCTTAAGTATGAGTAAATATGCAAATCTCTAAGAGAATCTTCTTTTCTCACCCTCCCCAGTTCCATCTTTCCCCATTCCATCTTTTATATGTCTTTTAAACCAACTATATATTTTAATAGAAATATTTTATTTAGGCAGCTAGTAAGTAGTATATTGACTGCATTGGATGACAAACTGAAATAACTAGGATGGCTGGATTATTTAATATTTTAATTATTTTTTCTCTCCCCTCACTTTTTTCTTGCCTTTCTCTTATTCCCACTCAGCATGTAGTCAGCTCTGTGCTCAATAACTCAGGACAGGGATGTGGTAGAAAACAGAAAACAAAAATAGGCAGCCAACGCTTCATTCTTTTTTTTATTTAATTAATCCACTCATTTACTCCTTCGATATATGGAACTCCTGAGAGAATTCTAAGATGGCAGCATCTTTTCTCTCTAAAATATGTTAGAAGAGTCATGTCAACTCGTAACATACCCTCATACTCATTTATTCAATCAACAAATTTATGTGTGGATATGTTCCTATTATGTGCCAGGGCATTCTGGATGCGGGACACTAAAGATAAAATAGCAAGAAGAAAAAAATCCCCTTTCATGGGGAGGTAGAAGCCAGACAGTAAAAATGAAAGCAAATAGATATGTGATAAAATATGAATACTGAATAAGAGACTGATGATTTTCTTGATAAATTTTCTTTTTTCTTTATAAATTTTCTTTACCAAAACTAAACCCCAGGGAGGGGGAGAAAAGTTGGGACATAAACATATGAAGACAGAGAAACCTGAAAAGAAAGAGCTTTTCCTCAGAGAATGATCTTTCCTCAGAGAATGATCTCTCCTCAGATTAAGATAAAAAGGCAACTTAGTTGAATTTAAATTAAAAAAAAAACTTTTTTAAAAAGGCAATTGATGAAAGAGCTGGTCTTTTTTTAAATTGTACCACAGTTTATTTTTAAATTAAATTAAATTAAGTTAAAAAGCTTTTTTTATTTGAGTATCGTTAACATACAACGTTACATTAGTTTCAGGTGTGTAACATAGTGATTTGACAACTCCATACATTATGCTATGCTCACCACAAATGAAGCCGCCATCTATCACCATACAATGCTATTACAATATCATTTACTATATTCCTCATGCTGTGCCTTTTATTCCCATGACTTACTCATTTGGCAACTGGAAGCCTGCATCTCCCACTCTCCTTCACCCATTTTTCCCATCCTCCCACCATCAAGAGAGCTGGTCTTGACGGCAGAAGGCATCTCATCTATTTCTTAGAAGAGTATATCAAAAAGAGAAAATGGCTTCACATTGCTTCTAGGCAGAGAGCAAACCCTCTCTCCAAAATCCTGCTGATGAACCATGCATGTAAGCCAAACTGATGTGGGTTGCAGCAGCTCCCTGTGTGGCCTGATGCCCAACAACCAAATGGGCCATCCCCAACTCCTTGATATTAAGTAAGACCTCAAAACTATAGCACAATCCTAATTAGAAAGACCTCAACAAGGACTGGGATTTTGAAGCTGAGGCATGTTGTTCCCCCAATAATCTAATGGAATTTGGGACTGGAGTCAGAAATTAGTTAAAAAAAAAGTTAAATATCAATGCTCCTGATTTCACAGATTTAGATTCATATCATTATACCAGTACTGTGCCTGGGTAATGAGTCTTGATATCTTTCTATCTCTTAATGTCACATTAAAGCAGTTGTCGACTTCTGTGTATTTACCTAAGTATTTCTCACAATTATTGCTGCCTATCTTAATTACTATTTCCTTGGTTCATCTCTGTGAATTACTACACTAACTCCTTGGCCAATGTTCTTGTATCCAGTCTTAATGTCCTTCAATCAATATAATACCCAGAACATTTTATTTAAAATCCCTATCTCACAATGTTACTCCTCTGTTTCATACTCTCTATGATTTGTATTTGCCACAGAATCAAGAACATGACCCAAGAGCCCTCCATGGACTCTGTTCTCCAGTCTTCTCTAGTCTTACCTCCCTCTCCAGCAATATTGAATGAATGCATATATTTCATAGCTTCAGTTACTTTGTTTAGTTCCTTTGATGCTGTTCTCTCTGCTCAGAATTATCCCCCTCCCCAACTCATGCACCCATTTTGCCTGTTTAACTCCTACTTATTTTTTTAACATTCAATTCAGGCATTCCTTCCATCAGGAAAGTCTCAGATCTCACTTTAGCCCACCTCCTGGAGTACCACTATAATTTATGTAATAATTACATATAACTCTATTTTATGTTCTATGAACGTCTAATTATGTATTTGTCTCTACCCATAAACTGTGAGCTCTCTGAAGACAGGAACCATGCGCACCTATCTGAGCCTCCATTGCCTGAAACGATGCCTAGCCTATAATAGGCATTCAATTCATGTTTGTCAAACCGAATAAAATTATCTACACAGAAATCTGGCAACACTTCAGAAATCTTTCATCAGGAATCTAATTTTAGAGAATCCAGATGTTTCCAGACAAGCAAATTAATGTGCCAGTAATTCTTCAGGGACCATCAATATACATACTTTGTCTGATGAGTTTAAGGACTTATCAGATGCTGCCTCGCAGATGGGAACATCTAGAGCTATTCCTGAGGCAAGACACTTTAATCACGTGGATGTGCCCTTCAGATCCATGTTCAGTTGTGCTATCACGACTACTCTAGTAATCATGATCGTAATAATAGCAAGAGTCCCTTGCATTTATATAGCATCTCATGGCGTGAAAAGAATTTCCTTACACATAATAGCCCCAAGAGATAAACAGGGTAGGCATTATTATCACCACTTTATAGATGAGTAACGAAGTTTCAAAGAGATTAAATGTGTAGCCTAAGACCTCACACCTGTTAAATTGCAGAGCCAGGGTTGAACTGGCTTGTTAATCTTTCATTCATGCTAACTTCTGAAATTCAAGTCAACAATCATGTCTTCCAGAGAGACTAGGAATTTCTAATGGAACTTTTTCTAATTTCAAAACTAGATGTAGGGTAAGTCTACAGAAAAATAGATAAATAGGTAAAGAATTCTGTTATATACTGCTGCTTTGAAGTTCTCCAAATAAGTCAGCTAAACTCAAGTCAGCTTCTAGTAAATAATTGAGTAATATATGATATTGGCTACTGGACACATAACAGCAATGTAATGGATCGCTAGCTGTTTTCAAACATGAACATAGGATTTGCACAGCTAAATTAAGATGGAAAAATTAAAGTCTTTAGGGGGCTTCTCAATCTCATTTTTTGTGTTTTCTCTCTGACTCATCACTCCACATGATAAACTTAAAGCAACTAATCTCCTGATAAATCTGTTCTGGGTTCATGTCTTATTTTTTATCTTAGCTGTCAAATATCATAAAGGTAGCACTAATATCTTATTCAGTCTCATTAATTAATTCAATAAACATAAATTAAATGCCAATTATATGCCAAGGTTCTGAGATACTCTGCCATCACCAATATAAGTAAGATCTAACTAGTTCTCAGCTCTAGTGCAGAAAATATAATCCATTGGGGAAAACAGGCAATATTAAAAGCAGTGTTCTTGCAGGTTCACTGTATGTGATATCATAGCTACTGCCCAAAGAAGGAAATAATCAATTCAACTTGGAGAATTCCAGTAACACAGGAGGATCCATGTCACTTTTGAGCTTCAATTTCCACATGTCACCAAGCACATGGCATAAAGTAGGTGGTCAGTAAATATCTGCTAGTTGATTAATGGCATAAGCTGGTTCAAATTACTTATCAAATCATTATATTCCCTCTCCTAGAGCCATCAGTCTTATAGCTTCATCGGAGTTTGTAAAATTAAGTTTATCTATTATAAAAACTTCAAGTATCTCAAAATAGTGGGTATGATGCTCTAGGCGAGACATCCTTCCATCCAAATCCCAGATTTGGGAATCATCTCTATGCCTGTGGGAACAATAGTAGGCCTTGTCTCATAAATTCTTCAATCTGAATGAATGTTTAGTCTTCTTTTCAGGGGACCAAGTGCCTCCTACACAGAGAGGTTTGTTTCTTGCCTGATTTAGGTCCTTTCTCTACTCTATGTTCAAAGATTAAAAGTGTAGTAAATAGAGCTTCTTCCCACCTACCCATTTCTAAGTCAGATGAGTCAATGTGAAACAACAGAAGATTGATGATTACTTAAAATATTCTGTGATCTTTTAGAGTTGACCACAAAATTAAATTCTTTAGGCCTCCTTAATTGGCTTCTTTAGGTAAAGTACAATAAATCAAATTAACTGTCATCTATTACTTTTTCCCCCTTTATTGACAATCCCCAAACATCTACTTTTAAGTAAATCTTTTTGGAAATACTTTTAAAAAGATGTTAGGAGAAAGAAAACAATTCTAATTTTTTAGAGCTTCATGTTTCCCAAAATGGAGTAAAAAATTTTTGACAACATATATTTCTGGTTCTGGAAATTCAAATAGAAATATTTGTATTTAAAGTCTTTAATAAATCCCCAATGGAGCTATAGTCCTCTGGAACAAATGTGAAATACTTTCTGCCCTTTGGGTATTTTTCTTTTTCACAATCCCTATTTTAAAAAGAATTTCCTGGTGACACTGACTCTAGCACTATACACTAGCGGCCTAGAATAAATAAGTCTGCAAACCCAGCTCACATATAAACACTGTGCTGGATTCCCAAAGGTTAAAATTAAATAAACCCTTCATACATCATTTTCCTTTATCCTCCCTATCAGTTCTTATCCCACCTCCCAACCCAAGTTTCACAATCTGAAAGCAGAGCTCAAAAGACTGAAATATTAGTGGTATTTTCAAAGGAAGAATAGATAGAATCCAAAAGGATGAAAACTTTTATCTGATTCTGGCAAACATAGCCACTTTTAACTTTTAGTTTGATGATTCCTGCAGAAATGTTTTTTCCAAAAATGGGGGGAACTTATTATAAAATAATTAGTACAGTACTTCTATAAAAAAAGCTTCAGGGGTGCCTGGGTGGCTCAGTCAGTTAAGTGTCCAACTGTTGGTTTTCAGCTCATGTGTTGATCTCAGGGTCATGAGATTGAGCCCCCCCATCTGGCTCCATGTGTGGATACTGCTTAGGATTCTCTCTCTCCCTCTCCCTCTGCCCCTCCCACCCTCCCATATGCTCAAACTCAATCCCTCTTAAATAAGTAAATAAATAAAGCTTCATAAAACACTTTCTTCACCTAAAAGTCTATGTGAAAATCTAAAATACACACTTGTTGACTATTACTCTAAGCTAGTGAGGTAAACAGTAGATAAAGTAACACTCTTTTCAATTTTCATCTAGGTCAGGTGAAAACTGAAATTATTTGCTTCAAAGCAAAATGCAAGGCAGTAACATGACAGCTAGGATGTTATTTTCTTCTCTTTTACGTGAATAAGCATTCACCTGGTGTTATCATTCTGATGAGTAAATTCAGAAACAATTTAACTGTGCTTTCACCAATTTAAATACGAATGCTTAGTTATCACATATTAATTTAAAATAAATTGTCCAGAATAAATATGAGTCTAACTTTAATGATTTAGAGTATCAGTCATCAAAAGTAATACATAATGTATAACATAGTGGAAATAATAATGACAAATCAGGAAGATCAAGATTTTAGTCATTATTTGCCACTTTTTAGCTGCATGACCCAAGAAAATAAGTAAATATTCATTTAAATACAAAACAAGCATATAAGTTATAACTTCCTTGAAAATCGTATTGGTTTTTCACGGGATGCCAGTGTGATAATGTATAAAAAAGAGCTGTTGCATGCACTTTACAGAAGATAGAAAGCTAATCTAAATTAATTTATAACCCTTAAGACCGACAGAATCAAAATGGGACATGGAAATGGAACACAGAAAGAATGGTTAAAACTTTCTGAACTCTTACTATATGCCAAATACTAAGCACTTCACATCTACTAAACTATCATTCCTCAGGACAACCTTGGTTGTCATTAACAAATGAAGAAACTGATGTTAACAGTTCTGTTCTTCCTACTCTTTCTCTGCTTCTACACGTCAGTACACATGGCGGATCTTCAGTCATTCACATGTTAACAACAAGATCTTCCTACAAAGTAATTTCTAGCTGAATAAGGCTAAATTTCAGGTACCAAACTGTTAAATTGTATTTGTGAATTTTATCCAATGCTACTTCTAGATATCTATTTCTCCGTCTACATCACCGTCCCTCTATACATGTGCATCAGTTAAGTGACTTTTCAATTTCTTTCAAGCTAAAACTTAATTCATATGCACAATAGACTCTTGTGACACCTAGAAATGCTTTTTTCTAGGATTTTTCCCGGAATTACTGTTTCTATAATTTAAGAAACAAGAAAAATAAGAAGTATAATATCTTTTCATCAAGAATACAATGTGATTAGATAGCTGACATCATCAGATATCTTTCCTTGTTGAAAAATGTACAAATTGTTTGTAGTAAAAACAAAAGATTCCATTGGCTTTAGTTAATACATTTTTATACTTGGCATTAAAATTCTGAATATAAAAATGCTTCTGTATCGTGATTTTAAAGTACCTAATTTTGTTCTATTTAAATAAAAGCCAGCTATTCAAAAATTTTGAAATGAGTAAGTCATACTCTTTAATATCTATGCTTTGAGTAGTGAAAGGACAATTGAAGTAACCACTTAATATGTTTTAAATACTATCTTAGTTTGAATAAGTAAGGCCTTCAATTTTTACTCAGATGACTTGGTTACAAGTTCAAACTTAAAGTGAACATGTAGGTTTGAATAAATAAACTTTACCATATTATTTACAGGGTGTTAAATCTACATAGTCTAATTTAAAAATATGTTCAATATTTTTATGAACTTAAAAATATATTTAATATTTTAGTATATGTTATAATATCAACACTATAACAACAACTTGCTAAGAATCTTACACAAAATGTTCACTCAATTAACCTATGTGAATTCAATAGCAATTGGAATGAGCCCAATATTGTGCTAAGTGCCATAAGAAATATACAAAAACTTTAAAAGGCCCCTGCCCTTCTGAGCTTATAATGAAAGGAGAAAACATTAAGAACATGAAAAGCTTCGGAACTGTACTAAAATGTATAGAATTAAGTATAAGCCCTAAAGGAGTTGTCCAAAAATAGAATATAAAGACAAGAATCTGGGATGGAGTAACTTTCCAGATACATGTAAAATTTATGTCACCTAATTCTACAGAGTCTCCAGCAGAAATAAATTATAAATTCCAATATTTTCCATCTTAATTCATGCATTCATAAACACTTTTAAAATATCTATTACATGCTAAGCTTTTTTAATGCACTATGGGGAATATAAAGATAATTAAGCTAACCAGGTATTTGAGAAGGAAAAAAAAAACATACAGCAGCAAATATCACACAAGTCAGAATGTGACAACTGGAATTCAGGGAAGGGAGAAATCCACTTTTAACTGACGTAAAAGAAAGAAATTTCCAAGGGCATTTGGCTGAAAATTAGTTGTGATGGAAAAGATGTTTTCAAGAGCAAACAGGCAAAGATACAGCAGGAAGGAAGAATAAGAGCAAAGATATAAAGGAAGAAAACATAAACTTATTTAGGGGATGTAAAAGAGGTGAGATTAGGATGACTTTAAATCAACCAACTAAGGAGCACAGAATTGTGTCCTTCTCTAACCAACTCCTGATTCTCACAAGGAACAGAAGACACATATGCAAGAAGTCAATGACCAACCAAAGAAGAATCTTTATTTCTATAGAGCTGTGAGTAACAATAATATAATGCCTTAGTGAACTAACTTGACCTAGGTAGAGAAACCCTTGCCTTTGACAAAAGGCAGCCTGGAACACAAGAGTCAAAGTATGCAAAATGAAGGACTCTTACCCTTTCCCCAGTAAGATCACGCTCAGGACGTGGGTCTTTCAATGACAGGCAGAACAAGAATATACAGAATACAACTGTGGAATAAAGAATTATGATGGTTTAACCATCAGAGGGAAGCTGTTACCCAGTGCTTATATTAGTTGGTGTCAGGCCTTCTCAGACCAGGGAGGTTCTAAAGAAGCACAAAACCTGGCCTTTTGGTTATTTAGGCACCTTAGAGTCCAGAGAGCAAAGGTGGAGATGAAGAGAAAGATAGCTGGCTCTCCAGCAAAGATTATTACCTCAGAGCAGACTTTTTCAAATTACTTTACTAAGGCTCCTAGAAAATAAGGTTCAGTGTGTATTCTTTACCTTAACCAATTCATTTATTCAGCAAATATTTATTAAACATTCACTATTCAGCAGACATTCTTATAGGTCCTTGGGATACATAAGTGAAGAACACAAAGATCCTTAAAACACATTGTAATGAATTAAAAATTTCTATTTGCAATGTAGGGATGCATACAGCTAAACTAATCCACGAACTCCCATGCCCTAACCTTTCTGATCCAAGAAATTTATTCAATTCTCCAGCTTCAATGGAACTACTTATTCAGAGAGATCATCCTGCAGTTAGAAATTGAGACTTCAATCTGATTCCAGCCTGGGAAAACTAAATTAACCAGCAGGGATGGGCCAGCCATTTCCTGAAACAGAAGTGTAAAGAGTAATCACTACTTTTGTGGTTTGGGCCTGAACTCCAAGAGACTGTCAAAGCAAAGTATGCATGAGTGTTTCCCAAGGACAAAATGGAGGCTGTTCCAGAAAGAGAGTTGACCCTACAGCCATTGTTCTTTCTTTCTGTTAGACTGCATGGAAGAATAACAAGACCTAAAGAACATCTGTTAGGATGGATCACTGAAAAACAATCCAGGGTTAATTGAGAAAAATGTATCACCTGTGTCACAGGCGGTACCTCTGATAGTTCTAAGTGAAAGAAAGATCTTTTTAAAAAATCTTTATGAGAACACCAAGGAGAGAAAAGATCAGCTTTAAATACACGTGAGACACAGGTGGGGTCACCATCCTATGACAGTACTGAATTTACCTTCCTCCCTGCCTCTCCTGCCCCCAGATCTTGAGTTGATCCCGATGGGACTAAGAAACCATGGTTAGCCAGATAAAGAAGGCATGGAAGTGTAAGTTACTTCCATATCTCTATCCCCTGCTTCATGCCTAAAGAAACCTTCATGTGGGGGAAAAGAGAATTTCTAATTTTAAATAAACTTTGAAATGTTGGAGATGAAATGGCACTGGACACAATAATGAGCTTTTATTTAAATTGACCATAAGACTTATTACCTAGATACGATCAGAGAAGTAATAAGCTTGCCTTAAGTTTTCATTTAGGGGCAAAGAGCCCCTGAATAACTAATCACTGGAAAGTGTGTGTGGAGGGAATATAAAATTGTTCCTTTTTATTTCTCATAAGTCCTGCTTGGTTCAGCCTACAAGGTTACACCTTAATCTCAGATGGCATTGCAGAATTAACACAGACTTATAATAAAATCAAGGCTTCTAGATTTCCACTGTCCACTAGCCCTTGCTAGTCTCTGTTGAGGTGTCTTACTCTGCTGACTCTTGGATTGTTGACTAACCCTGCTGGATCAGCCGCACTTGAAGTAATTCACTACCTTCTCTCTCAGCATGGGAAGTGCATATTAATCACTTCGGGAGGAGCCTAGTGGCCTCGGCCTTATTCACCTAACAATCTATACACAAGTGGAGGAAGCCTCATTAGTAAAAGACCTCTTGGCTCTTAAAGATTATGGGAATTCCTAAGACATGGAGTGACTCCCATTCAGTGACTGAATGGTATGCTCCACTCGGTAGCTCTCTGCAACAGCATCATTTTTCTACTTATTTCAGCTCCCATTCATATTCCTCACTGGGCCAATTAAGACATCTAGATCTTCACACATCACTGGAACAGTGGGATATGGGCAAAATCTCTCTCTCTCTAGCTAGCTAGTTAGCTACCTATCTCACTGGTGTAGAACAGTCTTTTAGGCTACGGATCATAACATCTTCTCTAGAAGAATATGCATGAACAAGAGAGTACAAAGATTAAAACTTTGTTCAATACGTATATGAATTGGAGATAGATAAGAAAATAAGATTCAGATTAAGTATTCCTTAAATGTCTTCTCCATGAGAAGTAATATAACAGGAGACAGATTAAGGCACTGGTAAAGAAACAAGGGCATGGCTGGGAAGGCTACAGCTGAGGCAAAGCTAGCGGGACCTGGATTGCAATTAAATATGGGGGAAAGGAGAATCAGATGACTCAGAGCTTTCCACCTAAGTAATTGAGAGAAGGATCATGCCATTAGCAAAAACATGAAACCAGGAGGACAACCAGATTTAAATTCTGTTTTGAAGTGTGGAGTAGGAGGTATCAGAAGGGTAGCCAGCAGGCATTGGAAATCAGGCTCTGAGCTTGTGAGTGAGGTCAGAACTAGCGATCCACATTTGGCAGTTATACCTAATGCAGTGTCATCTGAAGCTGTGGGAGCAGATGTGATCACTAAGGGAAGGGAAAGTTGAAAGATAAGGCCAAAGTCAGAACATTTGGGAGCTCCTATATTAAGGGGAACAGAGGAAAAAAAACAAGTGAAAAAAAAAAGCAACATACAGTATAGAGTCATTTTTTGGAAGATATGCTAGAATACTCCTTCAGAGGCTTTTCCCTCAGACTTATACAAGCTGGACTGCATCCTGCAAACCAATTTTTAACAGACATGTTAAACACCAAATACATACCAACGAAATGTCCTGTTCTTGTTAAATAATAAAATGCATCTATATAAATTTACCACACATCTTTATGACAAACGATAGGGATTTTTTCCAATAGTTTTCTTAAGTCAGTATGTTATTTCTTCCCACTTTTCCTAAGGATATGAGGTTAGTTCATTTCATCATCAACATTATTGGAAAATATGGTAAAGTGGGAAAAAAACGGAGGCACTTAATTTACTATTTACAGTTTGTGACACTATGTGGTCAAACAATAGTTCTCCCATCTCTCAAAGTCATCCTAGGATCTGACAGATGAGTGGTCAGGAAAGTAAAATGACTTATATGATCTAAAGACATGTTAAGTAACTTTACCCTTTCCTGTTTATATTTATGGTAAATAAGTAAAACCATATTAATGGAGAACAGGGGGTAAAACTACATTTAGAATGGTCACCAGCACTACATTACAGTCATTGAGTAAAATAATAAAATATATCACAGAAATAAAACATACAACAGAATTTGAAAGAGAACATACATATCAATAAGATTGATATAAATATTGCATTGACAGCCACAAAGTCAAGTGTGATTTCAAATTATTTCCTTTTTTTAATTTAAAAATTACTAAAAATCCTCAAAAATTATATTCTCTAGATTTGGGGGTCTAAGTCAGAATAAGACAGGATTAAGCAGTGAGTGGGGCAGAGGAAATGGAGGCAGAATGTCTGGACTTTTATGAGGTGCAATACTGCAATAAAGGAAAGACCTGGAGATTTTAACTTAATGAGGTGCCAGGGTTGAGAAAAGGTTTTTTTCTTTCTTTCCTTTCTTTCTTTTTCTTTCTTTCTTTCTTTTTCTTTCTTTCTTTCTTTCTTTCTTTCTTTCTTTCTTTCTTTCTTTCTTTCTTTCTTTTTTTCTCTCTCTTTTTCTTTCTTCTTTCTTTTTCTTTCTTTTCTTTCTTTTCTTTCTTTCTTTCTTTCTTTCTTTCTTTCTTTCTTTCTTTCTTTCTTTCTTTTTCTTTCCTTTCTTTCAACCATCATAGAGGTTTTTAAAATGTTTGTTAAATGAATGTCTTACTGAATGGATGGCATGAATTACCATGACAGAGACAGTAACGTTCACAGAGAATTACATGCACTTCCCCATTTCTCCCAGCCTCCCTTGAGGTTAGGTTTGGTTTACATGACTAGTTCTAGACAGTAAGACTCTGAGGAGAAATGATGTGTGTCAATTTGGGAGTGGATTCTCCATTATCTCTTTTCCATAGCCAGGATAATTTTGAAGTCTTGTGTTGATACGGTACTATCACAAGATGGAAAGGCCCTGGATCCCCAAGTGCTGGATATATTATTTAACTACTGCTGCATAAAAAATTGCCCTCAAACATATATTATCTCGCAGTTCCTATAGGTTAGGAGCCCAGGCACATGGGTGGCTCCTTCTCGAGGTCTCACATGAGACTGTAGTGAGGCTGTTCTCTTGGGCTGCAGTTTACTCTGGAGGCTCAACTGTGGCGGAGGAGGCTCTACTTCCAAGGGCATTCATGTTTGCTGACATGCCTTGGTCCTTTGCCATGTGGGCCTCTACATAGGGTTCACTTATAACGTGGCATTTGGCTTCCCCTAGAGAACACCCCCTAGGTGTTTCAAAAGAAAGTGAGAGACAGCACCCAAGATTAAAATCATGGTCTTTTTATAGCCTAATTTTAGAAGTGATACTACATACTTCAGCGTTTCTTACATTGAAATGAGTCAGTAATTTCTGTCCAAACTAAAGAATAGGAGATAAGTCAAGTAGAAAGGGGATAAATACAAGAAGGCAGAAATCACTGGAGACCATCTTTAAGGCTACCTACTACCCCAGATGAAAGAAAATACCCAATTCTATGGTCTGAATATTTGTGTCCTCCTGAAATTCGGATGTTGAAATCCTAACCTCTAAGGTGATGGTATTAATTGGTGGGCCTTTGGGAGGTGATCTGGACATTGGGGTGGAGTCCTCATGAATGGTTATTGCTCTTACAAAATATGCCTGAGAGAGCTTCTTTACCCCCTTTGACCTGTGAAGTTACAGAAAAAAAAGACAATGAGCCATCAATGAGGAAGGGTGCTCGCCAGACACCAAATCTGCCTGTACCATCTTAGACTTCCCAGCCCCTACAGCTGTTAAGAAAGAAATTTCTTTATTTCTCACCCATTTGTAGTATTTTGTTATAGTAGCCTAAACAGGCTAAGACAACCACCAACATGTAACATTGCACGGATAAGAAAAAAAATGCTTTATGCTATTAAGATTCTTTTTAAAAAAGATTTAATTAATTAATTAATTTATTGGGGGGGGGAGGGAGAACACAGAGGGAGAGCGAGAGGGGGAAGATGACTCCCTGTTGAGCAGACAGCCCAACACAGAACTCAGTCCCAGGACGCTGAGATCATGACCTGAGCCGAAGGCAGACACTTAACCGACTGAGCCGCCCACGTGTCCCTGCTACTGATTCTTGAGGTTATTCGTTATGTCAGTATAGTTTCATCTGTCATGACCAATAAAAGCTCTAATGGAAGACAGAACTGAATTGAACCGTACAAAAGCAAATCATGAAAGTAGATGGAGATGATAGGACATAATAATGCATCAAAGTTAGAGTCAAATATTACGTTCATAAGAAACTTTTAAAAATAATTTGGTATACTACTTTATATAGAATCTGAAGTGTGATAGAATCTTTTTCCATGGTGAATATCTATGGCTGCCTGTATGTATGACTGTTAAAACATGTCTAGAGACTTTACAAACAGATGGTTCTTTGGATCTTTCTACAGACTGTCAGCATGATAGTTCAAGTCACAGCTTTCTGTGATCTTCCTTACCTCTACTTCCTCCTTTTAGTTACCAAAATTGATTTTAATTTTTTTCTCACACCTCAAGTTTTGATAATCTAAAGTAGGTCACTCTGTAGCATCTAAAAAACTCACAGTAGCTCTGTTCAGAGAGGGTGTGAAGTCAGACACTTTTAAAGCATTCAAAGTGAAAGCCAGCACTGGGAACAGAAACATAAAATGTGTTCAAGTAGTTCTCTAACAAAGCAAGATACAACCTAATTCCTTTAATATAGTATAATATGATAACAATTTTCAATGGGATTCCATACAGCTTAGAATATACATTGGGTTTGGTTACTGTAGGAAGCATTGTCCTCTTGTGGTTAGCTGTTTTCCTGCACCTGTCATATTTCTGGGTGTTGGAACTTAAGAGTCTGAGCCTCAAAAGTCATGTGAGAGAGAGATAATGGGTCAAATAGCATTTCGCCAATATTCACCTTCAACTGGAACCTATAAATCTGACCTTATATGGAAACAGAATTCTTGCCGATATAGCCAAGTTACGATGAGCTCATGCTGGATTAGAATAGGTCCTAAAGATATGAATGCTGTCCTTATAAGAAGCAGGGAATTTGGAAACAGATATGCATAGACACAGAGGGAAAGCACCATGTGAAGACCAAGGTAGAGATTGGAGTGAAATACCTACAAGCCAAGAAATGCCAAAGAATGCCAACTACTGCAAGAAGCTGGAAGAGGCATGGGACACATTCTGCCACAACACTCCAGAAAGAACCAGCCCTGATGATGCATTGATTTCAGACTTCTAGACTCCAGAACTGTGAAAGAATAATTTCCTGTTGTTATAAGGTACCAAAGTTAATGTAATTTGTAATGGCAGCCCTACAAAACTAACACAAGAAAGGAGGAAGAGACTTACACCCAGGGAATTTTGGCCACTTGGCCTCACCCTAACCCTAAACTCAGCCCCCAGCCCTTCTCTAACTCCAGCCCAGCCTCAGATTCAGCCCCAGGGTCAGAATCACCTCTAACTCCAGCCCCACTCCAGCCTTGGCCCCAGCTCCAAGGGCCAGCACTATATGTAGCTCCAGCAACTTCCCTCCCTGATTCAGACAGTTGGCAGGAACAACAGTGAGGAAAAAAGCTCCAGGCACGGTCCTTCTTCTCTAAAAAATCCCTGAGCCTTTAAAAGAAAATTAGTTATTCTATGGAAAGTCCCATCAGGTAATAGCTTTAAACAGTCATATAAAAAAAAAAATCAAAATGCCTATATTGTCTTTCTTTCCTTCATTTTCTTATTTCTTGTCTTTTAGTATTTCTCATCCTTTCCTTTCAAAGAAATCCTTCTTTATTTCATCTTTGATTTTAAAGTAAAACCAAGAGATTACAATTCTTAGAAGAAAATACAGGAATAAACTTTTGTGACCTTGGGTTACACAATGGTTTCTTAACTATGACACAAAAAACACAACTGATGAAAGAAAAGAATAAACTGAGCTTCCTCAAAGTTAAAAATTTTTGTCTGCAAACTATACCATCAAGAAAATGAGAAAGCAATCCATAGAACGGGAGAAAATATTTACAAATCACATACCTGTTAAGAAACTTGTATCCAGAACATATAAAGTATTTTTACAACTCAAAAATAAAAATAAGCAATAACCAAAAATGGGCAAAGGATCTGAATACATATTTCTCCAAAGAAAATAAGTGAAGAAGAAGCACATAAAAAGTTGTTGAACATCATTAGATAGACATTAAGGAAACGCAAATCGAAATCTCACTGAGATACCACTTCACACACAACAGGATGACTATAATCAAAAAGACAGGCGATAACAGTGTTGACAAGGATGTGAAGAAATAGGAACTCTCGTACATTGCTGGTGGGAATGTAAACTAGTGAAGCCATTTTGGAAAACAGTTTGGCAATTCCTCAAAATGTTAAGTGTAGAATGGCCGTATGACCTGGCAATCCTCTCATGGGTATTTATCTATAAGAAATGAACAACCACACAAAACATATACATGACTTTTCATACCAACATAACTCATGACAATCAAAAAGTAGAAACCACCAAATGTATGTCAACTGATGAATGGACATGTAAGCGATGTGGTAAATTCATACAATTGAAAATCATGAGGCCATAAAAAGGAATAGGAATGTAGTACTGATGCATGCTACAACATGAATGAGCCTTTAAAAATATCATACTATGGGGCGCCTGGGTGGCACAGCGGTTAAGCGTCTGCCTTCAGCTCAGGGCGTGATCCCGGCGTTATGGGATCGAGCCCCACATCAGGCTCCTCTGCTATGAGCCTGCTTCTTCCTCTCCCACCCCCTGCTTGTGTTCCCTCTCTCACTGGCTGTCTCTATCTCTGTCAAATAAATAAATAAAATCTTAAAAAAAAATAAATAAATAAAAAATAAAAATAAAAATATCATACTAAGTGAAAGAAGCCCGCAAAACACTGCATATTGTATGATTCCATTTATATGAAATGTCCCAAATAGGCAAATCCATAGAAAAAGACAATAGTTCAGTGTTGTCTAAAGGCTACAAAGGGTAAGGTTTGGGGGAATACAGAGTAACTATCAGTGAGCACAGGGTTTGTTTCTTTTTTTTTTTTTAAGATTTTATTTAGTTATTTGAGAGAGCATGACAGAAAGAGAGAGAGAATCAGGCGGCAGGGGTAGAGGGAGAGGGAGAAGCAGACTCCCTGCTGAGGTGGGAGCCTGATACAGGACTCAATTCCTGTACCCTGGAATCATGACCTGAGCTGAAGGCAGACATTTAACTGGCTGAGCCACCCAGGTGCCCAAGGCACCGGGTTTCTTTTGGAGATAATGAAAGTATTCCAAAATTGGATTGTGACAACGGTCACACAATTCTATGAATATACTTAAAAAAACACTGAATTGTTAAAAAAAAATCAAGAGATTATAGTTGAAGATCTGCATTATTTAAAATTTAAACACTGTAGAGCAAAATACATTGTGAATAACATTTGAATTAAAAGTTCTGTGCAACTCATGATATTTTAATATATCAAAAAGAAATTAAAGGACCTCATAGTAAGCCCTCTTTAGAATTAATAATGCAAATAATTTTCTAAAATACGTTTCATGGAGTAAAAATAAGTATTTTTGAAGTGAAAATATTTTTTATAAGAATTATCTTTAATTTAAATGTCAAGATCAAACTTTTCTTTGCACTTACCTCTTTGGTACGACCTAACTACCAGTTTGCACATCAGCTAGTCTCTACACACTAGCCTTCTCAGATTCATAGGCACCTATGTGTGAGAGTTCATCCCAGCTTTCCTTTTCCTGTCTTTCTTTACTTTTTTCTTGAGGTAGTAAGTGTAGGGCAGAGAAAAAACTATTTGCTTCCTCTTGTTCAGCAATGCTTGAAAAGCTGCAGTCCTGTGGCAATGAGTTAAAAAGATTTCATTCAGAGTGATGCCATACTTTTACAGGGGCTTCTGTGGTTTTATGCTTAAAACGGGAATCTGGAAACCAGAGAGTCCTTTGTCATATTCTCACATTAAAAAAAAAAAAAGAAATGTGATGCTATGTAACTTTATTTTAGGGTATTAGTTTGCTCAATTTACCTAAACTTAAGCATTTTTGCATTCTTGAGTTTTTGGGTGTTTTGTTTTTGTTTTTAATACGCCCCTCCAACTTGAAGAGCACTTCAGCTAATGATACATGAATTTACTTGGTAAGAGCAAATATGAATTGGGAGAAATCATTCTTTTAAAAAACCAAGGAGAGTCTCACTGCCTTATATGATTTTAAATGTATGCACAATTTAATGATACCCACAGAGAGCAGCATTTGTCCCGCACTTGTGCTGAACACTATATACCACACGCTACAGTGACTGTCCCATGGTGAATGGGGATTGCCAAGATTCACGTGCAGTGAAAGGAGAGAAGGAAAAAACAAAGTATTCTTTAATAGAGATAAAGAGGTTAATGATACTGAGTATTATGAGCTCTCTAATCCCATAAAAACATACAAACAAATTATTTTCTTTTCCCTAAGAATATGTGAAACATTTCCTCCTCAGTTCTTCTGAAGTGCTATTGTGGAATTTTCCTTTTGAGGCTTAAGTGCCCAAATTTTCCAGCAAAAGAAATCTCTTTGAAGTCAGTCTCAAGCAGTGTCAAAACATACGGGAAACAACCTAAAACATTTAAAATTCTCTTTAAAAAAGTATAGAAAATCCCTCTTTAAAATAATGAGTTGAAGGACAGTAAGATGCTCACACTACAAACCTTGGTATTGTTTTGTTTTGTTTTGACTTGGGGGGAGATGGCAAGGGCACTCACAACCTGTATTACTTTTTATCTTAACTAGAACCAAAGTAGTGATTCTTATTTAGCTCCAGTTTAGACATAAGTATTTTCAGATCTATGCTGTGTGTGTTCCTTATTATAACTTTTTCATTCTCAAGACAGATGATTTCGGGAAGTGTTTAATTCTTATATACATATAAAGATTCCATATTTGATTTACACATTATTTTATGCAATATACCTCCAAATATTCTAGAAAATTAAGAGAAAAAATTAATAGCTGTTTAAATCAATTAGAGCCTATATGAAGTCTGCTAATATATGAATGATAATCTGACTTGGTAGAAAGGAAGCATCTGGGAATTAATAATTGTAAGCTCTGCTTTTGTGTAGGTGTTTGGAAAAATCACATTCTCATTCATTCCTATGTAATCTCCTGTTAATTATTTGGGACAGTGTCATTCTAAAATCCCGATGTACTGATCTAAAAAGATCACTGAGTAGAAAATGCAAAAGACTAAAGTATTTTGTAATATATTATTATCAACAGACACATCCAAGTCCTGTTGAGTATTTCCATCTCCAAATTCTACTGGCATCTGAAATTCAAAATAGCCCAACTTGCTAAATTTTACATACTTCTCATTCCCAATCCCCAATCTGTCTATTCTAGTCTTCATCTCAGTGAATGCTGCCATTTTTCTCTAAAGTAGCAAGTCTAAAAACTTTGAATCATCATTAACTCTTCTTTCTGTCTCACCCGCTCTACTTTCCCAATCATTCAGCAAGTTCTACATAGTCTAATTCTGTGCATGTTTTATATGTATATCCAGCTACACATTCCCACTGCCATAAATTATGTCTTCCTGAGACTATTTCCAATCTCTCTTCCCAAAGTTGGCTCTGTCTTCTTCCCAAATATAAGTCAGAGGGTTCTGCTTAAAAAATAATAATTCAAACAAATTGTTTAATTTGAAAAACGATGCCTTCAGCATGTTTTCATTGTATCATTCTAGCTTCAAATTCCTTCAAGTCCTGTCATATTCTCTATTTTGCATTCACACTAGAAAATTCAAACCATTTTGCACCTACATATCTGCACTTGACTACCTTGCACTTGCATATCTTTGTGTATTTGTCCGTGGTGTTCTTGGATCCTGGGAGTCTCTGCTTTAACACCCATATTCGATAAGATGCTTTCGTATGTTGAAGCCCTAGCCCCCAATGTGATGATATTTGGAGATGGGGAATATTTGACTACCTGGAATTTTGATATTTGATATTTAGAATATCAGGACTGGATAGTTAGAATTCATATGTTGAAGCCTTAGCCCCCAGTGTGATGATATTTGGAGATGGGGGCTTTGGGAGATAATTAGGGTTAGATTAGGTCATGAGAGTGGGGCCATTATGATGGAATTAGTGGCCTCAGAAGAAAGAGGAGAGAGAGAAAAAGGCCAAGTGAAGACAGAGCAAGAAGTTCAATGTCCACAAACCAAGAAGAGAGCACTCATCAGGAACCAAATCGGCTGGCACTTTAATCTTGGACTTCCCAGCCTCCAGAACTGTTAAGTAAATTTCTGTTGTTTAAGCCACCTAACCTGTGCTACTTTGTTATGACAGACTGAGTAGACTAAGACATACACATACCCATATATTCATAAAATTATGTATAGTTCTATTCATTTACAAATACATTTAATATTTTTATTGCAACCCAATCATTTTAAAAAGGCAAAGCAAATAGCATTAGCTGTATTTTTTGTTTGTTTTTACAGCTGAAAAAAATCAAAGCTCTGAGAAGCTAGATGACAGAGCTAGTTGATGATAGGATTAGGACTCACAATCGTAACTGAATTGAATCCTAACTGAAAAGTCATGTCTTCTCTCACAAACTTCCATGTCTTCTAAAACACTATCCTTTAATTAAAAATGATATTGCATCTGAAAGGAGTGAATATCTGAACTATGTATTACAGACTATGAACTAAAAGGCTTAATTAGGGACAGAAGTGGTCTTTTCAATAGCATCTTTATCTCCATCACAAGATCTAGCCAAATGTAAATACTCAAAAATGTTTACTGACTGGATTTTCAATTACCAAAAAATCCCATTTTCTAACTTCTCTCAGTCCCGTACTGATTCAAACTTACTCCAGGTGGTTGCACTGGATTAGGCGAAGGCTTAGAAGTCAGACAGTCCTGAGCTCTAACTAGAGTACCACCACCTCTAGCTGCGTGACCACAGATGTTATGCAACTGCTATGTCAACCATAAAGGACATCTGGAGTGAAAAAATAAAAGCACCTCGTTTTTATCTCCCCCGGTCTCATCGAGTTTCTTCTGTGGAACTAGAATGTTTCTTGCCTCTTGGAAGAAATTCAGAGCAAGTTTTATGACTTCACATTACTCTCAGTTCAGGCATATAATGCGCTACCCCATGTAACAGTGAAAGTTTCCAACCTCATTTGAGGAAAAAGCTTCTCCCTTTCCTCCTCCACCCTGCTGGTTTTCAGGTGGGCGGCCTGCAGTGGGACAGGTGACATGGTTACGCTCTACTCAGTCCTTCCTAGTGCTTCTCCTCCCCACTCACTGGGCTGCCACTAGCTCCTTGCTGAGTGAAGGTGAGGGCCGGGCTGACACTATTTGTGCAGGGGGTCTGGACATTCTCTGAGCTTGAGAGTAACTAAGAGGGTTCACTGGAGAGCTGCCACAATCACTGAGGATCTTTCACGTGCAGTCCCCTTCACAGGTAAAGTCTGTAGCTCCTTAGGCTGTCACTTAAGACTCCTTTAGTCTTGGTTACACTTACTGACTCTTTGAAAGCATAAAAAGATTGCAGTAAGGTGGCACTGAAAATGCTCTAAGGAAATGATAATGGATGTGTGGGCATCTGAATACACCAGTTCAAATTAAGACATAGCTTTCTTGGGCTGAGGCCTTTTTAGTACATTAACTTGTTGACGACAAATCCCACTTACCCTCTGCCTTCAAGGATTGACACCACAATTCTTTAGACAGTAAGATGTTACTATGCAAAATGTATTATAAAAGGGCTTACAAGAAGAACAAAAACTGGAAAGGTCAAGGGGCATGCTGTATTGTTGATATACTCCTCTTGTACCTTGGGTTTAATTACTGCCTCAGCAATGGATGATTATAATAACAAAATTACAGTATTATTCTTAAAATGATTGCTCCTAGGTGAGAACATCCTTGTCCAAAACAATCGTGAGAAAGCAGAAGTATTTATAAGCTTTTTGTTGACAATACTGAATGTATTTCTTAGATATGGGGTTGGGTAAAACAATGTATTTTAAAGATTTATTTATTTGAGAGAGAGAGAGAGGAGGGTCAGAGGGAGAGGGAGAGAGAAACTGAAACAGACTCTGTACTGAGTGCAGATCTCATCAGGGGACTCGATCTCAAGACCCTGAGATCACGACTTGAGCCGAAACCAAGAGCTGGATGCTTAACTGACTGCGCCACCCAGATGCCCCAAAATTAATGTATTTTAAAGAATATAGCCCAAGAAGGGTTCATAAGAACTAAGCGTGAGAATGAAGAACCAGAGCAAGACGCAGCAGCACAGATGGGACCATCCTCTGAGGTGTGTGTCAGACACGAAGGCTCTTGACCACGGTCATCCAAACACCTTGTCTTATAAATCTGGCCCCTTAAAGTCAGTCCTGTCTAAGGTCTGCCATACTTCCTTATCACTTAAAACATGTAAAATTAGAATACAAGAGATTTACAAATTTTTGTACTAAAAAAAGAGAGAGAGAGAGATAGAAAGAGATGATACATGGTAAAAATAAAGAATACAAAATCTTCCATCCAGACTCCGAGTGTTCATTTCACCTGGGCACACTGCAACCCTAGCTAATGTTTCCACATCCTCTGTTGGTGTACTTTGGTCCTTAGCACACTGTCTCGCTCTCCTTTTGGTTTATCTTCCTCACTGGGTTACGGACCAACCAGTGTGTGGCAGCACACAAGTGTGTCAGTCAAATGTTAAGGTTGCAACTATTTTATCATGACACAATAAGTTATTTCTAAAAATATATAATAAACACATACAATTTAATTAAATAATTAAAGTGAACGATAAGCCTTAACATTGTCAGATAATTGATTTTGTGAATTTCTTAGAATTTGTTAATTCGAAAAAAACTAATGTTCTAATACTATTTTGCTTATCTCATATTTAAGTGTTCTAATTTTCATGGATTTTTTTTTACAATGTGCTTAAAAAATAGAAAATATTTTAAAATCGAGGGATGCCTGGGTGGCTCAGTCAGTTAAGCGTCTGCCTTCAGCTCAGGTTGTGATCTCGGGGTCCTAGGATCAAGTCCCCCACTGGGCTCCTTGCTCAGCACGAAGCCTGCTTTTCCCTCTGCCTGCTGCTTCCCGTGCTTGTGCTCTCTCTCTCTCTCTGACAAATAAGTAAATAATATCTTTTTTTAAAATAATATTTTAAAAATCAATTTTCTGCCACTATAATGACCTACATTTTCCCTAAGTATTTTTTATTTAAATCTATATATTTCACAAAGATATTTATTTTTCAAAAATAATGTTTTGATTAAAGGTGGAAAGTCATCAGATTCAGAAGACAGACATGATAATCTCAAAGAAAAAAGTTAAGCTCACTAAATAAGCACCATAATGAAGATTAGATAAAATTTAGATTTATGTGCCTAGTAAATATTCTCTTCTTTAGACAAAATATCTTATTTTCTTAATTAATGGGACCCAAAATTATATCCACATTACACAGAAAATGATGAGAAAATTTTCTGAAAGTCGGAAAATGCAAAATAAGAAACAAAATTATTTTTTGAGCTTAGTTATTTATAACACTACTGGAATGAACTCAAGAAGTTAGATACAGATCACTCAATTTGTATCTGAAGTCAAAATGGCTCATTCAATTGCAGAATGGTTATTTTACAAGCCTGCTTGGAAACTGTCAACACTGTAATATGGGACAAATAAAATAAAGGAAATAGAATGGACAATGTTCTGTTAATAGCATAGTTAAGTTCAAGTTTCTCATATAAATTTTTAAAGGGTTTTATTTAGATTTGCTATACAAATTCAGTATTTAATATGTAACCTAAAGTTTCAAATTTTAGATTCCTTTTTAAAAAGTATTATTTATATAAAATGTAATATTTTCCTCAATCTTCATATAGATGTTCCAAATCTACTACAATTTACTCCCAGTATGACATAGAAGTATTACGATTTTTTATATAGCATATGGAAAAAAGTTCATGAATCATTGGATAAGTGCTTCTCAGCGGTAGGAACGTAGCTTTTATTTAATCCATGCCTAAACCGTCTATAACTCCTGAACATACTAGTCAATAAATACTTGATAAGTAAGTGTAATGAATAAATGAATGAAAAAACACATCCTTTTATTTCTATGAAAAAGGTGTTTCCAAAGACCATCAGCTTTGGATAGGTAGGGTTATTTCTTTTTTTAACTTTTTATTATGAAAATTTTCAAATATATAGTAAAATAGAATAAAAAAGTAAAATAAACACCTATATGTTCACTACCTAGATTCAACATTTGATAACAATTTGTGAGATATTTGTCCTATGTGTGTATATATTTAATTAACTACTTAAAGCAAATTACATGAAATTTTGACACTATCTCTCCTGCCCCACCAAACACCAACTATTTCTGAATAAAGTTACAGATAGGTGGAATGAATATCAGAGTCAGAACTAAAGAGTTTTGTTTTCTTCATTATTACCATATGTCATCACATCTCTCTTTGTTTGATTATTTGACTTTTTCTCAGTACAAACATCTGTACATTTGTTTTATTCTAATTTTACATGTTTCAAATGACAGGGAAATATGACAAGCTTAGCCTGAGCTTTAGAATTTTATGCACATATCCCACAAAAATAAGGACTTTGTCTTACATAATGACAATATTTTTGAATTTGACAAAATAGTAATTCCTAGAATTATTTAATATATAATCCATATTGAAATATACCAGTTATCCCAAATATGAATTTTATGGATGACTATTCAAATTAAGATCCAATCAATGGCCTCAAACTACATTTTATTAAGTTCCCAAAGTCTTATTTTAATTTCAGCTTTAAAATACAATTGACATATAAAATTGTAAGATTTTTAAAGTGTGTATCATGGTGAGATATATATATATATATATATATACATTGTGAAAGAATTCTTCCCACTGAGTTAATTACTATCTATTACCTCACATATTTAACTTTTTTTGTGTGAAAACATTTAAGATTTAAATATAAAATACTTAGGGAAAATGTAGGTCATTATAGTGGCAGAAACTTGATTTTAAAATATTCTGTATTCTATATTTTTAAACATATTGTAAAAGAAATCCATGAAAATTTGAACACCTAAATATGAGATAAGCAAAACAGTATTAGAACATTAATTTTTGTCAAATTAACAAATTCTAAAAAATTCATAAAATAAAAAATATTATTTTCATTCAACTACTCTCTTGGAAAATTTCAATTATACAGTACAGTGTTATCAACTATAGTAATTGTGTTTTACACTAGGACATCGGAACTTAATCATTTTATAATTGAAAGTTCGTACCCCTTTACCCCACTCCCCAGCCCCTGGAAAATACCTTTCTACTCTCTCTTCTGGTAAGTATGATTTTTTTTTTCCTCTTAGATTCCAAGCTGTGGGCTTGTCATATATGGCCTTTAATTGTGTTGAGTTACATTCCCTCTATACCCACTTTGTTGAGATTTTTCATCATAAATGAATGTTAAATTTTGTTAAATGCATATTCTGAATCTACTGAGATGATCATATAATTTTTATTCTCATTGTGTTAACATGATGTATCACACTGATTAATTTGTTGATGTTAAACCAAACTTGCATCCCTGGAATAAATCCCACTTGATTATGGTGTATGATCCTTTTACTGTATTATTGAATTAGTTTGCTAATATTTTGTTAAGCATCTTTCCATCCATGTCATCAAAGATACTAGTCCATCATTTTCTTTTCTTGTAGTACCCTTGTCTGGTTGGTAGCAGGGTAATGCTGGCCTCGTAAAATGAGTTTGACGGGGTTCCTTCCTCTTCTACTTCTTGGAAAGTATTAATTCTTCTTCCAATGTTTGGTATAATTCACAGGTGAACTCACCTGGTCCTGTACTCTTTTTTTGTTGTGAGGTTTTTCATTACTGATTCAATTGCCTTACTAGTAATTGGTCTGCTCAGATTTTCTATTTCTTCATTGTTTGGTCTTGGAAGTCCGTATGTTTCTAGTAATTTATCCATTTCTTCTTGGTTGTCCAATTTTTTTCATACAATTGTTCATAGTAGTCTATTATGATCCTTTGTGTTTGTTTGGTATCAATTATGTCTTCTTTTTAACATTTCTTATAAGACCAGTCTAGTGGTGATGAACTCCTTCAGCTTTTGCTTATCTGCAAAACCCTTCATCTCTTCTTCAGTTCTGAACAACAACTTTGCTAGGAAGAATATTCTTGATTGGCAGGGCTTTTTTCTTTTAGCACTTTGAATATAACATGCCACAACCTCTGGCTTACCAAGTTTCTGCTGAAAAATTAGCTGATACTTATGTGGGTTCATTCCCTTTAAGTAATAAGTTGTTTTTCTCTTGCTGCTTTTAAATTGTCTTTCTTCTAACTTTTGACAATTTAATTATAATGTGTCTCAATGTGGGTCCTTTGGATTTATTTATCTTAGGTGAAACTCTCTGGGCTTCTTGGATCTGGGTATCTATTTCTTTCTTCAAGTTAAGAAATTTTTCAGCCATTATTTCTTTGCATAAGTTTTCCACCCTTTTCTCTCTCTCTTCTCCTGCAAATTCTATCATATGCATATTGATCTGCTTGGTGGTATGTCCCTTAAGCTATTGTCACTCTTCTTCATTTATTTATTTTTCTTGTTATTGCTCTAATTGGTTGAATTCCACTACCTGCTAATCCTTTCTTCTGCTTGATCCAGTCATTCATTATGGTCTGCTTCTGAATTTTGATCTTATTCTTTTGTTTAGAACATATTCCTCTGTTACTTTATTTTCCTTGATACTCTGTTGGTTTCTGTGCATTAGGTAAAACAGTCACCTCTCCCACTTTTGACAGAGTGGTCCCCTGTAGAAAATAAATATTATTTTCAACCCAGCCTGAGCTCTTGGTTGTGTTTCAAACCTTTGTGATTATCCATGACGCCTTCTTTGTTTTCAGTAGTTTCCAGTAGTTGAGAGTGTGCCAAGACCTGTCAGTGTCTCAGAAGAGAGACTCTCAGTCAGCACCTAATGCAGACTGATTAATAGCCAAACCCTCAGGCAGCAGCTTTTAAAATATGCAAATGGATCTCTTTTAGGGAAAGACTGGGAGCTGGGTGTTTCTGTCTGTTCCTCTGTGCTGAACCCTGGGGGGGATAACCACAGCAAGGTTGTGAGACCCTTAAGAAATATTTCTTTGTTATAGTTTTGTGGGTCTCAAGGGTACAAGCCCCACTGGCTTTCAAAGTGAGGTGTTTTAGAGGCCTGCTCATCAGGTGAAAGTCTTAAGAGTTGAGGCTTAGATGTTGAGTCCAAGTACCTTGCTCCTCAAAGAGAAGCCAGGAGTTAGAACTTCATTCCTTATTATATGTCACTGTGCCAGGGGTGGGGTCCATGGTGAAATTGTGTCAGTCTTTCCCACCCATTTCAATGGGGACATTTTCTCATTCACCCAATGTGTAGGAGACACTCAGCTTCTGATTTATTTCAGAGAGAATTGTGCCATGTGTAGTTGAAGGTTTAGTATGTCCAGGGGAGGAGGTGTACTCAGGAGCCTTCTATGTCACCAAATTGGAGTGGAGCCAAAAACCCCAAAGAGGTGACATCTTAAGGGTATTTGACCTATTAAAAACAATAACATTTATAGCATATTTAATTCTGAAAATCCTGTTAGTTTTCTAGAGTCAATTAGTAATATTTCTGGTTATTCTGTTACCTTTAAAGATACTGTTTATTATTTTAAATCACATCAAGCTTTCATTTCCTATTTTTCTACTAAATAAGGGAATAAACCTAAAATCTTAACAATACTTTCTCAAACATAATTCAAAGAACATTGAAATATGTATTTTGAATGCAAGTAATTTTACTGCATCACTACTGAGCCATCAGATTTGAAAAGCACTGTCCTACAACACACACAATACCATATAAAAGTACTATATTTAGACAAACTATCATAACAAAGCATAATAAACTCAGGTCCTTCAAGCAGATGAATTGAATCCAATATAAAAAAGAAAAACAAGATTATGATTTGCCAAATAAATAATATGTTTGATGTTAAAACCCCAAATATACAAAGTATAGTTTAAACCACCAAACCTAGGGTATGGATTTACCTGATGCTTTTAACACAACAAAGTTTTTTATGATTTGCTAGTAAATGATATTTGACCTATGGGACCTTATTCTCTACCGACAAAGTAAAGAAGTTTTGAAGGTAAGTCAAAAATGGAAGTTTCAGTAACTATAAATGAAGTGCCTGCAATGAAAAGAGGAACCAATAAGCAATAAGAGGTTAAGTCAAAAGTAAAAGTTACCAAGTGAGTTTATGCTGTGAACTTTGCAAGTTAGATTTACAATGAGGTGGATAAGAGTAGATAAGCCAGAATGCACATTTCTTTTATTCTGTCTAAAATCCATCACTGGCTTAAGAACTATTTAGAAGTCAAAGTATGAAGAATTTTTTGTCTTTTCTTTTTCTTTTTTAATACTACAGACACTTAAGTCAGGAAAGTTTTCTGAAGGAATTAACCGAGTTAACTCCTGATCAAGGACTCTTTTTGAATAAAATTATGTGAGAGACCGAAAATGTCAGCCATTTAGCAGCTTTCAAGATAAAGCATTCTTAGTGATTTGGCATAACTCGCCAAACACAGGAGACTTGAACCTGCAAGAAAAACAAGAAAAGGGCATTGTTGACCTGTATAAGAAAGTGCACGTATTCATATTCAAATGACATGGTAGATTAAACAGATGTCACTGAATCATGGATTTTGTAGAATGTCAATCTATTTTGGTGGAAATGAGGTCAGAGTTTGAGAACAGATTCTGAGTTTTATGAGTATAATCATGCTTCAGGTTTCTGAGCCTGCATCTGGGATAAACCTTTAGGATATTTCTGTATTATCATTATATACCTCATCAGTCTGATCTAGTTTCAAATTAAGTACATAAATCAAAAGCAAAATATTTTCTTAAGCAAAACAAAACAAAACATCAAGTCTCGCTTGAATCTGGGAAATGGCATTATGAACTGCAATGTGATTGGACTGAACATGCCCATTAGTATTTTAAAATAAATTCAATCTCTTTTGTATTATCTTGAGAATGATTCTGTTCATTCACTGCTACCACAGCACCTACCATAGTCCCTGGCACTAGTAAGCTCTCATGAAATGCCTCTGAAGTGAAAAAGTAAATAAATTAATTAATATTAAATATATATTTTCCCTAACTAGATAAAAATTATTCAATGACCAACTTTCTTTTTTTTTTCTTTTCTTTTTTAAGATTTTATTTATTTATTCGACAGAGAGAGAGACAGCCAGCGAGAGAGGGAACACAAGCAGGGGGAGTGGGAGAGAAAGAAGCAGGCTCATAGCAGAGGAGCCTGATGTGGGGCTCAATCCCACAACGTCGGGATCACGCCCTGAGCCGAAGGCAGAGCTTAACCCCTGTGCCACCCAGGCGCCCCGACCAACTTTCTTTTCTCAACCTTGTGTTCATTTAATTATTTTATGCATATTTTGAATAGCTTAAAAGTTATATTTCACTGTTATGAGCAAAACATGCAGCTGGCAAACATAAGTGTATGACCAAGTAAAAAACATGGAATTCCTTATAGAATTATTTACTTAAAAAATAGTCAATAACACAAATGGGCTTTATGTAATGAAAATGACACAGATACTTTTAATTTTAAGCTTTGTTTTTGGTTTGGTGATTTAAATTACTGATTAGTATCTACTTTATTCTCTGCTTCTACGAGAGGGAATACATAGAAAAGATCATATATAGGAAGCCAAAAATAGATTAAATAATTATAATCATCAATGTAATATTTTCATTTTTTCCATTTTGATTCATTATGTATCTTTTTCTAACCCTGGATTTCTGAAATAAAGTATCTCTCCCTAATGGGTATATATGTGTGTGTTTGTGTATATTTAGTTGTAGGTATAAGTATGTATCAGACATGTATGCATCCATATGGATACATCCCTATATATGTGTGTCACCGTTTTCCAAAGTATATTACAAAAACACGACTTCTATCTAAGACCTCAGAGTGGGTCCTTTTGAACCAGGATGACAATACCTAAGCTGATGAAAAGGGAATGTTCTTATTAAATGCTCAAAAATTTAAGTAAAATTTAGCTGTTCCACACACAATAAAATTCTGATCAGTGCATTGGCTTAGGCTGGGGATGAGTCTGTGTAACTTGCCGTTAACAGATTATGTTAGAGTGTTAAAACTTTCCAAAAATTTTAAATGATTCTAATTTATCACCACTGCAGCTGTTCCACCTGGACTTTATAATGGGATTAGACTCTGACTTGGAATTTGTTTTTTTTGTTTGTTTGTTTTGGTTTGGTTTTTTTTGGTAGGAGGCAACTGTAAGTAAAATCACATCAACTCCTAACTGTTGAGATATGTTTTTAATGGGGTAAGCATGAGATATTTAATAAAGAAAGAGCATGGAACAGTTGTGGGGATAGGCCAGAACTAAAGAATTCTTAGCAGGAATAAACTGCCTCAGCCATGTGCAAATAAACTCACCAGCAACAGGCTTCTGTTTAAACCAAGAAATTATTCTGTGAGAGATTTTTTTAAAAAGAATACAATTTTTGCACAGAATAATAACAATGCAGAAAAATATGAATTCATCTTTGCCACATATAGCTGTCTGCAAAGAATGAAAAAAAGAAAGGGTAAAGGCTCAAAACAATGAAAGCTTTGTAAACTAAGATACAATAAGAACTAGTTTATATTAAATTAATCTGCCTCTAAATCTTTCCTGTAAGTCATTTGTCAGCACCCCTTCTCCTCTCCAGAATGTGCACTTTAAAATGAAAAGCAAGGGGCACCTGGATGGCTCAGTTGGTAAAGCATCTGCCTTCAGCTCAGGTCCTGATTCCAGGACCCTGGGATCCAGCCCCAAGTCCAGCTCTCAGCTCAGCAGGGAGCCTGTTTCTCCCTCTTCCTCTGCCTGAGGCTCCCCCTGCTTGTGTGTGTGCACACACTCTCTCCCTCTCTCTCTCTGTCAAATGAATAAATAAAATCTTTAAAAAATAAAATGAAAAACAAGAGGTATTTACTCTGTTAGGGGCATACAGTTACGAAAATTTTCTGAAAGAGGATACACTTTCTAAAGAGAATAACATGCACTTGACTGTTTGAGGGATTCACCATTACCCAAAATAAGGTGCCAGAGGAAGGATAACCAAGAGGATATGAGGGCAGACTTTGTATCCCACCAATGGGAGCTCTAGATGAACCAACTTAACAGCCTGGACAAGTTATCTAACTTCTCAGTGCTCAGTGTCCTTATCTGCTAAACGAGGATACTAATAATCCTACTGCAGAGTCTTGTAAGGATTAAATGAGATAATTACCATCATGAGCTGAGTATAGTGCCTGGCATATCATAAGTAATCAGTAAGTGCTGTTTTTACTATTATGGAAAGCAGAAGAGAAGTGATGGGTTTTCTTACTGAACACCTTATAACCACTTGTCTAACTAGCTGGGCACCATAGGCAAATCTATTATCTTCTCTTTTTCTTAGTTTTTCCCTTGGTAAAATGGAAGAATCTTATACAAACTATAGTTATTGAGAGAATCAAATGAGATGATGCATCTAAAATTAAATTATAAAATTTCAAGTGATCTACTACAAATGCCATTATTATCTCACATTCAATGTCCACTGCCCTGAAATTTAAGTAACCTGGGATTAAACTTAAGGAATAGAAATTGAAAAACAGGAAGTGACTCTTTAAAGACAAGTATAAGAAAGACTCCAAGTAAAAATGCTGAGTTTTAGATGTCTTATTTCTCGAAAGATCTTTTCTTTAATTCCATCTAAATAACTATTTCTGTTTGAAATGAAATTCATTTGGAATGCATAGACACATTCCCTATATATCCTGACTTAGCTTTTCTTGAGGTTACAGAAAATATGTTGGATTCCATATAACTAATAGGCCGGTGTTTTCTTTCTCAGATCAATTTATGCAGCTTTCCTGTTTTCTAAGGTAATGAGAAGAGCATGAATTATTTCACATCTACAGGTAACATTAAGTGGCTGAATTATTTCCAATCTCCTTCCCACCAAGCCCCTTATCAGACTTGCACACAAGTAAAAAATGAGCTTAAATTTAGGTTTTTTCTCTTTCATTCTTTTTTACATAAGGATGTTAAGAAGCAATCTAGGAATCAAGTGAGACAGTAAATTACCAGTGCTCGTATATTTCTGAAACCAAGCAATTAGCCCCTGAATAATTTAGAATGTGCCATCTTTATTTATTGTTTTATTTTATTGCAGTTTATTTTGCGTTTACATTACAAAAGGTTTAAAAATTATAAAGACCTAGTCTCAGTATAAAGAAGAGGGTATACTTAAATAATACATATTGTTTTCTCAAGTGTTCAAGTAAAAGCTATTGATGCTTGAATCAGCCATATTTCCGCATTATGGATATTTATATAGCTCAGTGCTGTGTTCTTTATAAGAAAAGGAATTAAAACTTCAAAAGAAGCTTGATCTGGGAGCTTGTAATTCAAGCTTCTTGGGACAAAAAGTTTGCACCCTGTGCCCATTTTTTATTTTAAATGAAAATACATATTTTCCCAACATGCCATTTCGGTTCCACAAAAAGCAGCAGTCAGGACACTTTATGGTGAAATATTTAAAAAGAACCTTGAACATTAGCCAAAAAAATGCCTTTAAGCTCTCTTAAAACAACTCACATCTAGGACTTTATTTGCTCATTAGGCTTGTAAGGGGCTTGGGCAGACTTTTATAAAGAAAGAAAAATTCCTTTCTAGGTTACGACTCTAATAGCATTGTGAATTATTTTAAAACAAAAGCTAGAGCAAGAGGGATTCATGGTTTTGAAAATAGCCCTGCAAAGACAGGTAGCATACTTCAAAAGAGAGAATTAAGTAAGAGTATGGAAAGAACATAATGTGACATAAATAAAGTACACCGAACAGAAAAAAAATGCTTTTTTTCAGACAGTGAATTAAAAGTAAATCCCCCACCAGAGACTCTTTGTATGACCAGAACTATGCAAGAGCTGCATGTAGATCTGGTGGACCAGAATTGGAACAGGGCCAGTTAGTTTTTGGCAGCAATTGTTAGCACTGACCGTTCCTTGAAGTCAGCATGTTGTTCCAGGTAATGAATACATGGTTGCTCTGAGATGAAGAAGAGGATCCCATGAGCTGAGCGTAGTACCAGAGCTTTGCTCACTCTTATTCGGTGCCTTAACTCTATACACTCAAGTTCTTTCTATGTCAAGGCTAACTTAGATGTTACTTCTCACATAGAAACTTTACTATTTTACCTACAGAGCATTAGCCTCTGACTATAAAGTCTCCCTTCAATTTGCTTGTATCTCTATACCATGTACTTCATTAAACTGTCAAGGCCTTTATGGCCTGGGCCTATGTTTTCATAATTTTCACATTACAGAGAGCCTAATATATCAATGTGCATAGAATACACAGTAAGTTATGGTCTGATTACATTAAATAAATTCAACCCAAATTTAGATAGAATAGAATGTCACATAATGAAGTATTTAGATAATGTCCCTTGAGGATGAGGACTTCTGTGCCTTATTCAATTCAACTGCATCCTCAGTTCTTAAAACTACATCTGGCCTAGAGAAGGAAATCTGTAAGGGGTTTGTTTTGTTTTGTTTTGTTTTTGAGTGAATGCCATTAAATATGTGAATAATATTTACCTAACTTTTCCTGTGTGCAGTCAGAACTTGGTCCTATAAGGAGATGCTGTAGGAATGGAATATGGTGCTTGTTCTCAAGAAGCTTAATAGTCTAAGAGTTAATACACATAACAAACAGCAGAAATAATATGGTGAAGGGAGATAACAAATACTGGGAATCAAATGCTGAGGTATTTGCCATGAAAAGAAAGAGGAGCAGAGATAATAATGTATGATTTTCTGAAGGGAGTCCCAACATGTCCTAACCCCACACACCAGAGCTTAAAGAAATGAAAGAGAATTAAAGGAAAGAAAAAGAATGAGATCAGGAAGAGAAAAGAATATGAATATGATCAAACCTACAGAATGAGAACCTAGAGTACCATTACTTTGTAGATGGTTTGAGTAAATTAGGAAATATAAAGAACATGTGCGATTGGGTAATTCTTTGTTTATACTGTTGAAGAGACAGTAGGATTGAAGTTTGTTATTGGATAATTGAAAGCCTGTAGAGAAGCTGAAAGCAATATTTAAGAATTATTATTTCAGAGATTTTATCTAAACTCTAAAATACTCTCTAAAACAATCAAAATGGCCCCTCTGCATGACAGTCTAGTAAATTTGTGACCAGTGGTAAAAGTTAATGGAAAAGTATGGGAAACCCCACAAGTGGGAACATTAAGGGCTTAGGTACTTAAAAAAATGAAGGATTGGGTCATCTCTCCAGACGAAGAATACTGACAACTGGAGAGATTTTTTGAAGGCATATAGATCATGAAGTCAGTGAAGAAAGTATAAATATCACCCATAACCTTTTGCCAGTTGCAGAAATGAAGACTGTACTATCTACCCAGTATCTTTTTGACAAAGTCATTTCTTGATTTATAAAAACAATAATTACAAGCTTAAGTTACCTGAAAGCATCAAATCAACATAAAGAAACAAATTTTTAGATGGAAATATCTTTCCAGGTGCTAAGTAGAATTTTATCATAAAACTGTATAATGTGAATTAAAAAATAGAAGATCCTAAAGCCTCCAGAGGAAGAGAGAGAACAGAGAAAGGTCACCTTGAAAGGGACAAGAATCAGACTGACATTAGTCTTCTCACTCTAAGCACTACAAGAACGCAAAAAACACTACCACGACCACCAACAAAACAGTCTTCAAGTTTCTCAAGGTAAATGATCATGAGTAGAGAATTCTATTCCTATCGATTGGCAAAGTATCAATCAATTTCTGAGGGCCATAGGAAGACATTTTAAAACAACCGAGGGCTCCATAAATTTACCTCCCACACATTATTTCTTAGGAAATCACTTACAAATGTATTCAGAAAAATTAGGCTAAAATGTGGAAAGAAAAATATTTGGGGTATAAGAACAGGAGAGAGCACTTAGACAAGAAGTTAGTGAGCTGTAAGATTTTAAGGAAGAAGAATTGAGTAAATTTTAGGGAAAAAAGAGAAAATAATCAAGGTTCCAGATAACTTTAGAAGCACACTGAAAAAAATATGTCTTATATCAACCAAAAGGAAGAAAGCAATGAAAACCTCTGGAAGAAAAGGAAATTTAAAATCCTATGTAAGAAACTAAAATATGGAATTAACTTAAGAAAAGAGAATTCCCTTGACTAAAGATGAGGCAGAATCTCAACTGGCAGAGAGATGGTGACATTAGACAGAGAAGGTGTTGTGTTCCTAGCATACTACCTGACATTGCAGTGAACAGAATTTATTTAGACATACTATTATGTCTAAGAAATATATATCTAGTCACAATAATGTAAACACTATTTTTATTTTCAGCATGTAACTTCTAGAGTCAGCACACAGCCAAGAGATGGGAAACTCGAGTGTAGTTTTAAAACAGAATGAAAGTTTTAACTTCTTTAAAAATGTGGAAAAAATTATAGGTGCCAGAAAATGGGAAGTGAAATATAGAGAGGTGTAATGGGCTGAATGGTGGCCTCCAAAATGATATATCCATGTCATAATTCCTGGAACCTCTGAACGTTATCTTATAAAGAAAAAGACGTGATTAAATTAAGGATTTTGGGAGGGGAAGTATATCTTAGATTATATGAACAGGTCTGACAGTGTCATCACACATATCCTTATAAAAGGAAGACAAAGTTAAGAAACAGAAGAGAAGAGGCAATGTGACAATGTAGGCTAAGATAGGACTGATGCGCCACACCTAAGGGACACTTAGAGCAGCCAGAGGCAAGTAATGGATTCTCCAGTGGAGATTTCAGAGAAAGTTCATCCTTGTTGATACTTTGATTCAGAGTTCTGGCCTCCAAAACTGTGAAAGGGAATACTTTTCTGTTGTTTTAAGGCACCAAGTTTGTGCTAGTCTGTTATAACAACCACAGAAAATAAACGTAGGTGGAGAAACTTGTACTTTGACATAAATCAGACCTAAATACCACATTTTAATCAAGAAAATAAGATAACACACATACACATACATACACACACCCATGTACACAACCAAAGAACACTGAAAGTGAGAAAGGGAGGTGCCTGGGTGGCTCAGTCAGTTAAGTATCTGCCTTCAGCTCAGGTCATGATCCTGGAGTTCCAGGATTGAGCCCCACATTGAGCTCCCTGCTCAGCAGTGAGTCTGCTTCTCCCTCTGCCTCTCACCCTGCTTGTGCTCTCTCTCTCAAATAAATAAAATCTTTAAAAAAAAAGAAGAAAGTGAGAAAGGGTACATAACAATCACTATGTAAAATATTTTAAATAAGATAATACTAACTACAAAGTTTATACAAATAAGTTTGACAACTGGAAGGGAATGGATAACTTGGAAAAGAAACTATGTATTCCCCCAAGAATAACTAACAAGCCCACGGCTAACATTATACTCAGCAGTGAAAAGTTAAAAGCTTCTCCTCCAAGATCAGGAACAAGACAAGCTTGCCCACTCTCACCACTTTTATTCAACATATTATTAGAAGTCGTAGCCAGAGCAATTAGACAAGAAAAATATATAAAAGACATCCAAATTGAAAAAGAAGAAGTGACAGTTTTATTTTACTTTACTGCTCATGGACTGGAACAACTAACACTGTTAAAATGTCCATATTACTAACCAAAGCAATAAAGAATTTAGTGCAATCTCTATCAAAATCCCAATGGCATTTTTCACAAAAACAGAGCAAACAATCCTAAAATTTTTATGGAACCAAAAGACCTGAATAGCCAAAGCAATCTTGACAAGAAAAACAAAGCTAGAGGCATTGTGCTTACTGATTTCAAACTATATTACAAAACTATAGTAATTAAAACAATATGGTATTGGCATAAAAACAGAAATAGAAATCATTGAAAGAGAAGAGACCAGAAATAAACATACAAATATGTGGTCTATTAATTTATGACAAAGGAGTCTTTTTAATAAATGGTGCTGGGAAAATTACATGGTCACATACAAAAGAATGAAACTGGACCCTTACCCTACACCATCCACAAAAACTAACTCATTATGGATTAATGACTTAAATGTAAGACCTGAAACCATAAAACTCCTAGGAGAAAACACAGGTGGTAAGTTTCTTGACATAGGTCTTGACAAGGATATTTTGAATCTGATGGCAAAAGCAAATGCAAAAGAAGCAAAAATAAACAAGTAGGATTACATTAATAATAGCTTCTACACAATAAAGGAAACTATCAAAAAGATGAAAAAGCAAAATACTGAATGGGAGAAGACATCTGAAAATCATGTATCTGGTAAGAGGCTAATATACAAAATATATAAAGAGCACATACAACTCAATAACAAAACAATACATTAAAAAAGAGAGGGTCTGAATAGACATTTTTCTAAAGAAAAAATACAGATATCCAACAGGTACATGAAAAGATGCTCTACACATCATTAATCATAAAGGAAATGCAAATCAAAACCACAATGAGATTATCTCATCACCATTTGTTAGAATGACTATTAACAAAAAAACTAGAAATAAGAAGTGCAGGGATGCCTGGGTGGCTCAGTTGGTTAAGCGTCTGCCTTCAGCTCAGGTCATGATCTCAGAGTCCTGGGATCAAGCCCTGCATTAGGCTCCCTGCTCAGCGGGGAGCCTGCTTCTCCCTCCGCCTGCCTCCCTCACTCTCTAACAAATAAATAAAATTTTAAAAAATAAAAAAAAAGAAATAATAAGTGCTGGCAAGAGGGTGGAAAAGAAGGTAACCCTGTGTACTGCTGGTGTAAATGTAAATTGGTACAGCCACTACAGAAAGCAGTATGGAGGTTACTCAAAAAATTAAAAATTAAAATATGCTCCAGCAATTCCACTTTTGGGTATATGTCCAAAGAAAATGAAAACACTGACTTGAAATGATATATGCAACCCCACGTTCATTGCAGGATTATTACAATAGCCAAGAGATGGACATAACCTAAGTGTCCTTCAATGAATGAATGAATGGATAAATTAACTGTGGTATAAATATATACACAGTGGAATATTATTCAGCCATAAAAAAGAATAAAACCTTGCCATTTGTGATAACATTAATGGACTGGAGAAATTATGCTAAGTAAAATAAGTCAGATGGAGAAAGACAAATACATATGATATGTCATATACAGAATCTAAATAAATAAATAAAATTTAAAAGCCAAGCTCAAAGATATAGTGAACTGATTGGTGATTGCCAGAGGTGGGGGGTGGGGGAGTGGGAAAAATGGATAAACTGTTTTGTTTTGTTTAAATAAATCGCAGTTGTGGGGCGCCTGGTGGCACAGCGGTTAAGCGTCTGCCTTCGGCTCAGGGCGTGATCCTGGCGTTATGGGATCGAGCCCCACATCCAGGCTCTTCCGAATGAGCCTGCTTCTTCCTCTCCCACTCCCCCTGCTTGTGTTCCCTCTCTCGCTGGCTGTCTCTATCTCTGTTGAATAAATAAATAAAATCTTTTAAAAATAAATAAATAAATAAATAAATCGCAGTTTTGACGAGGCAAAAAAATTAATATACTTAAGTATGTAGGTTTATATGGTCTCACATAGAACCTTTAAGGTACTTAAGAAAAAGCAAGTCACAGAAAATCCATATAATATGATTTTATTCATGATTAAATACCAAATTAGAAAATGTGCATATGGGGGCGCCTGGGTGGCTCAGTCGTTAAGCATCTGCCTTCGGCTCAGGGCGTGATCCCGGAGTCCTGGGATCGAGCCCCGAATCACGCTCCTCCACTGGGACCCTGCCTCTTCCTCTCCCACTCCCCCTGCTTGTGTTCCCTTTCTCACTGGCTGTGTCTCTCTCTGTCAAATAAATAAATAAACAAAATCTTTTAAAAAATGTGTATATGCATGCAAATGTAAATTAATATATGTAAAATATATATTTAAATTAATTGAAAAAATATTCTGTAAAAACATACCCCAAACTATCAAGTTTGTGGTGTGGTATGCAATGACACAGGGTGGCACAGTCAGGGTGAAATAATGGGTGACTTCCAAGACTTTTCCCAAATTTAATACTCCTTAAATATGAAAATGCGTTTTTTTTTTTTTAAGATTTATTTATTTATTTATTTGAGAGAGAGAGAACAAGCTGAGGGGAGGGAGAGGGACAAGCAGACTCCACGCTGAGTGCGGAGCCCAACGCGGGGCTTGATTTCACAACCCTGAGATCATGACCTGAGCTGAAATCAAGAATCAGACGTGCTTAACCCACTGAGTTACCCAGGCACCCTGCATTTCTTTGTTATTTGTGAAAAAAAAATATGTAAAGATAACAACTAAAATGTGATCAAGAAATATAAATTAAGACAGACATAAACTTTGTAACAACTTTGACCTTTGTCTAATACTGGTGAAAGGAGCCCCTTTACAAGTTCACCTCCAATGACATCAGCTATCATTGGTTGTGCACTAACTCCAATCCAAGGAGAAATGTGCATAGTATTAGTTAATTCCCACAAAACACTATATAAATGGATTATAACCCTCACTATACGATGAGAATACTGAGTTTTAGAAAAGTTAAGTAAATTATCTAGAATCATACAAACAACTCGTAAGTGGAAGAAAAAGTATTAAAACCCAGACTGGCTGCAATCTCCTTTCCTTTTTCACTGTGCTGTGTTGCAAAACATAATAATCACCTTTTCAGGGAGGGCATGTATATGAAACCGACTTCACTTCAGAAAATCTGAAGTTTTTCATAAGCTTCAAAAATGTGGAAAACACCAATAGGTACTGATATCGTGGACACATGAGCACTAAGAAAAGGTATAGCGTTAAGGAAAGAAACAGAAATATGTTAAGAATTAATATTTTGCTAAAAATCATGATGTATATTCCCACATTCAAGAGGTGAAACTCAAAAATTGTTTTATTTTTTTGTCTGACCATTTACTTATAATCCTGGGGGTACTTTTATAGTTTTATTAATAATAATTCAAGAAAATTTCATGTCTCACACATTATATATTCAAAAATGTTATTTACTGTTATTCTTACAGCCATTGACTAAAAAGCAGCAAATATACAGAAAATATACTGCAAATGAGTTTTTTTAAGAACCTGGAAATATATATTCTGTCAAAGGTCTAGAAACAGTAAAAAATAAAACCAGATCAGTAAACAGTATTTAGTAAGAGTTTATTGTGCATGTAAGAATAGGTCACAAACTGGGAACTTTCAAACCCAAAACTGATACAAAACTCAGAGGCATATGCTACCGGATGGCTTATGAAGTGAAAATGAGGAAGTTATTTAGCCTTTACAATAATTGGTTATTACAATGGGGTTTTTCAGACAGCAGGGGATTGCTTACAAGTGATTATCTCATACCATTTAGGAAAATGACTTAAGTTTCTTTTATGATTATCAGAGGCATTTGCAAGAACTAAGTTAAATTTTGCTTATGTTCATGAAATAAGCTAGATTTAGTTTTGCCTATGTGGCTTAAATGGAATTCTCAAGTCTGGCTCCATTTTATATTTAATTTTAACAATACTATTAGTTACCATGAGTCTTAGTATTATTTTTTTTTTAAATGTCCAATCAGCCTATCCTTCACAAAATTTTTGGAAATTAGCACAAGTAATAGATAATCTATTTTTCTTTTTTTTTTAATATTTTAAAAAGATAGGCCAGTAACTGGATCATTAATGTGGTTTTCTTTCGTACCTACATGAACCTCAGTAATAAACCATTTTCTTCTTGCTTCCATTTCTTATATCTCAAGTCCTAAACCCACAAGATGTAAATGAGTCTTAAGACTTTTGGTGGTTAGTATACATAAAGCTATGTGTGATTATTCCCGGATTTGCAAAAACCTCTGAAATAAGACTCTCCATTATTCTTGAGTTTGGGATGTTTTTCTATAATACCAGAATTATTTCTTATGATAAGAACATTAGCAAATATTGGATAGACTTTAGGGTAAAATTCTCCCTGATCGTTTACCTCAGTATAGAAAACATAACATACATGCTTATTTTATCCCAAATGCCTTCTACCACTTAGGGAAGGTGTGCACTAGGCCAATTATCTCTACGCGATTCATTTGGCCAGTGCTTACTGACTGGTAAGTACAGGGCATTTAGGGATACTGAAGTTATCAAAAATATTTTTTAAAATAGCAAATCAATAACCACAAATTTCAAAATGTCACTATAGAATTGAGTGCAATATAGTACTGTTTAAAAGGTCACATTTGTAATTCTCCAGATACACCTTCATTTCATTTTATTACAAAAATTAGAAGTGAAAAATGGTATTTTTTTAAAGATTTTATTTATTTATTCGACAGAGAGAGAGACAGCCAGCGAGAGAGGGAACACAAGCAGGGGGAGTGGGAGAGGAAGAAGCAGGCTCATAGCGGAGGAGCCTGATGTGGGGCTCGATCCCATAACACGCCGGGATCACGCCCTGAGCCGAAGGCAGCCGCTTAACCGCTGTGCCACCCAGGCGCCCCATGAAAAATGGTATTTTAGATTCAATTTATATTAGCAATGTTAGGTAACCCTCTGCCAAACACATAGAACGCACCAAAAATAGGGTTAATTTAAATTTTCAGCATAATTAGATCCTTTTGGATCTCTTCAAAATTGCCTACACGAGAAGCACTTAGTTTTCTTAAAGGGGGTCAGGGAGAACTAACAACGCGCATTAGTAACTAAGACTTGCTGACAGAAGTAGATGGGGTTGCGTAGAGGAAGCATTTGTGGCTTAGTATTTTCAGCTAAGCCAGGAAAGAAACCCCTTTGATTTAACCTCAAACAGAAGATTTTTTGATTTTTAATTATGATAATGACATTATTTAAATTAGCTTCAAATATATTAACACTTATGCACTCTGTAAAACTTCCAGGAACTACAGACACAAATGCTGATAATGTTCTCCATGACTTGAGATGCTTTTCTGCTTCTCATTCAGAAAGAGGAGCTTGCACGGTAGAGTAATAGCCTGAGCAGATTGCTCAGTTGAGAGCACATTTCTAGGAAATAGTCAAACATGGGTACATGTTCCTGGAGCAGATATGTATTTATATACTGAATGAGTTTCAGAAATGCCAAGTTTGGGGCAGCAAAAGACATCTACTTTGTATTCAGAGAAAGGGGAGGACATTTAAAATAAAATAGATTTAGGAACTAATGTAATGCAGAATTTGAACATGTGCAGACTTTGTTATAGACCAGGTCCCCACTTCATGGTATGTTTAATTAAAAAAGGGGAAACTTTTAAGGCTGGGAAGTTAAAAATTCCCTCAAAGTATAAATGCTTCTTTACTCCTTCTCTGAATCCATGAACAGTTTTACATAAGAACGTTTAACATTTTTTAGGAGCACTTACACATTACTTCTATCTAGAAAGTTTCTAGATTCTAAGTTAATACCATCCCATCCATTTAAAAAAATTTTTTTTAAAAAGAGTTTGACCAAGAGCCAGGTGATGTCTAAATAATGTGACATGTCAAAGAATCCAATCCTGGTAAAGTTATGTGACAGAGTCAACTACCTTAAGTAGGCCCCTATTTTAGCCCCTGCAAGGAGTTCCTCAGAGGAATGAGGATACTATTGAAAGAAAAAAAAAAATGTTTGGGAAGGTAAGAGGAAGTTAAATGTGAAGGAGACCATAAAGCAAATATGTTAACTCCTTGAGTCTTATCAACATCCAGAAAAGTTTATTCATTAATTCAAAGGATCTGTCAAGACCCTGCATTCCTGGTATCAGAAAGTTCCTGCTCCTTGCCATGGTATTCAAGGCACTTCAGAATTGTCACCCAAAGCTAACTGTAGAGTCTTATTCCTCATCACTCCTCTCTTTAGATCCACCCACTCTCAACTCTTGGATGCGGTAGGGCCCAATATGTCAGTTCTTACACATGTGAGATTTTTTTCCCATTCTCTGGCCTCCTCCTGAAATGTTATTCTTTCCCTGGCATCCCTGCCAACTACTCTGCACTCTTAGAGGCCAACACCAAATTTTACCACTTGATGAAACTCCTTGAAACTTAGGCAATATTAATCACTTAGTTCTTTGTGTGTTGTTATTTAATATAACACTCATTACCTTTTCCTGTATTTAGATTTTTTCTAACCTTTTCTGTAGAGGGCAAGGATATTACAATATTATTAATCTCTGAATCCTTCAAATTTGGCTAATTATCAAAGTGTTCTGTAGGGTATCATTAAATTATATATGAAAAAAATCAAAGTATGTTTGAAAAGCATTCTATTAAACGAAGTAAAACAGGTTTATTTATTATGGGACTTTTCAGAATCCCCAATATGCTAATTTATATTAGTTTATACCTAATATGCTTGGTAGCATAATATGCTGAATATCACAGCTATCTGGTTATGGAGTCTAGTCAGATGAAATTTTTCCTACAAAACATATTTTTGTAATTGCCTTCTTAGCACATGGTAGATATTCCAAAAATGTTTGTTAAATAAGTGAACACTTATTTTTACATATAAGCTATTTACTTTATCAGAGAGCTCAGATTTCTCTGTGGAAATAATGCTGCTCAGTGGTTAACCTATTCACTTGGAAAATTACTATTTCTGCCTTCTCTGGGAAAAGGGATATATAGCAAATCATGTAACTTGTCTACATTCCTATTTCCCTATGTTTGAAGCAGGTAATAATCACCTTAACGTTGTCTGGGAATAGTTTAGAAGCACTCTATTCTGTTGAAGTACAACTTGCAGTGAAGACATATGATTATTGACTGAAGCCATTATAAAAAAAATAACAGCTTGCTTTGGTATGGATAAAAAGACCTGGTCTGTGTCATTTCGTCTGAGATATAGTCAGTATTTTTGGCCATAATGAATAAGCCTTTCATTTTGGTTTAGTGGTAGTTCTTATATAGAGCAAACCATTTCCTTGGGGGAAAAAAAAAGTCTCCTTACCCTAAACTGTCTACCATAACTAATTCTTTCAAAGTCACTGGAAAAAATAGACATATTTTCTGACTTTGGTTTCTGGCTCAAGATCTCTCTAAGTTCCCTGAATATATTTAATTAAAACCTTCATATAAAAATCACATGAAACAGATTTTTGAAGCCCTATAATCTGGGCTATTTGTAGGAGCCGTCACCTTGCTATAGACAGACTTCTCTTGGTGGAAAAATCCTCTTAACCAATTGCCAGCTAAGGGTCACTTAGGATTATGTTGTGCTTAGTGTTTCTCCAGGCCCAGTTTTGCCTTACCTCTTGTTTCACTGTTGGTTTTTCTTATACTTTTAAGCCAGTCATTAACCCCATAATTAAAATATCTTTTAAATAAAGAAAACCAAACCATTTTATTGAATCTTTTTGTATTTTTCACTCTACTACAAATTAAATGTATATTTCTTTCTGTTGTTGATGTTGATAGAAATGTAATATTTTAGTTACTTCTTAAATGCATATTTCTAACTAGAAAGATTAAACCAAGTATGACTATTTCACACAAAGGCAGCTTGTTGACAAGACTACCTGACCTTGGGATATTTCAATTCCCCACCTGGAGGCTAAACTTCTAATTTGTTGATCTACTGGCATGGCCTTTGTTCTTTGCATTTCCTGGCAAATGGTATCCATGGAGAATAAATGTTGCACAAAATAATATAATTTTATTGTATTTGGTGAACTTGAGGGGAGAACATGTGAAACCAACATATTTCATCCATAGTTATTTAGCAAAAATTATTGAATTCAGATTCATTGATTCGTTTGATCATTATTTACTGAGGGCTTACCCTGTGCCTGGCACTACTCTAGGTACTTGAGATGTAACAGTGAACCAAACTAATCCAATCTCTTCCCTGAGGAAACTTAAATCCTACTCTTTTCGTTCAGCAAAATGTGCTTTTTCTTCTTTCTCCTCTAGATATAAGTATCCCTTTCCAACTTTTTAGTTACTTTTCTCCTGTGAAGTTTCTCAATTTTCTGTTTGCTTTGAGTAATTCAACTCTGGAATGAGAAAAATAATAATGCTAAGTTTCATGCAACTGGGCAAAGACTCGGGTGATAACTTATGGGGGCAATAAAATGAGTTCACTTCACTTACAATGGCTTAACATTAATATGTATATATAGTAAACTCATATGACCAACCAGGATCACTAAAATAAATATAGCTTCTACCCAGTCTCCCAGCCATATATTTCTTCCATAAAAGATGACCCTTTCTGACATTTTCATTCAAAACTATTTCTGATGCTTGTTTTAACTGATTTCTCATGTATAAAAATACACAGGAGATTGGGAGTTCATAGGGTATAATTTTGCCTCAGATAAATCCCTTTAGTACTGCCTCTGAACCTTGCCTCCTCAGGATAGAAACAGTGTTAAAGGAGATCTTAACAACTTGTAGATTTAGATTCAGAATTGAAGAGCTGGAAGAGACAGTAGGGATTCTTTGTCTCCCATCTCAGTTCTCTTTCCACACATGTCCAAGCTGTATCCTCTTTATTCCCAAGTGTTCCCTATCAACATAAAAATAAGATCAATAAAACTAACAATTCTGACCACCTCTGTGAATCTCTGCAGTAGATTATGATAAACCACTGGATCACTTACATTTGCTCAAACATATTTTTTGTTTTTGAAAATATGTGAAAATTTAATTCCACAGAAAGATAATAAAGTTTATTTTTCCCGCACCTAAGAGTGATTTCTTTGATGGACTAATTACAAATAAGCTGTTCAGTTATTTAGAATTGTACCTTGAGACCAATCCAAAGCTTTCACTTTTTTATGTTGTTTTGGTTTTGTTTAGGAATCTCTCCCTGTTCTCCCAAATTCTTCTCTTTAACCCCCCTGGAAGGTCTAATTTGCCTTCTTTCAAAGTGTCTTCCCCACTACTCTTCTCCAACCCCAAAGGTGTCTGCCTAACCAATTACCCCACTTCTCAACTACTTGACAATGATAAATAAATGCTTTGATCTATCTGCCTTTGTATTTGCTAGAAAATGTATCACACTTCTGTTAGAAAGTATAATTAAAGACTTGTTCCAGTCAAAATAAAAGATTTCAAAACACTTAGTGAAAGGAATGTAGAGGCATCTATAAATGGCTGGCTAGTCACGGAAGGAATGAGTCTGGGTTGCATGGGTGTGTGTGCACGTGCACATGTGAACGTTAACACCTTGCAAGTCATTTAAACATTCTATTATAGATGAATGGAAAGGTGAGTGGGCTTTGGAGATCTATAAATGTGCCACTTACCTCTACTGACAACACTGCAGCCCTACAGTTTTTCTAAGGCCTGTCTCTAAGTAAACAAAAGCAGCTGTGACAGCAGTTCCTAGATTTTGGATTGAGGATGTGCCAGAGGAAGAATGGATGGGAGGAGTGTCAAATGTTCATTACTCTTGTGTGATCAGTTTTTACAGCCATCCCAGGTTGGGTTCTCTGGAAGCAGATGCTGAAAAAACAGGATCTGGCCAGAAAAGAAATCAAACTACACTAACTGTAATGTGGGCTCAACAAAGCCTCTTCCAAACCTACCCAGTGTACCCACCCTCTGGTGTAAGAACTGTGCCTTAGAGTATTCATGTCAGACTGGAATGGCTATGCCTTTATATTCAGTCCCCTCTTCTCTGGGGAGGAGAAGAGCTGACAAATGGAGGCTGTCTGCTGACCACAGCTGGGGGGTAAGTCCTTCCTTGAGGGGGAATCTGAATGGTACATTTCTGTGTTTTCCACAACACCTAAGAGAAACTGGGTATAAATCTAGACCTTACATGCAAATAATTTCAAATAAAGAATGTGTCTCCAAGCTTGTCTCCATAAGAGGATCCAGTGGTCATTCCCTAATGAGGGACTCCTCTTCTGCACAGCCAGCTAGACAGAATATATAACTGATTCAAGGGCATGATCTGAGGGACCATGTTATTCCTATACATCCCTAAAGCTTGCAATTTCTAGATGTATCCAATAACTTTGCTGTAGGAGCACAACAGGCTGTCAACCTTAGCCTAAGAGTTCTCTTGACTCTTATACATTTATGAGAGAAGCAGTCTTCCTATTATCTTCCTATTAGTTTTTTATTCATTTATGAAATAACCCACTAGTTTATTTATTACTTAAATAATTCATTCATTCTTCTTTTTGCCTATTTCAAGAGTGTATCTGAAGAACCTGGAACTGGAAAACTTCCTTGAGATCAATCTCCTCATTTATAGACGCCAGAACTAAAAATCATGCAAATTTACCCAAGGTCTCACAACTAATCACTGTCTAAATTACTACCAGAAGTTTTTGTGTTTTCCTCCTAATCCATTGTTACCAGAACTAATTCCTCCCAGAGTCTAAAACACTACTAAACTATAATACTATAAATTGAAAATGTAATCAAATTAACTTTATTCAGTATTATCTTCCAAAAATTCTTCCACAATATGCAAACAGTTTAAACCCAAGCCATAATTTATCTTCGTATCAAATTAATTGCTGTGATAGGGAAAAATATATTTAAACATACACTGAGGCTTGTTTGAGGCGTACAATTCAGTAGTTAAATGTATTATTAAATCAACCCTCTTAATTTACAATGACTACATCCAACAAATATACTGAAGAGCATTATGTTATATTTCTTTTTTAAAGATTTATTTATTTGACAGAGAGGTGGGGCGGGGGGGATAAAACACCTGTGCATGAGCAGGGGGAGTCTCAGGGGGAGAGGGAGAGAGAAAACCTCCAGCAGACTCCCTGCTGAGTGTGGAGCCCTATGTGGGGCTTGATCCCAGGACCCGGGGATCATGACCTGAGCCGAGATCATGACCTGAGCTGAAATCAAGAGTAAGATGCCAAACCAACTGAGTGAACCAGGCACCCCTGTCATATTTTCAACCCTTTTGACTATTACCACAAATTGCCATGGCCAGAGTGCTTGACAGTGACTTAGACAAACAGTATAGTAACTGACTGATTGATCTGGCTACTTATCAATCTATTTCTTTGGAACATCCAGCTCCCTGTAAATGTGGACACTATGGGCAACCCTCTCTGGTCCCCTCTCTCTTCAGGAGCTTTATACTATCGCTCAGTAAACTTTGCTTTGCTGCCCACCAAAAAAAACCCCAAAAAACAGTGTAGACTCTATGCCTTGTTAGATTCATTGCATCAAATGGTCTAGGAAGAAAGGTATGATTGACCTTAGTTTTATGTATTCATATATTCTAAGTAAACACAAAAAATATTATTACTACTAAGAATGATTACCATTTATTGAACATTCACTATATGTAAAAAGTTGTACCAGATTTTATATATATATGTAATAGTACATTTAATGTATATTTATGTGTATATTAATATAGCAAATAAATATTAATATATATTATCTCTATACCAACTTTACAAATATTAATTATTATTCTCATTTTATATTTTATATACAAAGGACAGGCTTAGAGGTTTTAATAATTTGCCCAAGATCACAAAACTAGTAAATGACAGAGCCAGGATATCAATCCAGTGATACCTGGCCTAAAAGTCTTCATTTAAGTTTTCCATTATTATGCTTTGGTATCCTCCCCCACATCTTGCAGATGATTAACTGAATGCGATATGATTATTTTGCCTTAGGTAGCAAATCATCCAAAGTAGAGTTGTTAAAGAAGCTCATGTTCTTGGATATCCTGAGTACGGTTCATAGTCATATGGCTTTTCCTGCCATAGAAAAGATCAAATATTTTTAAAATAATAAATCAACTTGGGGAAATAGGTCTTGTAAAAATAGCACTCCATGACTATTTCTTTAAATAAAAAGTCTTACATTAACTTGTTAGCTATTTGTTGGAGTCATATATAGCTTGATTCCAGGAATATAATGTAGCTTTGTGAGTGGGGAGTGTAGGAAATACCTCTATTGATTAGGTTTTGCAAACTAAAGTATTAAAATCTCATTGTGCAGACAAGTCAGAAACAAGTGAACATTTCACTAAATAGCAATCAAAATAAGAATACAGAGACTAGTGTTCAGCTATGGGTGAGACTGACATGAAGGGGTGAGCAGAGAGACAGTCAAAAGGAAAAGAATGAATATAGAGTAAAAAAGAGAGAGAAATCATTGGAATACACTAGTCTGGAACTGTTAAGAAGAATTTAAAGGTGTGGATAAAATTTTGACAGGCAAAAAGAGAGGACCAGAAAGGCAGACTGAGGCCAGAACATGGAGGCTCTTCGACGTGAGGTAAAGAGCTTTTGACTTTATCGTCCATGAACTACAACACGTTAAACGTGTCTGAGTAGGACTAAAATTATCAGAGTAACAGAGCAGGAGGTTTAGTTTGGTAACAGTGTGAAGGGCTGCTGAAAATGGAAGAAACAGGAAATTTAAGTTAGCGTGGAAATACCAGATTGGATATAAGAAATGATGGGAACTCTCTAACATGAGTTCAGGGGCAAGGGTAGAGGTTTGTGAGTCCTACAGACAGAATGACATCTTTAATGTTTATCTTTTGAAGTGCAAAGTACTACTGCCTTCGTTGTTCTCAAGCAAGGACAACTGGCAATATCTGGAGAAATTTTGGTTTGCCACGTCTCGGAGGCCACTACTGGCATCTAGTGGGTAGAGGCCAGGGATGCTGCTGAACATCCTGCACTGCACAGTACAGCTCCCCGCCCCCCCCCCCAAAGAAGTATCTGGCCCAGAATGTCAAGAGTGCTGAGATGGAGAAAACCTGACTTAGAGTGAAATGGTTTACACTGCTGTCCTTTTGAACTGGCTCTGTTTGCCATGTACTTTTTCTTCTTGAGAAGTTCATACTTCAATAGAAGCATAAAATTATCTTGCTTTAATAGGTAGATAAATATTTCATAATAAATTCTAATAGAAGGAGAGTGCGTTTTAAAAACCTACCCATAAGGAAATTACTGGAGTGATACAAGGAAAGAATGATTTTTCTTCTTATAATGGTCACTTCGCATACTAAAACATCTCAATGACATTACACAGGGAAAAGGCATAAACAAGAGGAAATCTCAGTTATGTCTGTTCTGTGGGAACTGATTTTACACCAAATCAAATGCCTTTAGCAGTTCCACCTTCAGCATTACCCAAAAGCCTTGATAGCTAAAGAAAAAACAAGCATATGGATGACATTACACAGGTTCTTTGGTACAATCTGAGGCAAAATGATGCCATGGACTAAATGCTTTTTTATTTCCCCAAAGTTAGTCCCAATCATAGATACCTTTTGCCCTTGTATCTGCTCTCCCCACCTGCCCACAAAGATTTCCCAGATAAAATACAGGAAAGAAATTGAGAAAGATCTGAGTTAGTAGACATTGTGTTTCCAGGTCAAGAAAGTCCTAGGACACTTCCATTTTCTAAAACCTCTGCTATACTAATGAAATAAAATAAAATAAAATAACAAATGCCATGACACGGCTACCAAAAAATATTTGCCTTTTAATTTTATAATTTAGCAAATTACTACTGTTTGCTAAAATAATACAATATTATTCACAAGAAAATTAGATTTACCGAAGTGTTAATTTACAGTTATCTCAAATACTATGATCTAATAATAGGACAATGAGACCCAGAGTTAAAGTTGTACAATGAAAAATTTCTTCTTTTAAACCTGACAGTATGTCTCTGGAATGTGTGTGTATCAGTTAGAACTAATTTCAAAATGTCCAAGGTTGAGAGTCCTTAATTAATATTCTTCCTACCCAAACCCTCATGGGCTCTGAAAGAAATAGGATAGATGGAATGAGAACTGGGAAATGGCAAATGGGAAAAGAGAGAACCTGTGGTTCTACTCTAGACTTAAAATGTGTGGTGAAACCACAAGAAAATCATGTTTAAAGAAATAAAGGTGGCTATCAGTCATCACCAAAGTAGGTGTGGATGGTTTGATTGTGTAAGGGTTTGCGGGGGAAATCCCAAATAGAAAAAAAAAAGAAAAACAATTTGAAAATTAGTACCACTCTTTTATTCACTTAAACTGTTTTCCTTTTCTGAATTACTGTTTAATTTTCTGGATTACTACAAATGGTGATTTTAGTACTAAGATTTGTGAGCTTTCATATTCTCATCATATTTTTCTAGTTCTGAGAAGACCAACTGCCTGCCCTGGGCATTCAAAATATAAAAATCTTCCCTCCCACTATAACCTATGGCTGACTGGAGGCTTCTTTTCATAGCAATATCTATTTGAAGCCTGGCTCCCTAAACCTACTGATTTTAACAGGCTATCTTGCTCTGTTTCCACCAAGAAGAGCTCCTGCCAAAAACTTCTGAGCCTCTGCTGTTGCTCTTGCCCAAGTTTTCAATGATTGATTAGTTCATTCATTCATTTACTCATGAAACAAGTATTTATTGAGCACCTACTATATGTGTCAGGCAATATGCTATATCAAGACACAAAGATAAATGCATCACAAAATGTTTTGCAACATAAGTTACAAAAAATATCAAAATACCACCCTTGTTAAGTGTTGGCCTGAGTAGACATTAGTAATATCAGTGGATCTTAATTTACCATCTTTGGATTTGTGTCATTTGTAACAAACTTTCAATGGGTCATAGTGAAAAGTAGCAAGGTTTTCATAAGGCTGAATACATTAAATTTTAAAAAGTGTTTTTTTCTGACATTATGTCCATTGTCTCTCTTTTGGGACATTAAATTTATTTTTCTTATTAAATAATGGTAAAGAGATAGTAACATTTTTCCCCCATTGATTTGTTTTTAAATATTCGTACTTGACAAAATAAAAGTTGATAGTTTCTGTTGAACGGCATTTTTGTTGCGGTGGTTATATAATTGCGTGGACCGTGAAATCTCAAAGTCTGGGAACTACTGATTTATACGTTGAGGTCAGGCCCCAAGGCTTACATAAACGCTGGGAAGTTGTCCTTTGTATCCAGTTGACGAAGTAGATATTTAATATTCCTGAGCACTGGCCATACAATATCCAGTCCATGAGTGTGATTATACCTTTTTGGTTCTCCTAGGTTTTCAGAATATAACCCTATCTCTTTGTCTTACTAATTTACTACCTGTAGGTTTATGTCCAATTCTTGTAAGCAGGGACTGTATTTATACTATATTTAGCAAACATCTAAATTAGAAAAACGAACAATGAGATTTACAATGAGGAAAATGTCGTATATTTAGGATTAGCAAATTAAAGGTAAAACAGGAGATGATATTAAATGATCCCACTTTACAGTCTCTGAACTACTGTACATTTTACCCGAGATTCAGAGAGATTTAAATAATTTGTCCGGGGTTTGAGGTCTAATTACTGGAAAATTAAAAACCTGTTATGGTGACTTTTTCTTCTCCTATCTAATCAGGTATAAAGCCCTGGTAACTGATCTCAAATGCTCTCCCTTGCTTGCCTGTCTTACTCTACTCCATTGTCAATACTCACACTGGCACCTTGACCCATGTACACTCACACCGTGCAGTGTCTCTCTCCTATTTGCCATCAGCCACGTCTGTATAGTCTGTATATCCTTCCTCCAACCTTCCTTTAGATATACGTAAACATGTCCCCCTCCTCTGCAGACTTTAAGGACTCTCCATTGCTGCCCAGATGGCACTGAATCTCTATTGCCTATCATTTAAAGCCCTCCCCAGTTTAACCCTACACCCATTTCTGAAACTCCAACTAAAATTTCCATACATGAAATAAATATACATCTATATTTTATATATGTATTCATTGAAGGAAGAAAGGAAAGGAAAATAATATTTGTTGAATGTCTGCTAGGTGCTAGATCAGTGTACACACACTGACACATTTATTCCTCGCCAGAAATCTATGAGATGGCTATTACTACCATTTTGCAGATGAGGAATCTGGGGCTCAGAGACTCTATAATATATGTGAAAGTTTATAAAAATAATGAGTAGTTGGAGCTGAGATTCAAGTCTGTCTGCCCCTCAAACTTTTCTTTCCACTATGCAGCACTCTGTTCTTTTAATTTAAGAAATAAAACTCTTGTTCCAGCCGGAAGTAATTACCAGCACCAGTTGGTGAACAGGGACCACTTAGAAAAGGAACTGAAAGTTTCCCTGAAAGCCTCTAAAATCACAGCAAATAATTGGCTATTCATTGGCTACTGCTGGGGGCAGCAGCTCTGAAATTCTAACACTTGACTGGGGAATCTTCACCAGATGCAGAGATCTGTTACCATTTCTCACGTTGTTTCAATCTGACATTTCAGTACCTGAGGAGAGAAGCCTCACTGATCACATTGTCGATTGCTGGAAGTTCACTGCTCAAACTGGGAAAGACCTAAAGGCCACTTATTTAACCCTTCTCCTAACAAATGAAGCCAGTGGGATCCAAGGAGGTGAAGTAAACTTCCTAAGGTCACACAGCTAAGAAAGAGTAGACAGTAGACCAAGAAGATCAACAATATTGAAATATGTGGGAATTCTCCATAATTATATCTTAACATGAAATTTCCTGAAACAGAGAAAAATAAATGACTACCAGATTGCCTTATATTACATAGAATACAAATGCATTTTAAAGTTTTTATAATCATTTTAGTATCTGAAAGTTTAAAGCAGTAAAAATGCTGAGTGTCGGCAAAGATGAAAGGCTGTAATACTGAAAAAAATTAATTAAACGCATTTGGAAAATACAAAAGAGTGTTATTTGAACGGGATCTTGAAGTGTAGGACAGGTATAGGACAAAAGAGGAAATACCTGCATGGTACCAAATGTCCCTCCTTTATCCATGGTGACAGCATTAATTCTGACCCTCTTTTTCTGTTGAGACCTAATACCTCTTTAGCACAGAACTCCAAAGATCCAGTAATAAGTGAAGTGACTTGGCATACAAGATGAAATCTATTTTTATCACTGAGCTACCAGTGAGAGAAAATGGGCCAAAAAGACATCAACATGGGAATACATGGGCCATTCAAGGAGAATTTGTCAACCAGGGTTCCTATGGACAGCTCACAATTAGCATAGTATGGAGTTAACAGGAGGGAGGCTTTGGTAAAAGGCTTAATTGAACTTTATTCTTTGATAATGTCTTTCCCTTGTTCTGTGTCATCTCTCCTAGAATCTCATAACATATTTTTGAGGAATGTTTGAATTCTTGGACCATTACCCTTTTTTCCCTCAGTGAAGATTTGGTTTCATCTTTCCCGCCCACTTTTTGAATGAGGCAGTTCTAACCATTTGAACAAGTGCTGAGTGATCTAGGCGGCTCTTGGAATCACTTACAAATTGAAGCACTCAAACAATTTTACATCAATCTATTCCTCAGTGTCTGCACATGCCCAGATGTCTGAATGCAAGTAAAAGGATCTTTTTTTTTTTTTTAAAGAGCATTTTCAGCAGCTTCAAATTTCTATGCATTATACATTCTGGAACCCTGATAACTTCCAAATTGAAGTACTCTGGAAAATTTGAAGAGCTTGAATAATTCCAAATTGCCCTGTACATGACTCAGAGCTTATATACTTCACAAACTGGAGAACCCTCTCGATTTTGAAGCATTTCAATAATTTTAAATCAAAGCATGTGTATCTCGATTTAATTTTGTATTTGAATTTTGACTTACAGTTACTTCACATATGCCAACTGAAAAATAAAGACAATCTTCATTCTGAGACATTTTTAGCAACTCACTGTGATTCTGAAGGATGTTTTCAGTTGTGTTTCTCTTTTCTGTTTGTGACTGAATCAACACAGCAGAAGTATCACAGGTTGAAGAGGTATGTTTGCTCCACAAACAACTTAACCTTGACTACATTTACCACACTTGAATTTGAGAATGTTAATACAACAGTGTGCCTTGCTCAAAAAAATTAAAGCCATGTTACCATTAAGACTGATTATTTGGCTGTTGCACTAAATATTACAACTGGCAAGATTTGACAACAACCAAAAAACTGAGTCCTGTTTTTAAATTGAACTAGTTATGATAACTAGAGACAGAGAATGGGAAAATTCAAATCCAAATTCAAATTCTCTAGTGTGGCACTAGAGAAGCTTTATTTTTAAAGGTACAAATGGTTGAATTTAGGGTAAAAAGGAGCCCCTGAGGTTACTTATCAAGTCTGCAGAGTTATACTACATCCCTAAATGAGTGGATAAAAGCCCTGAACATTGTAATTTGGAATGCACTAAATTAGCTGACCTCCCACTCCCCCAACCCCCTAAAAAGTAAAGATGTTTCAAGTAAAAGCAAAAAAGTCTGCCATCAAATCTCACAGAATAACTCCATGGGAATTCTCCACATGAAAGATTACAGGATATGACCTGTACGATACATCACCCTACACAGTCATAAATTAAATTTACTGTAACAACCATGCAAACAGAGAAAAAAGAATCACAGAGCCAAAGAATAAAAGCAAGACTAAAATTAAGAATACTGATCATTTGCCTCAGAAGTGAGAGCAAAAACCATAAAGTGATTAATAGTATTATTATTAGAGGAGCTCACCCAGCCTCCTATATTCCCAACAGAAAATTGACATTGTTTTCAATGGTCCAACAACAATTTTTTAATATGTCTTCCAAATGTTTTGTCTCATCTTATTGCTGAAGAAGAACCAGAAATATGTTTTAATTCCATATAAGGATTTATTTAAAATAAATGTGTTTAAATTTCATGTACAGTAGAGGAAAAACCTACAATTCATCGAATTCTGGTTTTTTTGTGGGGTTTTCTTTTTGTTTGTTTGTTTAGTTTTTTGTTTTGTTTTTTTGTGTTTTTTGTTGTTGTGTTGTTTTTTTGGTTGCTTTCCTCTTATATGGAATTTGTAGACAATATAGTGGAGTTTTTTCTAAGCAAACAAGAGTAAATCAAACCCAGATCCCACTCCCCAAACTGAGAAGACTGGAAAATGTTCTTTCCCACCCTGAGCTGGCAAATGAATAGCCATGGGTGCTTCTTAGCAGCTGGGACAAGGGGAAAAAAAGATACATGGGAAGTGTACCTCTGTTTTAAAATAAAAGTAAAGACTTGATTTTAAGTAGAGGTTAGGGTCAGGCCAGGTCAGACATTTGATTCCCTGGGTCAGGCCTCTTCAGTCTGTGACCTACCAAGAGAGGCATCATGTTCTAACTCTTTTCTGACAAAGGGAGCAAAAACAAAGCATTTTAATACAATCTGGACTAATTAGGCTTCCAAGTTAGAAGAAAGGGACACGTTGAAAAAAAAAAAAGACATAGAGCCTTTCTTATTTTATGGCAATTAAAAAGTGCATTGTGATCAAATAATGGCAAATGTGAAAAGTGGAGTGAAGCAAATTACCCTGTTTTCCAAATTTCAGGAAAATCATTTTTCCAAGCTAATAGAATTACCCATCACAAAGAATGCTTGAAACCCTGCTATTTTATATGCCAACAAATCCAACCATGGAAAAAAGAAAACAGAATGAACAGCCTCAAGAAGAAACATAATGGAAGAGGCTCATGGGGGGTTGTATTTGGCCCATTATTTACAAGAGAAAAATTCCTTTGTTAGCTGTGTGTCTTGAACAGACTTTATGACAAAACCTGACAAACCAGTCTCTGACCAAACAAAATCCCCCTGTGTTTGCAGGAATTTGACTTGTGTACATTTAGCGATCGCGGTCTCAGGTCACATTATTTGCAAAAAAGAAGTTCTTGTGTATATTGTGAATAAAAATTATGAATAATTGATTTATAATGAATATTCCAACATAAGATGCATGAACTCTCATTTTGAAATCTGAGAATTTCATGCCACAGAATTTCTTCCATGCCTTTGAGGCATATTTAATACATGTGAATTCAAGTGTTCTGTTCCTTTACTGTGAAATTCCTATTAAGCTAATTCTTTATTTTTTAAGTAAATGAAGATAGTCATATTATCATTGGGTAAAATAATAGAGGAAATAAACATTTTAGAATATACTCAAAATAAAACTGTTGAAGGAATAACGTATCCTACTGCCCATATGCATCTTTACACATAATGCCACTGCAAAAATTTTAAAGGTTTATTTCTCTGGTTTCTATTTCTATTTCTAAGCATTCATATTCACGCTCTGAATACTTATAAAAGAAATTGGTTCTTTTATTTCTTCATCTGTCTGAGCTGAACTACAATTTTAGTTAAACCTACCAAAACAGTAAAACCTCCCTCACTATGTGATAGTCTCCAACAAATGTGTTGGTGTGAAGGACGAAGCTATCATTTCCTCATCACATGGTTCAGTTAGCAACACAGAAAGAGCTAACAACATAGAAAGTAGTCAATGTGGTAATGATCCCCTTTCTATAAAATGCATACCTGTTCTTACATTTATATTCTGGGCATAGACAAGGACAGTGTAAGTGATTGTAGAAAGGAAAAAAGATAGGCTAAGGAACATCTGGAAGACAAAAATACAGGTCTTCCCAATGAAGTGAACACCTGTGAGAAATAAATGGAGAAATCAATATTTAATCAAAAAATTTCATGGATAGAAGGTTGATATTAAAACAAAAGAATGAACTACTGAGCTACAAACAGTATAAGCAAAGTGTTAAGTATGTGTGAGTATTTATATTTCATTTGCTTTTAAGATGGAGAGTTAGAGATACAGCTGAAAACCAAGAAAATAAGTCCATAGACAGAAAGAACTGAGTGAGGCCAACCAAAAACCCAGAGAACATTTTCTTGGATTCTTACAGAAAACAATAGTCAAATCACAGGCTCAGGTGATATTTTTGTTCCTAGTTCAGCATTTCCCTTTTAGCTGTTGGGCAAAAGAGTTTTTAAGAACAGGCAGGAAAACATCTGGCATCTTTTTGGAGATCCTTGCTAAGAAAAACTGCTTGGATGGGCCATGGGGCCTACTGTAGTATTATTTTGCCATACTCTTTGCCATACTCTTTGCCATACTCTGGCTTGTGTATCCTTGCTTTGGGATGTCACATATACATTACACTGGGTTGTAATGTGTATGTTGCCTAGGTTAAAAAATGAAATTTTGTTAATATTTTGCCAACATAGTTTGCAGGTCAGGTTGGAATACCTAGCTCTGGTGGAGAGATAACTATAAGTAACATGAATAATTCATGAGTCTATTATATGCTGTGTCAAGAAAAAAGAAACAAAAACCACTTCCAATTTAGATACCATTGGTTCAGTGCTTTAGTGGAAGTTCAAAATTTAGAATTTCAGCTCAATTAGTTTTGACAATCAGATTAACATTAGCATTAGTTTATATACATTAGCTTTCCTAATATAACTAAGCCTAGAGAGTTTATTTAAATTTCATCATATGGAAGCCTATGCAATGACAATAATATCTTGAAATTATTAGGCTGATTTTAATAAAAGAAATTTGGAATGTTTTGCAAACATTTAGACCATTAATTACATTTTCTGATGAAGAACCAACAGCAAATTGAAATGCCATAATGCTACTTACTTTAGTTACTCTGGGATAAAGGAAAGAATGGGCCATAGGAAGAAATCACATAGTGTGATTTTTTTCCCAAGCACTGAACATTTTGCAACATTCCACACCTCTTCCTTCAGCTCTCAAAAATATTTTCCTCAATTGATCATCACTCTAAAATCCAAACATTAGTCAACCTATTTTGAATATCGGTGTAGAGCATTTTAAAAGATATTAAAATGCCTCTCTAGAAAGAGAAATGTGTTAAGATATTGTAAAAATGTGTTAAGGAAACCTAACTCAAATTGGAGTCAGAAAGCCATGCAGGGAGGGCTCTCATGCACACACCACTCATCACAGCTTGCATAGTGCAGCAAGAAGAAGGAAGATTTCCTCTGCCTGGCAACAGCAAGCTTCAGGGACTGACAGCAAGCTGCACTTACAGCCAATGAGAGATCGCTACCCTTCTGATCATCTAGAGTCAGGAGGAGCCACAACACTTCCAACTCTCATTTTCCTCCAGTGAACTTCTGTTCAAAACATCCCCTCCCAAATTCCTCTTTTCCTCTATAAAAGTATGCTCTCCACTTCTGTTCTGGACTTGCCTATCATTCGTCATGGTTTGCTTGTGCTAAATTGCAGCTTCTCTGCTGTTCCCAAATAAACTTGATTTTGCTGGCTGAATTGCTTACCTTTCTCTTTTAAAAGGTCTACATTTCCAATAACCATAAAGTCTTTAGGGTAAACTAGTTTACCAGTTTAGTTAGTTGATTATCTTGAAAGTTCTAGAGATAGATCCAGTTTAGTGTATGTGAGGAAGTCTAAGCATGATGTAGGTAGAGGGTGATTAAGAGGTCAAGACTCCATGGAGGACAATGTACTGTCCCTCTGTTAAGAAGGGGGAACTATTTCAAAGGGGGAAAACAGAAGTTGCTAGAGTACAGGGCAAAAAAAGCATCTCAGTAAACTTTTTTCTGGTTATCTACTGCTGCAGAACAAATAACTCCACAACATAGTGGCTTAAAACAACCACACTCATTTTATGCTGTCTCACAGTTGTTGTGGATTAGAAATTTGGGAAGAACTTGAAAGTGTGGCATTGTAAAATTATTGTAAGAATATTACCATTATGTCTATTGTAAAAATATTATTATTATACCTTATTTTGATGGTATTACATATTTGACTCCTCTAATTTTCTTTATCCTAATACCATGCTCATGAAGCAGGCTTCTGATTTTTAGTTTCTGAGATCCTTAGTAGAAAATGGCCTTTAAAGCAGACATATCATGAGTAGCCAATTCCCTGTGATGACTTCTCATTTCAGATTAAAAAAAAAATAGCATTCTGATTCTAACCTACTCCCAGTTAACACAATTAATGGGGATGAAAACGCTAATCACATCATTTCTAATATTCTGTTCTCCTTAATCATACAAATTCTTATTTTAAAGGATTAAATTGTTCTGCTTTCATATATAAAATCTCATGAGCTTGGATATTTCTAGTCAATAATTATTTTACTACTGTATGCCCACCCAGTTCTATAACCTAGGGATATAGCAGCCCATTAAGAAGACAAGTTCCTATTTTCATGAATCCAACATTCTGAGCAAGGAGACAAAAGTAAACAATGCTTTAGAAAAGTCAGATGACAGTAAGAACTATGCAGAAAATTAAAACATGATGATGTAATTGTGTGTGACTGAGTGGCTAGTTTAAATCAGGTGGTTAAGGAAGGCATCTCTGGGAAGGTTACCTTAGAGCTGATCCCTGGATGACAAGAAAAAGCCAGTCATTCCAAAATTAGGAGGAAAAAAAAAACAACCAACACATTTCAAGCAGAGGGAATGCATAAATACAAAAGGCTCAAGGTCAGAATGAGCTAGATGTTTCAAAGATAAGGATTATATTGATGTGTTCAAGAAAGGAAAACAATGCTAGTATGTTGTATAGTATAAGAGAAGTAGGACAAGCTCGTCTAAGTCTGGGTAGTGAGTCAGGAGTGTTTCTGAATGGAATGGAAGCTATTGAAGGGTTTCATGACATGAATTTGTTTATATTTTGAAAATCTTAGTCAACCTATTGGAGAATTTTTACATTATAAAAATATGAGTAAAGGTAAGAAGACTAGGGAAGAAATTACTACAAAAAAAAACAATAAATGATGTGTCGTAGAACAAGAGATGAAAGAAAGTGAAATAATTAAGAATATATTTTGATGGTACCTCAATAGAACTTTCTAATGGATTGAATATAGGGAGAGAATTGAAGGAAAAGGAAGAATCAAGATTTTTGACTAGAAAAAAAAATCCTAGATTTTTGACTGGAGAACTTGAGTGGATGGTGGTGTCATTTATCAGAATATAGAAAGTTGGGGAGAAGCACATTTACAATGTGAAGCTGAGAGAAATAAATATTTCTCTTTAAATATGTTAGATTCTATTTATTTTTATTTATTGTTTAAAAAGATTTATTTTAATTGGGGGGAAGAGAGCATAAGCAGGAGGGGCAGAGGGAGAGGGAGAGAGAATCTCAAGCAGACTCTGAGCTGAGCACAGAACCCCAGATGCAGGGTTCAGTCTTATGACCCCAAGATCACAACCTGAGTTGCAACCAAGAGTAGGATGTTCAACCAACTGCGCCACCCAGGCGCCCCTGAACATGTTAGATTTTAGATGTGAAAGGGGAGCTGCTAAGTCGGTAATTTTATTTGTGACTGGAATTTCTCAGAGTGGGAAAATTTCAGGAAGAAAGTCTTGGGAATACGAGAAGGAATGGATACAGAACACAATCAGAAGTGCTGGCTTGTGATTAAAGCTAAACTGTTGCTGCTCAGGAATAAGAGAGATGACAGACAGTGTAAGTGTATAAGCAGATTAGTTGGTAGGTGATTAGTAGATAGGAAAATATGAGAATTCCTCTTTAATTTCTTCAATTTCTCAATGAAGTATAAGATGAGGTCTCAACACATGTGTACACACGCGTAGGGATCAAGGCTAGGGAAGTGATGTATGAGTTTAAAGGGAAGGTGGTAGGGGCACCCAGGTGCCACAGTCAATTGAGCATCTAGCTCTGGGTTTTGGCTCAGATTGTGATCTCAGGATCCTGGGATCAAGCTCCAAGCCAGGCTCCGCATGGGTGCAGAGTCTGCCTACAATTCTCTCTCCCTTTCTCTCTGTCTCTCCTCCCTCACTCTCTCTTTTTCAAATTAATTAATTAATTAATTTTTATTTAAAAAAATAAAGGGAAAGTTATGAAATATTAATTCTGAAGAATGTAATAGGACTGTAGGACTATGCTGAAGGCCCATGTGAAATTTGTGGTTATGAGCTTTTAGTGAGACTAATTGGCCTGTTTATGTGTTTTTCATTTCAATGTTCAGCTGCTCTGGTGTGCAAACAGGATAGGCAGAGAAGATAAGACTTAAGTATGTTTGGGGTTTTATCAGGTGATTATGACAAAAAGAGGGAAGAGCAAGGTCAATAAAGGAATAATTTTAAAAAGGACCACAGAATCTGAGCTAGTAGGGAGAGAAATAAGAACAAAAAGGTGGGGATGGAAAGTATAATTGTAGGAGGATCGATGACTAGGAAATTTCAAGGTTGAAGTGGAAATCTCAGATTAAGTGATGAAGGATTGGAGTAGCAGTCAGAATAGAAGCTTGAAATAAAGACATTGGAGGAGATGCAACACGGCTACAACAATGGATGCATGTTGCTATGAGATGGAAGAAAAATACTACTGAACACCAGATCAAAGCACTGAAGCTGATATAAGATAAAACATTCAAGAGAACACAATGAAAGTGCTGTGAAGACAAGGAAGGGTAAAAGTTTGGGTCAACTTCAGAGCTACTCAGTGTAATATGGGGATGTGAATGAATTCCTCAATATGGTAGCACCTGAGTTTCTAGTGAAAAGTAAGATAAACATGGATAAGAAGACAAGTTAATCTGAAGTTTCATTATTAATATATGAAAATGTCATGTTCCTAATATCATCTCTTTCCTTAGTTTGTTGGACAGACGACATATTTACTAGAATTAAAGTATTATGGAATTCTTGGAATGCAGGAGGATGGACCTCTAGATGTCATGTAGCCTAATTCAATGGATTCTAAAAAGACTATATCCAAAGTAAGTATAAAAATAAATGATAAAATCTCTCCAGTCTGACAAATCCTCTAATTTACTCCAGCACACAACAGACTTTAATGTCAGCATGTCTTTTTAGGGACTAATCTTAATTCTCTGCTGTCATGTGACAACTAGCTTCTCTTGTATTTTCCTCACTGGAGATTGAATCAATCTTGCTGATGCTATCTACCAGTCCTTATGCCTAAATTGCTCTAGTCACTTAGTTGTTTGAAATTTATATCCTCAGAAAGGATTTATGGAAACGATATTCTCTGACTTCTTGCATGCTCAAAATAGTTTTCCAGGAGCCTTTATATTTTCAGTTAGGATAGAAATAAAATCTTTAAGATATATATATATATATCTCATATATATATATATGTAGATATATATACACATATATATGTAGATATATATAGATATATAGATATATGTATAAATATATATGTCAAAGATATACACATATATACCATATAAATGCCATATATATATATATATATACACACAGTTGTATTTTTGTGTTTTTAATGTAGTAAAAATACAGAGCATACAATATTTCAGTTTAATCATTTCTAACTATATAATTGAGTAGCACTAAGTACATTCACATTGTTGTAAACTATCACCACTATTCATCTCTAGAACTTTTTTATCATCCTATACCGAAACACTGTACCCAATAACTCCCCATTCCTTCTCTACTTTCCAGCCTCTACTCTTCTTTGGTCTCCTTTTTGTCTCTATGAATTTGCCAAGTTCAGTCACCTCATCTAAGTGAAATCATACAATACTTGCCATTTCATGTTTGGCTTTTTCACTTAAAGCAGTGTCTTCAAAGTTCATCCATGTCATGGCATGTATCAGATTTTCATTCTTTTTGAAGGTTGAATAATTTTCTATTGTATGCATATATCACAATTTGTTTATCCATTCATCTCTTAAACAATTGGGTTGCTTCCACTTTTCGGCTATTGTGAATTATGCTTCTGTGAATATCAGTGTATAAATATCTGTTTAAGTCTCTGCTTTCAGTTCTCAGGAGTATATATTCAAAAGTAGAATTGCTGGATCATATAGTCATTTTATGCTTAAACTTTTGAGGAATTAACCAAACCATTTTCCATAACAACTGCACCATTTTACATTCCCATCCACAATGCACAAGGGTTCTAATTTCTCCACATCGGTACTTGTTAGTTTCCTTTTATTTATTTTTTTATAATAGCCATCCTAATCAGTGTGAAGTGGTATCTCATCCCGGTTTTAATTTGCATTTTCCTAACGACTACTCATGTTGAGTATATCTTCTTTGGAAAAATATCTACTCAAGCCCTTTGCATATTTTTAAATTGGGTTGTTTATTTTTTGTTGTTATTCAGTTGCATTAGTTCTTTATATATTCTGGATAATCTTCATCAGATTATGACTTGAAAATATTCTCTCCCATTCTATGGTTTGTCATTTCAGTTGATAGTGTCCCTTAATGCACAAAAGTATTTCATTTTGATGAATTCCAACTTATCTATTTTTTTCTACCTTTGTCGGTACTTTTGGTGCTATCAAAAAATCATCACCAAATCCAGTATCATGAAGATTTTCCACTGTTCTCTTCTAAGAGTTTTGTGGTGTTAACTCTTATGTTTAGATGTTTATCCATTTTGAGTTAAATTTTGTATATGGTACAAAATAAGGATCTAACTTGATTCTTTGCATGTTAGATATCCAGTTTTCTCAGCACCATTTGTTGAAAAGACTGTCCTTTCCCCATTGAATAGACCTAGGATCCTTGCTGAAAATCAACTGACTATATACAAAAGGGTTTAATTCTGGGTTCTATATTCTATTCCATTGATCTATATGTCTGTCTTTATGTCAGTACCACACTGTTTTGATTGGTGTAGCTTTTGTAGTAAGTTTTGAAATCAGGAAGATGAATCCCCCAACTTCATTCTTCAAAAGTGTTTTGGTTATTGGGGTCCCTTGAGATTTCATATGAATTTTAGGATAGGCTTTTCTATTTCTGCAAAAAAACTGCCATTGGGACTTCGATATGAATCTGCTGATCATTTTGTGTAGTACCATTATCTTAACAATATTAAGTCTTCCAGTCCATGAACATAAAATGCCTTTCCATTTATTTGTCTTCTTTAATTTCTTTCTGTAATGGTTTTTATTTTTCTGTGTACAAGTCTTTTGCCTTAGGTTAAACTTATTGCTAGTTTTGAGTCTTTATTTTCAACAAAATACTGAGTTATAATTTTAGTACTGATGCTATTCCATTGTGTGGTATTGTTCTTTGTGACTCTTATCATACATTTGGTGAATCTCATTTGCCCATTTTTCAATCTACCACGTCCTCTTAAACCCTCTATATCTCTTCCTTCTGTGTTTTTTGTAATTAAAACAAGTTATGCTCTAACACATCTCCTATTTATTTTCAGGCATAATCGATAGTGTTTACTTTCTCTGATGCTCTTTTTCATTTAGTATTCATTACCAAAATGATTTTTTTCTTTATTTCCAATTATTTCCAGCACCCTGTCAGCTTTCTTTTTAAACCTACCTTTTCTTCAAACATCTAATATCTGAGTTTTCTAATTCTCATTGACGCTATTATTTTATATTTCTATTAGTTTCTTAATTTTTAGTACTTTTTATATTAGTTACACTTTTTAAACATCAATGGCACCTCTCTCTCTCTCTCTATATATATATACTTACCTATATATTTCTCTCTATATATTACATGTAATTATTTTATATGTTATATACAATACATAAAACTATATAGAAGATCTGACCACAGGTATTTTCTACTATTCATAAATAAGTGAGATGAGCTTTACTGTATTCTTAGGAAGGGAGAGTTGACAAGTTTAGCTCAATCAACTTCATGGCTGTAGTGCTCCTTTCCCTCTAGTGCTTTTATTTCTTAGAGATGTAAACAATATGATTGCATACTTTCTGCAATCTGCTGGCTCTCTTCCCCTCTTCTCTTATATCTGGACCAACTCTTTCCTTTGCCTATATTGTCCTTATCCTGATAGATGTGGCTCCTTGTTCTAGTACTTTCACCTCCACACAGGGCTTTCACCTTGAAGAGATCTTATTAGGCTCATTTAAAGAACTCATTACAACCCAACCCCTTCCAGCATCATCTAAATTTACCACAACCCCTTTGCAGTCACCTGGTAATTTGAGCCTGCAAAACTCCCTCCCAATTTTGATTGCTATTCTCATATTGGTTCCTTTAGAATTCCTGTAAGTACTTACTGGCTCATCTGGTGTCATCTGGCAATCAGGGCCATCTCAAGTCCCTTTGCTTTATCTCTGCTGCATCCTGCACACAGTTACTAACGTGGGTCTTTTTGCCGTCAGTGGTTTATCCCCTGCATCTGTATTTTAAGGTTGGAAGAATACCATATTTTTGTTTTAGATTTGTGGTATGTTTTCCAAGTGTTTTTGTTATGCTATCCTATTCTAGTAGCTCTATTTATTTCAATGGAGAGATTTCAAAGGATACAAAAACAGTGCTCCTGCCATCTTGCTCTAACCTGCAAATTATTTTTTAAAGAAACATTTTAACTTTTTATCATTTATGTATGCCAATGAAAGATATTCAAAAACAGCATTTAAAAATCTTTGAAAGAGTTGTTATATTGGGGAGATACTGTATTCCATGGTCCTTTCTTGTTTCCTTAGTTGTACTGTAAAATACAGGAAAAGTATCTATTCACACATACATAAATGTGTGTAGCTATGTGTATATGTGTTTATGTATACGTTTAACAAAGGAAGACCATTGTGATTTTTTCCCTCTTTGCACTGCTTTTATACACTGAATGTCTTTTTCTATAACTAAACTACTTGAGGGAGATCACCCTGTCTCTTGCTTGTGCAACCCACAAGCACAATGCCCACAAAGAGCAAAGGCATGTAAATATTTCCTGTTATTGATAATAATGGTGGGGCTGTTTACTATGCATACATTTAATTATTCCAACACACACTTTTTAAAGTCCTTTTTTTGTGCAATAGAGAGCTAAACTATAATAAAATTATTATTTTGAGTTGAATAGAATAGAAAAAAAAAACTGCAGAACTTACCTAAATTTCAACTTTGTGAATTACTGGATGCACCATGTTTTTCAAATTGAGAAACTTTGCTTTTTTTCTTCACAAGTGAAACAGAAAATCACCTGTCAACTCTAATGCCTAAAACAGCTGATTTAGTCCAAGTTCTCCTTGGGATCCTGCTTTACTCACTGACGCATAAGCTTATGCTGATGATGAATGCAAGGTGACTATTTCACATGTGTCATTTTAAAATATTTATACTGAATGTATAATAAAAAATAATCTTCAATACAGATGCATTAGAAAGCTCTCAGTTCTTTTTTTTTTTTTTAAGATTTTATTTATTTATTTGACAGAGATAGAGATAGCCAGCGAGAGAGGGAACACAAGCAGGGGGAGTGGGAGAGGAAGAAGCAGGCTCCCAGCAGAGGAGCCTGATGTGGGGCTCGATCCCACAACGCCGGGATCACGCCCTGAGCCGAAGGCAGACGCTTAACCTCTGTGCCACCCAGGCGCCCCAGAAAGCTCTCAGTTCTTAAGTCAGCATTCAGAACAGAAAAGGAAGAAAAATGGAGCAGTATTTAAAGAACATGCACAACTCCAGACACTGTAATAGGCATTAATTATATTTACTATGTTTCACGAAGATATGGATACACATGGTAACATGATAAAAAGGAAGAAAGGTCCAGAGACCTAGATGTTAGGCCTTGCTTTGCTACTAAGTTGTGTTGGTCCAAGCTATTCATTGAAATTGCTATATGACTCAGTTATTTCTTAGAAAAGGTATTTGCCTCAACATACAAGGGCATCCCCAAGTTGTTATGAAGGGGCAAATCAATATTCAAGCACTTCCTACTCCAAATGGTGTTGAGGAAGGACCCTATATCCCACCCTGGAAACCAAATGGAAGAGAATGATTCTATCCATTCTTTGTCAATTAAAAGGACAGGCATATGGCTCACGATCTTGAGCAAACAGACCTTTGAATCTTAAGAGAAGGCTGTATAGGCAAAGAGACAACCAAATTATATTCATGGGACAATGGTGAATTGGAAGAAATAAGGCTGCCTAGTCTCAACTAGTTCTAATACCAATTTCCATAATATGTTTTCCTTGTCTTTCCATTGGTTCTGTGACCTACTATAAATCATATCAATGTGTTTTCTTTTAATTCTTCCCATAAGCAGCATTGGTTTCTGCCATTTGCAACCAAAAACCTTGGCATGGAAAACAAAACATTTGTGGCATTCAACCCAGAATTGAAGTTGATAGAACTAACCATTTAAAAAAAAAGTTACAATCTATCAAGAGTTTAATATCTTAAAAAATTGGATTGCTTTTAACATTTGCACTTATTTAATAATAATGATCTATTATCAAGTAACATATTTTTTCAAATATTTTCACATAATCAATGTCAACTTGTGAGCTACTAAGGAATGTAGATCTCAGCACATATGATATGTGTAGTTAATTTTTAAAGAAAATCTAGAAAGAACAAAACTGTCATTCAAATACAAAATTCTCATTTCTCAAACCCAAGTTCTACCACTTAGTAGACTGTGACCTTGGAAAAATAACTTATCATCTCTAAAACATAATTTTCCTAATATTTAAAAGGAGAGTACTAATAATTTAATATTGGCCGTGTAATACTTACTATGAATATTAAACATACTATGAATTTGAAAACCTAACAAAGTCTAAAATGTAGAAAGTCACTAAAAACAATAATGATAGTGATAATGATCTTCCAGTGTAGTGGTGGCTTAGTCCTCTTTTTACTGTACTAAGAATGAACTCACAGAACCTAGCTTTGAAATTAATAGCTGAATATAACCTCTTAGCCTCTGGAATGCATCACTCCCAAAATCCCTGATATACATCCCCCCCTTCTCTAATTTGCACATCTTTTCCCCAGAAGAAACTTCATTTTATTTTACTTCATAATCCCCCCAAAAGACAGTCCCTACCTTCCCTTATTAAGATGCAGCCTCCTCTCCCACTACCTTCACAAAACATTTGAGTTCCTCTTAGAGTTAAAATGAACACCTAGTTCCCAACTATGTACTTCCCCAGCCCTGACCCTTTCTCTCCATCAGCCTGTATATCCATCTGTTCTATGAACTTGACCACCTTTGGCTCTCTCCCCAAAAGGCAGTTCCCCAAGGTCACTTGGCGTATTTTTTTTACTTATTTATCTTCTATGGGTCCTGTAGGACCCTTACTGACCTACATATGCAGCAAGAATACCTGTCCTAATTTCACAGCAATTCTGCTTAGTTTCCTGTCCCTACTGCCTGGTTCTATCCGACGGCCACTCTAACACCCACCAAGAACAACTTGCAAGGAACCACTGCTTTGAAATTCTAGAGACCACGTTTCCAAGCTCCGCCTCTCCCTGAAATTCCCTGTTGGCTAGTTCCTCAGCTGTACTTGAGGGATGTAGATGTTGACTAGGGGCAAATAATTCTGGATTCTGAAAGGGAAGTGGGACCAAATTCAGAAACGGGCACCAAGGGAGACAAGGATAAAACAAGAGAGTGAATTTGAAACAAAGCTAGAGGCAGGTGCCCGATGGAGGGACCCCTCCTACATCATCCCCAGAAACAAGTGAGCCAAATCTGAAGCCAGATCCTCTCCTACAACTCAAAGCCCCTGCCCACCTAGCTGCTAGCTGGCTTCAAGCCTTGCACACCCCATGAGCAGACCCTTGACTTACATGTGTTCCGCTCCACCAACTCAGCCCGGTCCCTCAGATCCTGATCGCCGGACTCCAGTCCAGGGCACTCGCGCCCTCTGCCCACTTTCTCCGGCGGTACCGAAGAGTTGTTCCGGTCTCTCTTCTTTTGCATGTGGGACCCTCGGGTGGTGGCAGTATTGGGGTAGGGGAGGAGGAGAGGGCTGAGTGAAGAGAAGGTGGTTGCTGTAGAGTGGACAGGGGCACCACCCTTGTATGCCCTTGCCCCTGCCGGGTATCACTGCCTCAGCTAGTCGACGGTCTCCAGGGCAGGGGGCTGGGCTTAGTCAAAGGTGGAGAAGCACGAGGGGTACTGCAGGTGGCGGTGGTAGCGGTGGGGAAGGCAGTGTGAAAAACAGGACACCCTGGAAGCAGTGTCCCATCTGCTTCAGCTCCTTCTCCATAAGGTCAGGGCTTCCAGGGTAGGCAGGGGCCAGGAAAGTGGGCGCAGCGTACCTGCCGCACGACGGGCGGGCTCCAGGGGAACATGGGCCGTAAAGCAAGTCATTAGGCGGGAGCTGCCGTCGCCTACCAGGCGCTTTCCTCGAGCCGTCACCGGAACCCGGTTCTTCCCGCTCCCTTATAGACCTCGTGGGGCAGAGAGGGGCAGGGGCCAGGGGACTTTCCCCTAGTACAGAACGGGAGACTGTGCAGCCACTGGCTGGAAGCAGGGCCTTGCCCTGCTCCAGCCCCAAGGTCCGCAGAAGTGTCACTGCGACAGCACAGGCACCCGAACTGAGAGGAGGCAATGAAGACTGATCTTAAAGGTGAAAGTGGAGGGCAACACAGCGGGAGAAAGGAGAGGAGGCAGCAGCCTGGCCTTTACTTACACAAGAATAGATGGATGGATAGACAGACAGATAGATAGATAGGCAGATTTTAAGTTAATTAGAAAAAACGGTTACTAGATTTTCTTATATGGGGCCAATTCTGGACAAAACTGAATTGTTGAGGTTTGCCTTCAGTGCTTTGAAGGTCTCTATTTGTTGCCACTTTGGGTGTCCCCTCCCCAACTCAACCATCCCAAATCTTAATGTTCTTCTATAACCCCCTTGAAAATCCTGTTTGTATGTGCTTTGGCATATGGAGTCAGTTGCTGGCATCAGCTCAAATTAATGGGCATCTTCCCATTAGAATTTGCAGGTGAGTATTTGCATATAAAACCTTTTACTGGTACCATATTTGTATTCCTAGCAAAGTCTCTGGCTTTCATTGAATGAGCAAACAGAGGAATAAAAGCATAAATGAAAAATGATTGGAAGATAGACATAGAGGAAAAAGAAATAAAATGAATAGAAAGAAAGAGAAAGTAAAGTGGAAAATGAAGCGGGAGTCGAACATTGAACTTTCTGCCATTAACCATTGAGTGAAGAAAATCATAGGGGTAAATACTGATGTCTTTAAATATCTAGTGAAATTAAAGTCAAGAGAAAGACAATTATATGGTTTTACTCATTTATGGAATATAAGAAATAGCAAGAAGATCGGTAGGAGAAGGAAGGGAAGAATGAAGGAGAGGTAAACAGAAGGGGGAATGAACCATGAGAGACTATGGACTCTGGGAAACAAACTGAGGGCTTCAGAGGGGAGGGGGGTGGGGGATTGGGATAGGCCAGTGATGGTATTAAGGAGGGCACATATTGCATGGAGCACTGGGTGTTATATACAAATAATGAATCATGGAACACTACATGAAAAACTAAGGATGTACTGTATGGTGACTAACATAACATAATAAAAAATTATTATTAAAAAATAAATAAAAATAAAAAATAAACAAATATCTAGTGAAATTATACCACGTACATGGCCATCAATGGTGTTGATGGTTAAGTCATGAATAAGAGTAATATACTTTTTATAACGAGGGATGCAATGAGTGGTCCCATGTTTCTAGTTCTTTCATATTTCTGTGTATCTTTCTGTGAGATAATGTAAAATAAATCATCACCTAAAATTAGATGGCATTATCATTAATGCTGTTATATATATGTATACATACCAATTATATATCTGTACATAGATAAAATTGGAAGCAAATGACTGAATTTAATAAAGGACCTAGACATTTTGCAATAGCTAAAAGTCGTTATTATAAGCCAATAGAATTGTGGGGGGGAAATCTCCTTTATTTCATTCCATCAGTAAGAAAAAATTCTGAATGTAGAAGCATTTTCTGAAACTGAATGTATGTGGTCATTAATAATAATGCTGGGATAAAGGGGTATCCTTTTATCCACCTCATAGTGAAAATGATGAAATAACAAAGCCAACTATACAGTACGGAAAATTTTCTTCTGATGTCGGACTTAAATTCGTCTAAAGACTTGCATAGACTGGAAAAGCTATCTTTTTTTTTTTTTTTTAAAGCTTTCCTCCTCATGCCTTATTCAGCATACATTTTGAGGACAGCTGGAGAAGCCTGTAATGAGTTACATTAATAACTGAAGAGGAAGAATGATGGGCATTCTTAGAGGAAGGGGGAGAGAAAAAAATGAGAATATGCAGATGTTTGTGTACAGCCACGAGTGAATTAGTAATGAGTGTAGTATAACTAAGAGCAGAGATGAAGATATGTTGAAAAGGATGCCTGTGAATGTGACTCTTAGCACCATAGCAACATCTGACATCCTGGAATTCCACTGCCTTGAAGCTACCCAGCACATCAATTCAATTACTCCACCTGGAGAAGAATGGGAGGAAAAACTCACACAAATTCACTCTTATTTTTTTTTAACTCTAGGAGAATTTTGGTCAATAAGAAGCCGGTTTTTATTTGAAAAGTCAGGCAATCTAGAAGAACTCAGGGTTTCGTTATCTAAGAGGGCAGACATAGTAAAATAACTTGAAAGGAAAAGAAATGTAATTTTCCATGGAAACTGGGATGGGGGGGCATAAGAGTCAGAATTTCACTTAGGTTTTCCATTGTAGTCAATATTTAATAAGAAAATGATGATTCCTTGTTAAGTGATATAAAAATTTATACAAAAATTAACTTTTATAAAATTATTTTTAAAAGATTGTCAACAAGTAAGCTTTGATAAGGCATGCTATTTTCTATGACTTTTTATATTTTGCTTTTAACATTGCTCTTTTCTGTAATGTATTTGTACCCTCAAATCCAATATTATCTATCCTGTTTTTATCTATTCTACTTTAAATTATATTCCTTTTCAATGATCTATTTGTTTTTATTTCTTTTTGTTTGGTTGGGTTTTGGGGGGGTTAGGGGAGGTGATTTGTTTGTTTTGCTTTGTTTGGTTTTGTTTTATCCCAGGTCTTTCTTGTTTCAGTAATATTTTACCAATGTNGGTTGGGGGAGGTGATTTGTTTGTTTTGCTTTGTTTGGTTTTGTTTTATCCCAGGTCTTTCTTGTTTCAGTAATATTTTACCAATGTCAGGGCACTGATCTCCTGGTGCTCATTTAAATCTCATATAACTTTGAGCTCAGAGGTGAGCAGAGATAGATAAAAATATTTATTTAAATGTAACTCTTTATGAGTAGAGCATCAAATTACCACATAGATCTCACCAAAATCTATTTTCAATTGTACTTTTAGGCATTTTACAAAGGTAAAGTGTAGGAGGGAGTATTGTGCAGAGCGTATAAGTGCTTATATATCCAAGAAATGCCAATTTTAAGTTTGTGGTGCACTGCAAGGGGGATGTGCTTTGTTTATGTCCCTACTTGAATCAATCACTAATTATATCCATCACAAATGCAAGAGAATGCATTTAGAATGGAAAAGTTCCAATTGATATCTGTTTGTTCTGGTTCATTAAGGAGGATAAAGTAATACTCTGAGACCAAAGGAAAAAAATTATAATCAAAGAGGAAACTCAGAAAACAGACATTATCAATGATTGAAGAACACATGAAAGAACACGACTCAGCAGAGAAAAAGAAGATACTGAGGTAATAAAATAGTGCTGGAAACTTACCTATGAACTATGATTTTGGTCTTTCTTGAAGGAAATTCGTCTTGTCCTCTAAGGCAGTCAGTTCTTAACCTGTTCCAGCACATTACATAGCATCATTCTCAAATCTTAAGCAAAGATAACATGTAATGTACAGTTATCACCTGGCTACCTACCTCCAACTCTCCCTTTTTATAACTTTACGAAACACACTAGAGTGTTATAACACTCTGGTTGAATTCCAACCATCTATAATATTATACCAGATTCAAAAACCCTACGAATAAGTGAGAAGAATCTTGCTATTTCCTGAAATGAAGAAAGGTCATGACAATTTAATGTCAAATATGAAAGCAATCACAACTAAATGAACATTATTCCTGAAGAGGGTGTCTAAAATGTGGTGGCTCGCCTGCCAACTTGCATCTAACGAATTATTATCCACTTCTGTTCTCCCACATGGGGAATGAATAGTAAACAAATCTAAATATGTCTCTGAAAACATTTACATTTTTGGTAGGGAATTGAAGTGAAAGGCTGCCTACATATAGAGTGTGACAGAGTAATTTTTTACTCATACCCTAAAAATACTGTAAGCATAGACCACTGGCAAAAGGTGCATTAGTGCATCTCAGGAAGCCTGCAAAAAATGTGTTTGACAAATTCTTTCATGCACTGGCTTGATCAAGAGGTATTTAAAATGAATTTAGGTGTGGAGCTTTGTGATAACCAGATAAAAATGCAAATAGGGACAACAGGAATATACGTATATATATGTGTGTATATACACACACACACACACACACATATACATTAAAAAGGCTGCCAAACTTAGTAACAGGCAAACAAAGTGCAGGAAGATTCTTAGAGGATGCAGATGTTGCGTATCTTTGATAACGGCTGGTAAGATGCCGATCTCTCGAGTAAGTACCCTATACTGAGGGTCAGTACTTTCTTTTTTAAAGGAAGAGAACGTGTGCAGTGGCTGATGATTGCAATTTTTCCCGGATCCAGTTGGAATGACCAGGGAACTGGTAAGTAGGGGATAATTAGGAATAATACATAGATGTCCTATTTGTAGAAGCAGTCAGGAAGCAAGCAGGATGAAGGTGGGAGAATCTAAAGTGTGAGTAGCTCCAATCTCTCTTGGCTGAGACAAGAAAGCCTAAAAGAACTTGCTATTGCAAGGAAAACCTTTTCTGAAATAACTAATAATCTGTAAAGATCTATGGACAGAGACTAAAAAATGAAGGAAGATACCATGATACAAAATAGAAATGATAACAAAATAAACAGAAAAAAACAGTTTATTAAAAAACAAGAAGAAAAAAAGTTTATTGAAGGAATTGCCATTATTGGAAAACAGGAAAGAGATACAAGAGCTCAAAGTAGAAATGGCAGAAGGATCTGGTGGGACTCAAGAAAGAAATGTGGGATAGAAAAAAATCGATTGCAGAATTGAACACTACACTGAAAGCAACACAATGAGGTATATACCTAGCTCACACAGCTAGGCATATATGAAAACAGTGATAAAAACAAACAAGATACAAAGTAAAAGAATTATGACTAAAAAATGATTCAAAAGAATACATAAATATGCACTACTAATAAATTATGCACACACACACACACACACACACACGGTGTTCCTGAAGAAGAAAACCAAAATTATGATAAATGAAAAATACACAAAATTCAAAGACATTTTCCAGAAATGAAAGGGACTGCATGTCAGAGATACGGAATGATCAACATTGAGGCATATCTTTATAAAGTCATTGACCTTCAAATTTAAAGAATTCTTACAATATCCACACAAAAAGATTAAGTCGCCTATAAGGGGAAAATAATCATGTGGGCCTCATATTTTTCCACAGCAATGGTTGATGCTAGAAGCAGTAGAGATAACCAGTAGAGTAAAATTAGAATTATTTCAGATCAACAACAACAAAAATATATGGGCAAATAAATGAAAGTAAATGGAACATGACAGAAACATTACATATATAATCTAAATGATTAAAGATTAAAGTAGTGTAATATGCTCGCTTTGGCAGCACATATACTAAAGTAGTCTAATATCAATGTAAATTGACTTAACTATACATTTAACAGTAAACAATTCTCATATTAGCTTCTAAAGCAAAACCCAAGCTATGTGCTATGTACATGTGCTACACCTAGATTCAGTGATTAGAGAGCTGGAAAATAAAAATGTAGGTTAAGACACAGCAGGCAAATGCACACAAAAGGAAGACAAGGGTCATAAATTTCATGATAGGCAAGGCCAAAATGTAATCAAACAAAAGGGCACTTTAAAATGAAGACTAACAGTTATGGAGAATATGTGTGTCTATGTATACATATATATATACACACCCATGTATGGATATAACTGTGTATATATACATATATGGATATATATTCATATAACATGGATAATGAATACCTAAACATTAAATAATATAGCATTAATATTAATGAGTCATACCAAAAACAAGTTAAAATAGAGAAATATTTTTTGTAGAAAACTTTAATTCACTTTTCCAAGCTCATGAAGAACAAGGAGACAAATGGAAGTAAGGATAATAAAAATAGCTTACCATTTTTAAGTCTAACTATGTACCGAACACTAATTTAGGTGCCTTATAAGCTTTTATGGATTTAATGATTTTAAGAAACAGGAAAAAGGGAAGATGACAAATAGTGTCCTGACTCAAGTTTTCTTCCCAGAAGTGACATAAGTCATATCTATTCGCATTGCATTTTCCAAAACAAGTCCCCACAAAAAGGATGGGGAAGTGTAACCCTACCTTCTGCCTGGAAGGAAGAGAATAAGGTATACTCGGTAAACAGTACCAATGGCAGCAGTAATGACCGCAATGACTTTACAGAATGTTGGGGTCCCATGATATGCTGTCGTAATATCCAGTGAAACATAGGGAAGGTTAGAGTTTGCCATGGGTATATTTCTGTGCACTCTGTAGGCAGTGGCTACCCTATACATCAGGACTTGCTGCAGAGAAGGCAGAACTGGAATTGTAATAACCTAAGTTACAATTTGAAAGTTGCTTGGTATCCATGAAATTAGGGCAATGGGAATTAGTTACACGGTTCAGATATTTCATGACTTTCAATGAAAATAACTTAAAGCATCCATTTCCCCAGTACATGTTACCAGGGATATGAAAGTTCAAACTTTGGATCTGTCTCCCCTGGATAGTTTGTGATTGGGACTTGAAAGCTTGGCTTTTGTGGTTCTCTTTCTTCTATGTATCCAATATCTGGCCAAACTAATTTAAGATCAATGCATTTCTTAGATATAATAACTTATTCATGGGGCACCTGGGTGGCACAGCGGTTAAGCGTCTGCCTTGAGCTCAGGGCATGATCCCGGCATTATGGGATCGAGCCCCACATCAGGCTCCTCTGCTATGAGCCTGCTTCTTTCTCCCACTCCCCCTGCTTGTGTTCCCTCCCTCTCTTGCTGGCTGTCTCTATCTCTGTCGAATAAATAAATAAAATCTTTTAAAAAAATACCTTATTCATTTGATTCGTAATCGTGTGTGGCACATCTGGGAGTCATTATGTCTTTCTAAAATTACTGCACATTTTTTCTGCTCTAATCCATACACCTGACCCTAAACTTTATCTCAGGATTCAGTTCTACTTTCTTCATTTCAAAATTATTGAAGAGCTCCACATGATATTCTCCAATTCTTCTTTCCCTCTCTTGCAGCTTTTCTCCCTCTTCTATTTTTCCCATAGACATTCAACATGCCATTATTTTCCCCCCTTAAAAAAAAGAAAAAAGAAAAAAAAAGCCTCTCCTGGTTCCACATCTCTTTCCTTCCACTGCCCCATTTTTTCAACTACTCACTATAGCAAAACTCCTCTATTTCCTGTCTCCAATTTCTCTCATCCTAATTTTCCTTGATCTAAATCTAAGCCGGTTTCCATCTGTACCCAATAATGCCCTACACTGTGTAAATCTGATGGGCAATCCTCAGTCTTCATCTAATTTGACTGGCAAGCATTTGACAATTGATCTCTCTTTACTTCGTAAAATACTTTCTACACCTGGTTTTCAGGACACTACTTGCTTAGCTCTTTTCCTAGTGTCCTGGCACTCCTCCTCAGCCTTCTTTGCTAGTTCTTTCTCATCCCCCTGACTTTTAAACCTTGGAGAGCCCTGGGTTTCAGTCCTCTGATATCTTCTTAGCTACAGTCACTCCCCAGGTGATCTCATCAAGTCCCATGGATTTCAATATCACTTATGTGATCATGATGCCCACATTTGTATCTCATACTTAAATTTCTCCCCTAACCTCTGGACTTCTATTTCCCACTACCTACCTGACATCTCCTGTTGACTATCTAAATAGGAATCTCATACTTAATATGTTTAAAACAAACTTCTGATTACTACGAAACCTAGTCCTCCTAAAGACTCCCTATCCTACCAACTTTTCATAACAAAAACTGTGGAGTCATCATTGACTCCTCATTTTCTCTCAAAACCTACTTTGGTACACCATAAAATTCTGATGGCTCTATTCTCCAAATTTATGGGGAATTAAGCCTTTTGTCACCACTATCAAAGCTATTATATTGGTTCAACCAGGATTATTGTAGTTGCCTCACGATTAGTTTCCCTTCTCGCCTTAACCCACTCTCATCTATTCCCAATATTAAAGTCAGAGAGATCCTGTTTACACTGTAATTCAGAGCATGTTATTCTTCTACTTAAGACCTTCCCACCTTAGTATAAAATCCAAGCCCCATAGATGGTCCTTAAGCTAGCCTCCCCCTAAAGTTCGTACAGAATGCCCTTCATCACTTACCTCTCCATTCCAGTCTTTGCCATTCTGCCATTCAACCACAAGTTGTTCCTGCCTCAGGGCCTTGGTTCTTCTGGTTCTCTTTGCCTAGAATGCTCTTTCCCAAGGTAGCTGCATGGCACAGTCCCTCATGTCCTCCAAGTCTCAGCTTAGATTGACCGTTAGGGAAGTCTTCCTAAAAACCTTAAATAAAACAGTAACCCTCCTTGGCACTACTTCCACACCTTTAACTTTTCATTAGAATTGACCTATATTTGACATACGGTATTTTTACTTGTTTATTTATTAACTTTTTACTAGATTACAAACCATGAAAACAACTTACATGTGAACAGCTCATAAAACAGTACCTGGTGCTTCACAACTATTTACTGAATGAATACACGAAATACTAATGACAGAAGCTAATCTAGATGGAGCCATAATTTGGGTGTCCTTGGTCTCTATCTCCTCCTTACCTCCCTTGGGCTCAGAGGTTTTCTTGCAACTTACTCTCATCGCAGATATGGCAGTTCTGCTACACAAGGTGAGCTGTGGTCCCCGAGACAATACAGACCACATCTCCCAGGAGGAGGACTCTGGCTGGAGGCAGCTCCAGAGCATTCCTGACTCTGCACAATCACCTCACTCTTCCTTGTGAATGCCCCTCAGATCTGCATCATTTTGTTTACTGTTTTCTGATGAGATCAGTGGTCAATAAGTCTTCTCTAGTCACCAAATTCACAAATAGTATTTCTCTTTCCTATGGATTAGGGTTGGCACAAACTATGTACTGGGGGTTCAATCTCCTTCTGAGCCCTAACACAGAAGAGTAAGGATGAAATACTCAAGATTTAACTATGTGCTTAGTCATATGGCCATGGACAACATAAAGGACACTGCAGAGACTGTGTTTCACACATACACACATAATTTATTTGGACTGTTATGTAAGTATTAACCTAATTCTTATGGGCTGAGGAGATATCACAGCCATTGCTTGGGAGTCTGTCTGGGGACTGTCATTATCATAGGGTACTTTTCTCATTAAAGAAATTGTGCCATATCATCTCTTAGAAGGCTGTCCTATCTCACCTCTGTGTGTTCTTATACAGTCTGAGGCTACAGCCCTTATCTCCCTGGACCTGAGGGAGAGCATACCCCGCCTCCCTCAATCCAATTTATGTCTTATAGTTTAGGAGTTTCATCCTTCTGTGCACTTGTTATGGGTTGAATTGTGTCTCCCAAAAAGATGATGGTGTCCTAGCCCCCAGCCGGTAAATGTGACCTTATTTGGAAATAGAGTGTTTGTCAATGACCAAGGGTAGGCCCTAATCCAATATGACTGGTGTCCTTATAGAAAGTAGAAATTGGGGACCAGAGACAGATATGCACACAGAGAGAACACCAGGTGCACATGAAGGCAGAGATTGGAATAATGCATTTGCAGGATGAGGGATGCCAGCAAACTATCAGAAGCTAGAAGAGAGACCTAGAACAGATTCTCCCTCAAGGCCTACAGAAGGAACCAACCTTGCTAACACCTTGATCGGGAACTTCCAGCCTTCAGAATTGTGAAACAATAGATTTCTGGGGTTTTATTTATTTATTTCTTTATTTATTTAAAGATTTTGTATATTTATCTGTCAGAAAGAGAGAGAGAGAGAGCAAAAGCAGGGGGAGTGGCAAGTAGAGAAAGAAGCAGGCTCCTCACTGAGCAAGGAGCCCAATGTGGGACTCAATCCCAGGACCCCACTGAGCTGAAGGCAGACACTTAACCAACTGAGCCACCCAGACATCCCAAATTTCTGTTATTTAAGCCATGATTGTCGTACGTTATTACAACAGCCCTAGGAAACCAATATAGCAGTACAAAGGCATTTCTCTCCTAAAACTCTAGGCCTCTACATTCAGATTTCATTTGCCTGGAGTTATTTTTCTAGACTGTCCAGCCCCACCCAGTGATTTCAGTTAATCTTGCTTAGAATTCTCACATTTTTCCTTTAGAGACCAGATTTTCCTCAGTCTCTCATGATGAGATTTGATAATACTGTAATTTCAATAAATACAGAAAATTTGTCCTAAAACTCTTTGATAGCATTATTTGTAGAAATCAGTGTGACAAAAATAAAATATTCAGTAATACAAAAATTGAAATTATATTTGTACAAGTCTCCCATGCCCAACATATTTGAGATTACAGGAGCCAATGCTTTTAGCTATGATTTTTCAAAATGCCTGGTCCCATTTAAAAGTGGTTGGAAAAGCAATGGATCACATTAAATACATAATTATATAAACAAATTTATATTATCCAGATTATCTAGATAATACTGAAGAAATTCTCTTTCAATAAAAGTATTCTGGAAAGCTTACTAGAAAAAAAAAACTACTGGTTATAGTTTTTATGTTTAAAGTTTCATGTTTTTTGTTCTATACTTTTAATCCCACTAATTCTGTTTTTTTTTTTTTTTCTTTTTACTCCATAGAATATAGATTGCTTTGCAGGTTTCATTCAGAACCACATAAAACAATATAAATGAATGATTACATAATTAAAGATGGTTTCAGAGAGAAAAAATCCTGTGGACTGTAAATTATATTTAGTACAGGAGGGATTTCCACCCATATCTGAGTTTCTCCTTTAGAATAACTCCTGGGGGCCACAGTCTAGCTACCAGACTAAAAGCTACAGATGAAAAGCAAAACCGGTGCGGTTTTTCAGTCCAGTGTATACCTGGGCTCTCTCTCTGACCTGCACATGTGCTGAGAGTCCTGGGCACAAGCACAAAGCCCACTAGTGGCAATCCCACTGTCTTGTCCCCAGTTGGCCCTCTGCACTAAGGAGGCCACTCACCTGGCTATGTGTGTTGGCTGAGGCAGGACTTCATGGCCTGAGATTAGACTCCTGCATCTGCCAATTTCCTACTTGTATGACCTGAGTCAAATCACTTAATATCTGAAATGTGAGGATAGCACGGCATAAAACGATTAGCACAGTGCCTGGAACATGGGAAACACTGAAATGTATCAGTTAAGTTATATACTTAATATTTGCTAAGTTCCCATTGTGTCAGCACTCTGCTGGACCTTTGGGATCTGAAATGAATTAATCACTGCCAAGAATTAATCACCAGCCCGGCCTTTTCAAGAGGACCGTTGCACTTAACACATTTGTTTGTAACTATTTTTTGATACATATAGTTACAAACCAAAGGTCAAGTGCTATCACAGATGTAGACTAATAGAAGTATGTTCAAAGAAAAATGAGTGGCAGGAAAGTGTAGCGGTTGCAAGCATGGATTCTAAGACCACACTGACTGGGCTTGAATCTCAGCTCCTTTGCTACTGACTGTGTGATCTTAGGCAGGTTATTTATTTTCTGTATATTGTGGTTCCCTCACTTATAAAATAGGAGATGATGGGCCACCTGGGTAGCTCAGCGGGGAGTCGGCTTCCCCTTTGCCCCTCCCCCGGCTCGAGCTCCTGTGTGTGTGTGTGTGTGTGTGTGTGTGTGTGTGTGTGTGTACGCATGCTCTCTCTTTCTTTCTCTCTCTCAAGTAAATAAAATCTCTTTTTTGGGCGGGGGGGGGGCCTGGGTAGCGCANGCAGTCGTTAAGCATCTGCTTCGGCTCAGGGCGTGATCCCGGCGTTGTGGGATCGAGTCCCACATCGGGCTCCTCGGCTGGGAGCCTGCTTCTTCCTCTCCCTCTCCCCTGCTGTGTTCCCTCTCTCACTGGCTGTCTCTCTATCACATAAATAAATAGAATCTTAAAAAAAAACAACAACTTNAAAAAATTTTTTTTAAATAAAATAGGAGATGATAAGAGTACCTATTCCAAAAGGCTATTCAAGCGAATAGAGGGGCAAACAAGTGAATTTATGTAAAATACTAAGTACAATTCTGGCACACATAAAGTGTGTTATAGAAGGGTCAGTCGGTATCATGTGGACTAAAGCTAAGGCTACACAGAGGAAAAATACATTAAGTCATTATGCGCAGTTAAGGACGGTCTTCTGAAAGAGGTTTCGGAAAGGCCTTGAAGAAGAATTAGGAAATGGGCAGGGGTAGATTTAGAAGAGAGGGTAGAATGCACTGCAGGTAAAGACATCGTATATGCAAAGGCAGGCTTTAAATAATGTAGTTTAAAGCAACAGCAAACAATCCCAAGTTTGGGGAACACAAAAAGTTCAGTGCAAGGGGAAAGAGAGCAGGAAATTATGTTGCGAAGCAGATAGCAGACAGAGTGCATGATGTATGACAACCTAAGGAGTCCAGATTTTGTTTTATTGGTAAGGGGGGGGACTGAATGTGTTTGAACAAGAAAGATGCATGTTTATTCAATATTCAATAAATATTTACTGAGCGCCTTCTACTTTAAGCAGTGAGGATACAATGATTAATAAGTGAGATCTGGTCCTTTCTGTTCAGAAATTTGTACTGTAGTAATGGGAGGCAAGCAGTAAACAATGTGCAAATACTTTAAGATCATTTTAGATTATGTACTTAAGGAGGATGATATACTGGAGTCACTGGGATGGGGACTTTTTGTGTTGAATGGTCAAGAAAAGACTCTCTGAGAATATAACATTTGAGCTAACACCAGAAGAAAGAACAGGAGCCTGCCACACAGGGAGAAAAAGGGATCAGGCCAGGCAGAGGACAGCAAGCATGTAGGCCTTAAAATAGCAAAGTTCTCAGGGTATTCAAGAAACAAAATTTTTCCTCCACTGTGGCTGGAGGTAAGTGAGGGAGGGGGGCAGTAGAGACCACTACGGATTTGTATTTTCCGTCACTAGTGCAGGGTCTTAGCGAGGAAGCCACTGTCCAGCCAGTCACCTCACGTCCTTCTTGCATCTCGACAGGGCCACGTGACTAATTGCCATTTGTCATCTGGGTATTTGTCCCCAAGGCAACCTTAGAAGCTTCTTGTTAAAAATGGAAAAGGTTTGTCTGGCTGGGTGCCTGAATGGGTAGAACACAGTCCTCTCCCACCCGCCCACCCACCCTATTGTCCTACCTTAGACCTTAGCAGGAAATTAGCTATTACTATGTTAGGGTTTGCTTGTTACACAGCTAGCAGTACCTTAACCAGTACCTGGAGTAGGTAGTATAAAATGAGATCAGAGAAGGAACAGATTGTGAAAGATGTTACCAAAAAACAGCAAGAAATCGAGAGTTGTGTTTTCAAATTTCTCGACGAACAGCGTCCCATAAAAACTTCAAACTCACATAATAACCGAACTCACCATTTTTCCTAACTCACACTAGTTTTCCCTCTGTACTTTCTCTTTACCAAGAATACAAAATTGTTGAAACCTACGGGTTTCAAACAGAAGAGAGAAAAATTAGTGGAAGAAGATGGCAGTGAATAGAATGCATAGAAGAAAGCATTCCCATAGAAGAATGCAGTGTGGTATGCTGAAAATTACCTTGACTTTATCTTTATTATTAGATGTTCCTGTCTTGCAGCACTGGTTCTGCCACTTACCGGCTGAAAGGTGGTGGGCCATTTCCTTAACCTCTGAGTATAATTTATACTGTATGTACCTCAGGGGCCTTGATCTAGCCCTACCAAAAACACAAGTTATAAATTGTGAATTGACTGCTCTGGACCAATCTCAAAATATCTAATCATTTCCTAAAATTTCAGAATTGTCAAAATATTTTAAATATGCCAGGGATTCTTTTTTCACTTCATTTTTTTTTATTAAAAAAATATATGTGGGGTGGCTGGGTGGTACAGTTGGTTAAGTGTCTGACTTTTTGTTTCAGTTCAGGTGATGATCTCAGGGTCGTGAGATCGAATCGCACATCAGGCTGCACACTTAGTGTGGAGTCTGCCTGAGATTCTCTTTCTCTCTCTCCCTCTATGCCTCCCCCCACTTGCTTGCCCACTCTCTCTCTCCCTAAAATAAATTTAAAAATCTTTAAAATACATAGAGAGAGATAAAGATAGAGATAGATACATGATTCTGGAAAATTGCTAACTGTATTTTCTCCAGACCTTACATGGTGAGTAAGCCAGCGGACCTCAGAGCTAAGTGAATTTTGGCCTTAACAGAAAGATTTCAATATAAAACTTGTAGAGAAGGCATTCCATCCTGCTATGTGGTGATTTGTTTAAACACTTCATACATGATTTGATCATCCAGTCCCTTCCATTGTTCAGAGGTCTGTCAGGTGCACAGAAGTCTTTCTAACAATTCTCAGCTGCAGGTAAAGGATTTTGCAGATTACTTTTGGGAGCCTCGAATTTAAATATATATCCTCCTTCACCTTCTTCTATTATCCTAGTCCAGTGTTGTTATTTGGAAGACAACTGTGTAGCCAAAGATGCTTGATAAATACCTTGTCTTTAGTATTAAGTAAAAAGCAAAATGGTTCAGGAAGTAATTCCATCAATAGGTGTTCTACATAATAAGTGTATATACTTGCACACTTCTGACTTTTGTTTGCATGCATTTTATTATCTTATAAACTGTTACTGCAGTGAGCTGCACAAAATTACTTAAGCAGCCTTGATTCTGGTTTCCTAGTACTCATAAGTTTCCTTTTCTTTCTTTCTCCCTCCTTCCCCTTTTACCACCCCTGCTCAGGTTAGTAAAAAGAAATCTGGGTTTCCTTTGTGGCTTTTCTCCTAAATAGCTATGCAAATGTGACCAAGTTACGTTAAATTTCTGGGCCTTGGTTTCCTCATCCACTGAACGTAAGGTCTATCCAAACCGTAATTTTTTTTTATTTATTTTAAGAATGTCCATAATGGGCAAATGAACGGAGAGGCAGCAGAGCAGAGTATTTAAGAGCATGTGTTTTTGGAATCAAATGCAGGAAGTTCAAGTCCCACCTCTGCCAAGAATAAGTTGTGTGACCTTGGTAAAATTACTTAGCCTGCCTAAGCCCCCTTTCCATCAACTGTAGAATGTGGGTAAAGACACCACCTAACTCATAGTTTTGCTTGTTAAATAGTGCATATACTCTAGGGCCTGACATCAAGTAAGTATGCTTAAATATTAGTTTTTACCACTTTTATTAGTAGAGTTACCCCTCTGGGTAGATGACTCAAAAAAAGAAAAAAAAAGGTTTCCACTGTAGGTGGGTTCAGTCTCTGGAGTACAGTTAAGCCAGAGGATGGCACCTTTGTGCCAAGGAATGGGCATCCCTCCTTCAGGGCACACAGTCCTGTGGGGGGTCCTGATCACGAGGGGCAGTGATGAAGCAGATAGGCTCAGGGGAGCTGAAGCCGCTGGAAAAAGGGGAATATTTGGAGGTGGGGCCCTGGAAAGCGCATTTCTTTGGCGATTGGACTGAAAAAAGACTTTTTGCTATTTGGAACACTTTGTCTTAAAACTTAGAAAGAGAAACAATTATTTTATATAACTCTCTCATCTAACTGAATCTCCTGAGAAGGTGTTATCTTTTAATCTGAACAGAAGGTTAGAGAAAAGAAAATGATGGTAAGAACAATTCTTCTATTGTTGATGGACCTAATGAACTAGAAATATTGCTGGTATAAATACACGATGCAAACTGTAACTATTTTGAACTCAGAAAAGAAAGGCTTTCTAAATTACACTGTTTTCTTAATAGAAATACTAAAATTAAAATGATATATAAGAGATGTATTGCTTATATTAATTCGCCTGTGAAACACAAACATTGCCAAAGGCACCCCAACTCTTTTTTCTGTAAAGAAAACAATTTTTCCTATTCTGTAAAGATGCAGTGGTAGGTAGAATTTCTAAAATGGTCTCCTAAACATGCACCATCTAATTCCAGGAATCTATGAATATGATGAGATAGCTCTCCCATGATCATGCTATGGTATAATGGTGCAGTGACCTTAAACATGGAGATATTTAGTGGTGCCTGGGTGGCTCGGTCGGTTAAGCATCTGCCTTCGGCTCAGGTCATGATCCCAGAGTCCTGGGATTGAGCCTGAAGTTGGGCTCCCTGCTCCCTCTCCCTCTGCCCCTCCCCCTACTCGTGCGCGCACGCTCTCTCTCTCTCTTTCAAATAAATAAATAAAATCTTTAAGAAAAACAACAACAACATGGAGATATTATGTGGGCCTGATATAATCAAATGAACACTTAAAAGCAGAAAGCTTTCTCCCATTGATAGCAAAAGAGGAAGTCAGGGATTCAAAGCATGCAAAGGGTTCCAAGATGGAGGAGGCAACGTGACAAGAAATGTGGGCAGTCTTTAGGAGCTCAGGGTGAGCCCTCGCTAAATGGCTAAGGGCCATCAAGGACACGTGTACCTCAGTGGTTGACTGTAAGGAACTGCACTTGGCCAGCAACTGAATGAGACTGGAAGTAGATTTTTCCCTAGACCCTCCAGATAAGAGACCAATCCCACCCAAACCTAGATTTCTGCCTTGAGACACTTTGAGTAGGGAATCCCACCAGGGCGTGTCAGAACTCTCCATCTACAGAAGCTGTAAGATCAGAATCCTGTGCTGTTCAAACAGCTACATTTATGACAGTTTTGTTATGCTGCATTCTCATCTAAAAGCTTGAAAGAGAAAAATCCACTTCCAAGATTATTCAGGTTGTTGCCCGAATTCATTTCCTAGAGATTGTATGACTGAAGATTTTAGCTTTGAGCCAGCTGTCAGCTGGAGACTGCCCTCAGTTCCTTTTGGTCAGGCTTTTATTCCTCAATATGGCTGCTGCTTTTATCATGCCAGCAAGGACAGTCTTTTATTCCCCTCAGCTAAAAGAGTCTTATATAACATAATATAATCGCAGGAATCACATCTCATCATCTCTGCCATATTCTGTTAGTTAGAGGAAAGTCACAGGTGCTGCCTATTCTCAAGGGTAAGGGGTTATATAGGGTGTGAACATGGGGATCTCTGGAAGAATAATCTGCCATAGGCTCTATGGCAGCAATTATTTATATCCCTCCAACAGGCAAAATACATTCACTGCTCCCAAGTTCCAAGCGTCTCTTCCCATTATGCATCAGCTTAGAGCCCCAAATCTCATCTTCTAAATCAGCTGCAGGTATGAATAAGACCGCTGGTTGTAGTAATTTTCAAATCCTCAAATCTTGGTTCCTTTTTTTTTTTAACAGTTCTTCCCTCAATTTATTTATTTATAATTTATTTCCACCTACATTTTACTATAAAAAGGAAAAGAGACCAACCCCCATCCCTTTGCTTGTAAATTTCCTTAGCTATATATCTAATTTTAGTATTTACAAGTTCTGCCTTCCCTGCAATAGCAGGAGACAAATTCACCAAGTTTTCTACTATGTAACAAGGATCTCCACTCCTCTGATCTCCGATAACATGTTCCTCACTTCCTTTTGAGCCCACAGTGTCAGACAGCATTCTTGAAATCCAGGCTTCTGTAAACAATCTGTTGAAGGTGAATTAGGGTTCTCTGTCACGCTCCTCAGAATCCTTCCGGCCTCTGCTCACTGCCCAGTTCCAAAGCCCTCTTACAGTTTAGATATTTGTTATAGCAGCACTGCACTTCCAGAAGTCCAAATCTGTATTTGTTTCCTATTGCTGTGTAACAAATTACAACAAATTTAACAGCTTAAAACACCCACATATTTATTATCTCGCAGTATCCTTGGCTCAATGGTCTGGACAGGACTTAACTAGGGCCCCTGCTCAGAGTCTCATAGGCTGCAATCAAGGGGTCAGCTGGCCTCTATTTTTACCTGGAAACACCACTGGAAAAGAATCCACTTTCAAACTCATTCAGTTTGTTGGCAGAATCTATTTCCTTGCTGCCATATGAGAGAGGGATAGGTCTTCAACAGACTGTCAGCTGTAGGCTACCATCAGATTTTAGAAGCCACCCGCCACCACATGAGATTCCTCAACATGCCTGCTTACTTCATCAACCTAAGAAGAATCTCTCACTCCAGTTGCTAAAATGGAATCTTCTATAACTTAAATAACAGGAATCATAACCCATCACCACTTTCTGATTCTCTTGATTACAAGCAAGTCACTGGTCCCTTCAACGCTCAAGGGTAGGGGCCCCTCCAGGAGCTGTCACAGCACATTTCTCCTTCATTCTCTTATTGTCATTGTTGGTACTCTGTTACTAGAAAACAAGTACTTTGCATAGCAGTTATTAGTCCATTCAAGCTACTGTAACAGTTTACCATAGACTGAGTGACTCATAAACAAAATAAATTTATTTCTCACAATTCCGAATGTCATAAGTCCAAGATCAGGGTGCTAGCACGGTTGGGTTGTGGTTGAGAACCTGCTTCCTGGTTCACAGAAGTCGTCTTCTTGCTGTATCCTAATGTGGCAGGAGGGAGGAGTTTTCTGGGGTCTCTTCTAGAAGGTCACTAATCCCAGTCATAAGGTCTCTACTTTAATCATCTAATCACCTCGCAAAGGCCCCACCTCCTAATTCCATCATATTGGGGTTAGGATTTCAACATACGAAATTTGGAGAAATACAAATATTCCGTCTATAGCAGAAGGAATAAGGAGAGGAACTGAAATTTGAATCTCCCTTTTCTTCCTTGAAATCTCTAGAGATAAAGAAAAAACTACAAGAAAAATGTGTTTATTGTCCCAAGTTTCATAGCTTTCTGTGTCGTCCCTGTACCCCATTACCACAGGCAACAGAGTCAACCACATTCAGTTTTAAGAAGTTTACTAAAAGACATCACAATCAGTTCACACTGTGAGTCAGTCACAACCTTCAAGTTACCATTAGGACATTTTACAGATCCTGCATAAAGAAGAGAAAGCATCTTTATTGGCTAAGGATTTCAGTTTTGAATGTTTATCACAAAAATTATCTGGATAGAAATATACTGTTAAAGCACAGCTAGTGATTATAAAGAGTCATATATGTTTGGGTCCAGTTATGTTCCTTAAAGGTACTACCCAAAACAAAACACCCATTAGAAATCAAGAAATTGGATTTCAGTTTTTCAATCACCAATGATAATTTAAAATTTCACTTAACTTTTAACATTTGTTTGAAAAGCCCAAGGTCAGGCCTGTTTTAGAGTGCTTTTGGAAGATAAAGCATAAAGCGTCAAGATGATAGCAGAATAGCCTTGCAGGACAGACTTCCTTCCTGCTGAGTTTACATGGTTAACTTCCTGCCTCCGACCTGATAAAGGGCAGGCCTGGGTGGTCGATACATGTTAACATACCCTTTCCCCCAATTCCTTCTCCCTTTCTTCACTCATCTAACATTTATTGGACACATTTTATTCCTGGTGACACCTAGTAAAACATTTTGCACAAAGAGTATCTGAAGTAGGTACCCTCAGCTGTCCCTGCAGGTGTCATTGTATGTTAGTTTCTGTGTCGTTCTCAGTTTTCTTAGCAGAAAACACTCATCACTGTCAGGTTCTCTTTTAGTGTTTTATTGTTTTGAGATCTGGTTACCAAGTGGCTTTTGGCAGAAAGAAACACCTGCCATCCTAGCTCTCAAGTGGAACACTGAAATCAAGGTTAGACGTTCTCAAATATCATTGCTGATTACTTGATCATATTCAAATATCTGGTCTAAGTTGAGAAGATTTCGCTTGCCAAGCAATTTTTCAAATACAAAACCGTCAATATAAAAGAGTGCACATGATATTTCTGCCATTGTTTTATGCCTCATAATTTCTTCTCCCTGATAAGACTGTGAATGCCAAATGTCTTTGTAGGCACAGGCCATGTCTTATTCTGATTAGAGCAATGATAGGCACTTAGTAGGCCCTCAGTAAATGCATCTGTTGATAGAATGAAACTCTAACTTTCACTAACTTGTTTCTACCCTTAATTGTAGGGCTAAATCCATACTCACATTGGAAATTCTTTGAAACTTGTTACATATTTTTTTTTTGACAGGGTCATCATTTTAGGGGTTGGCTGACTTCAAAGTAGAATACTGAAGTACAGTACAAATCTCCTAATCCAGCCTTGCAATTATAGCGTTTCATATAGTTTTAACACTCTGTCACTAGAAAATCCTCAGGCAGTAATGACTAATGAGGAAGGCATTTCCTGGCAGCTAATGATCGGTATGGAGGAGCTTGCTCTTGACACGGTGCCAGCAGCGCTCAGCCCAGCTGGCTACTACCTAAACCGGACATGCCAGGCCTCCCTCTGAGGTTACTGTGTATTTATTTATAAACTGTTAGTACAGTAACAAGAAATGGAAAATGAAGTCAGACTGAGGTGCCGTTCAGTTGAAAGTATCCTTGGGTGTATTATGGCACTTAGCTGTTATATAGGACCCATTTGTCTCCAATATAGCTAGCACTCACTGAGCATCTACAAGGTGCCAAAGTCTATGATAAGCACTTCCTATGCATTAACTGACTGAATCCTTAGAGTGGCTCTACAAAGTATCTACTATTACTGCAAAGGAAGAACCTGAGGCACAGAGAGGAGAAAGCAACTTGCCCCAAATTCACAAGTAGTAAATAGTAAAGCTTGGATTTAAGGCAGTGAGGTCCAAGCCAGTCCCTTGATGCTAACTGCTATTTTGTGTTATTATGACTCCAACAATAGCAAAACAAAACCAAATATTGAAGCCACTATTAACAAATTGTGAAAAACCAAAAATCCTGAATGTACAATTTTTCAATAGAAGAGTATATGGAAGTTATGAAAATGTTCTTGAGTTAACTTAGGTAACACCCAACAAATGAGAAAAAATAAACACTTTTTTTAATTTAAAAAGCAAATTATCATGTTCCTATATTAATTTTTCCAGAAATGCACAATTTAAATTTACAAGGAAAATTTATAAGTATTTATAAGAATAAAGAGGAATGAGAGTTAGTGGACATAGAGGAAGTTTTCTTTTCCAGAAACATATCCCTTACTATCTGAAAGCCTTTTTTAACCCTCTTACTGCAACACTGTCCACTAATTGGCAATTCACTTGAGTTACCAAATTTCCATTATTGAAATGCAAGTGTCCCTGGAGAGTCAAGATAGTCTCCTCATTAGTTACCCACACCAAGGTAAAAATTATTTCAATGAGCTTTCTCTTAATATCTGGCTTAATGTCTAGCCCTGGGGTAATTTGAGTTATAAATGGAATGGGAAGGGGGAGCTAAGTTGTTTTGGAAGCTGAGAATTTGAATTGTAGAGGCTCTGAATTTGAGTTGTAGAGACCCCATCACAGGAGAGCCTCAAGCAGGAATTAGAAGATAGATGTAAATCAAAAAATGGAGATTGGAGGGAAGATTTTGTCATATTTGTAGCATTGTGACTTCCAAATATATTTAAAAGCAAGGGCTTATATCTACTCTAGACTCTAAGTACTGGAAACAGGTGACAGCAGTGTCACTGGACTGAAAAGGTCTCCTACGACTTGGCCTGGTACTGCTGGAGGAGAGCCAAAGCCCAGGTCCGCATTCTCTCCAGGCCCTTCCACAGTGCCCTCTGCCACCTGCCACCTGCTACAGCCTGTCAGGTGTTCTCAGCTGAGCTGCTTTCAAGGTCCATAATAGTTGGCATTTGAGTTCAGTATCTGAGGAACTGTGTTGATCTTTCTCTGTGTCTGGAGTAAATTTTATTGCATTTAAAAAATTCAGAACAGTCTTACCTTGACTCAGAGCACTCTATAAGTATGGCCCAAGGATTTTTTTTTTTAACCTAAATGGGGCATAGGGTATAATGCAAATACATTTGGGTCTTTGCATCTACTGGTGCAGTGTAGCACAAAGAAGGACCAATCTCCTGACATTAATCATGTTTTAGCTACAGGGCTGACACCTGTCGGTTCCTAACCTTTTCTCTGCTACCACATACCTAATGGATGAGGGTCACATGTACATCCCTGGCCTATGGGCATTACTGGATTTAAAAATAAATAAACCAAGGAAACACTTTTATAGTAGAGGAAAAATTGTAAGGACTACAACAGTTATTGGTGTGTTGGTATTGATAAGTCTGTGCTGTGGCAGAGCAGAGAGAGGCTCACTGTAGGCTGTGGGCAGCTCCTTGGCAACACTATGGTAACACCATTCTTTTAAGAAAACACATTCACCGCAAGTTATAGGACCAACTTCACACTCACTCTGTTATATTTTTACATGTTTATAAAACATATTTTTATATTATGCTAGTTGTTTAAATACTATATTAAGTAGTAACATATTATTTTCAATACTCCTTACAAGGGATTGACACTCACCAGCATATTATGCCCCATTATTTGAACTCGCTGTACCAACAAGTTAAAAGACCAGCACCAAATCCAATGCAGATTAATTCTCTATCTCAGAAAGTGTAAAGTAATCCAGAATCAATCAATTTGGGGTTGGTCTTTGTTATGGGTTGAATTGCATCTCTCCCAAAATGCATGTTAAAATTCTAACACTCCTGGTATGTCAGAATGTGGCTGCATTTGGAAATAAGGCCTTTAAAGAGGTAATTGTGGTAAAATTGGTCATATGGGGGGGGGCTAATTCAGTATGACTGAATGAGGTGTTCCTGTAAGAAGAGGTTAGAACACAGACACAAACAGAAGAAAAAGCTCTGCAAATACACAGGGCGAGGATGACCGTCGCCAAGCCAAGGAGAGAGGCCTCGGAGGAAAGCAACCATGCCGACACCGTCTTCTTGGACTCCCAGCCTCCAGAACTGTGAGAAAATAAATTCTGTTGTTGAAGCCACTCCGTCTGTGGAACTTGTTATGGGAGCCCTAGCCAACTAATATAGTCCTTGAGTCTAAATGAGCTCATTTTCCTATTTTCAGATTCCTGCTCTAGATCTTTCACAGTTTACTAATAAAATGTCTAGATTGGGAATCAAATAATGTGTGTTTTTATTCATTATTTTCTTATTGACTACCTTTGGTAAACTAAAACTTCTTTTGGTCTAAATCACCTCTTCTGCAAAATTAGAGGTTTGACTAGATTTTGTCTTCCTTTCCAGCTTCAACCAGAACAACTCTACTTTCATTAATATTTTATATCATGGTCTTATGTAAGATTCCACTTGAAAAAGATGACTTAAATTACTTAAGACATTTTTGAAAGCCACTGAATTAAAAGATTCTTAAGACCACAGCCAAATTCTACAGTTCCATGTGCCAACCATCTACTCTAATTTCATTGTCATATGATAATTGTCAGTAATATATCCTGAAACATACAACATATACTTTGTGTGTCTATGATAGGGCTAGTATAAAGTTATTACTTTAGTTACTTGAACTCTTTATATCCACTCGGGACTTTATTTCTGAGTTGGTCAATAGGTATTTTATAATTTGCAAATAAGTGGAAAGTAGATTCTGTAATAGTCCTTCCTACCCTCATGACTAATTGAAGATTAATCTGTAGGATGGCCTATCTTTTATCACATGCTTTTCATGTGGAAAAAATAAAGTGGGCAAGGCAGGCCTTATAGGAACACTTCACATTTAAGACAATTTTTTACTCTGTTGCACCCTGGATTTAGTGGCCTTCAAGCAAAATGCAAAAGTCTGCCCCCATCTGCAATATTTTCATCAATATCGTAAAGCTGTGAATAGTCATAAAATCTAATAAATGTTGCTAGTGGCCTTTTGAATCTCATTCAGTAAAGTTTAGATATGTCGAGGGATGCTTTATCTTTTTTCAACACATTTATCAAGCCGCTCAGCTAAGGTATGAGGATTGGTTTTGAGGAACCACTGTGCTACACAAGGCTGGTGATGGGGTGGGGGTGGGGAAGGCAGGTAGGCAAAATAAGTGAAGGAACAGAAAAACATTTTCTCCCGGAGTGGGATTGGAAGCAGTGAGACATGGAAAGGGAAGTGAGAGGAATGAAAATAACACTGTGTAGAAATAAACCACAAGATTATTCAACATCTCAATCTGAATTATTTTGACTTATTTGTCTGTCTGTGCAAAGAACAATTCTTCAAGGAACAAGGAGTACGCAGATTTGAGTGAAGATACAGTGTAAAGATCCCTCCTTGAACAAATCTTCCTTAAATCAAATTACTCCAAAAAAGCTGATTTTTAGAGGCTTTTTTTTTTTTAAGATTTTATTTATTTATTTGACAGAGAGAGAGCCCGTGAGAGAGGGAACACAAGCAGGGGGAGTGGGAGAGGAAGAAGCAGACTCCCAGGGGGAGTGGGAGAGGAAGAAGCAGGCTCCCAGCGGAGGAGCCTGATGTGGGATTCGATCCCAGAACACGGGGATTACGCCCTGAGCCGAAGGCAGACGCTTAACGACTGCNGAACACAAGCAGGGGGAGTGGGAGAGGAAGAAGCAGGCTCCCAGCGGAGGAGCCTGATGTGGGATTCGATCCCAGAACACGGGGATTACGCCCTGAGCCGAAGGCAGACGCTTAACGACTGCGCTACCCAGGCGCCCCTGATTTTTAGAGGTTTTAAAGTTGTTGTTTGGGCTGTGATTCTAGCCAACAAAGACTGCCAAGAAGCAGGTACAGAGTATCCTACTAAGCACACCAGAGATGTTTTTAATAATTAATGTACACCTATATTTTCTTTTAATTTCTTTTCTAATCTTTCAAAATGCCAACATCTAGCAATCCTAGACTAAATCAAAATTCCTTTTTTTGTGGGACACATTACTTGCTGATTGAATTTGAGTTGGAAAAATATCTCCTGTTGCACATGGAAAGGTGGGTGACAGGATACTTCCTGTTGCCATCGCCCACGGCAGCCCAGATCAACACACTTACTATTTAACATTTATACCCTCCATTCCTCACATGGGATACAAGCATGTAAGTTTAAAAAAAGGAATAAAGATTCTTGCCTCCTCTCTGCCAGGCATTTACATCCACATCCCTGTCAATTACAAACATTTCCATTTCCCTTTATTCTGTTCCTCTTCTTTTATACTTTTTTGCACATATATTTCCCACCCATAATTATCATCTTCTATTTTCTGGTCTAGAAACCCAACCAAGAAACAGAGCTGTCTCTGCAGAATTCTACATTTTTGGGTAGACTCCATGCTTTGCCCCAAGAGTTACACCAGTTTACCTGGGGAGTGTTCACAACTAACTTTAGTGACTCTAAAAAGAAGGCTAAGGACCTCCGCTTCCCCCATCCCCAACCCCGCGGCCTGCCTGGCTATGTCCTACCCAGTTTTTGGGTTATAATCAGCAAATCTCTGGAAAGAAGGATCCAGTGCTCTGTGGCCCTTAGCACAATAGGAACCAAAAAGAGTAACTGACAACAAATATCACAGTATTGACAACTAGGAAAAACTCTTATTTTCCCTTAATGCAAAGTGATATTATGAGAGATTTTTATGTTTTTAACCAAATAATTTTAATCCACAGCCCAGCACTCTGATGGTTGGACATACTACATTCTACTTCATATAAATCATGCTGATGTCTTTACATATTTAAACATTTGCTCACGTCCCCACTCTGTCATAATTTAATGGTACTTGGGACAGACTCTGAAGAACTGTGGTCACATTACACTGAAACCAGTAGAAGTATGAATGGGTTGCAGTTCATTATTTTCTAGTTGACAGATTTCATATTTCTTCTTAGTCAGACTCTAAGTATCTGTGTGCTCTTTTTAATTCAGTATTTAGTTTATTTCTCCTTAGTCCTGACTCTTTGGCAGGCACATTTGGGGGAAGAAAGAAAAAAGTTGATCATATTTTGTCTCAGTCAGACTGAAGAAGTAGAGGAGATCACTTCCATTTAGGATGCATCCACCATATGCTGCTCGATAACATTTATAATTACTTGATCCCCTTTCCAAACAGTCAGCTTAACTTCTCAATCTGCAAAATCAGAGCCTTTGCGTTCCAGTTAGGGATTGAACCAGTTATTCATTTACTTATTTACAGGCATCTTTTAATCTCCAACTAATTTAGACTACACTATTTTTTATTGATAACTAGTCTTACATATAAATTACAATGCTGACAGAAGAGTGTATTATAGGAAATGTGTCGTTTACTTCTCAAGGAGAGTTATAAAAATATATATATAGCTCTATTCTATCTCTCTGTATCTATCTACTCATAGCCTACTTAATTATCAAAAGTATCTAAGATGCAATTACTATATCTTGGGTTTTTTTCATATAATAAAAAAGATATCAGGGAGCCTGGGTGGCATAGTCAGTTAAGAGTCTGACCTTTGGTTTCAGCTCAGGTCATGATCTCAGGTTCATGGCATCAAGCCCCATGATGGACTCCATGCTCAGCACACAATCTGCTTAAGAATCTCTCTCCCTCTCCCTCTGCCCCTCCCCTCCCCCCATGCACTTAACGCTCTATAAAATGATCTTTAAAAAAAAGTATCAATTTGGAATTTTGTTCATTAAAACTCAGTACATATTATCTTACCAAATAAAATTTTGAAATATTTTTTCACAACTTAATTGTAAAAACCATAGCATATAGTTTAATGTAATGTTTGCAATAAAAGATTCAATATAGTAAATATATCCTAAATGTTCCTGTGATTTGTGTTGCTTCTTGAAAATTTGGAGTAAATAATATTTTATATAATGCACATCTATGAAACAGATGTTTTAATAACTGATTTCAGTTATTATATTTTGTAGTTTAAGATAAACAATGTTCTTGGGAATTATAAAATACATTTCATATTCCCTTATCCACCCTTATCTACATAGTCCACTGCCAATCTCCTAATCAATGTGATTTTATTAGACTTACACACCGTATAATACAATGTAGTGAACTTTTAGCTGTAGAATTTTGTTTTAAAGTTAACCTTCCAATAATATCATGGAATTCCTATCCTCTAATCTTTCTATCCACTCATTCATTTATTCATCCAACTACTATTTGCTCCATTTCCATTATATACACAACTCTGCTAATTTCTGGAAGTATACACAGAAAAATGGACAGAGATTTTGGCCAATGTTCTTAGTAATTTGGCAGGTAAGATATGTCCATCCTTAACCTTAATAAAAATTAGAAAGTAACCACCATCAGTAAGGTTCTGTTTGAATTTAGATGAGCTCCAAAGGTCGAGGCTCAGAAGGAAATGAAGAAAGGCTTGGCAGAGGAGGTGATATCTGAAATGAGGAGGAGGTGATATCGGAAATGAGGCTTCCGATCTGTACAGGCAGAAGTAACGATAAGAAAATGGTTCAGGAAAGACATGAGCAACATCAAAAGGAGAGGAAACTTGTGTCATATGGAGGAAATAAAAAGTAATTCATTTGGCTGTGGTTCAAGAAGAAGAGGGATAGAAAGTACACCTGGAAAGTTTGGAATGAGTGGTTCAGGGTCTTTCATGCCTGTCTAAGTTACCGGGACTTTTAAGACTGGGGTGACCAGCAGACTAAGACACAAGCTCCTACCTTTGGCTTTCAGTGTCCTACAAGACTTCACCCTGACCAATGTTTCCAACAGTGCCTACAGTTGCTCAATTAATGTCTACTGGTTTACATTGAAAGTGAATCCCTAACTGCAATTTCCCACATTCTCTCCAGATGCAGTGTTTTACTTTGCTTTCCCTAACATACCCTGAGAACTCGAATTCTGTGTTTGCTCACACAGTTTACTCCATTGTTGCTTCCTGTCCATTCTGCTTACTAACCTGTTCTTTTCTTCATCGTCCATGGTTCATTCTAGATCCCCCAACTAGAAATGAACCTTATCTTCTTTGTATTCTCTATGATTTTTCCTAAAGCATTTGTGAAATCCTGCAATATGACTGTATTTTTAACTTTTCTTTGATTAGAAATCCTTAAAATGCAAAAAGGAAGAGATTTACAACACTGTCATTGAATTTCAGTGAAACTGGCCTGACAGTTATTGAACGAACACCTAAGAGTAAAAAAAGATTGGTCTATAGCTAATACGAAATAAACAGGACAGACAATGAGCATCAGGGAGGAGGACAAGTGTCTCAACCACTCAAACATCAGGCCGACTCAATAAGTGTATAGGAAAAGGTCTGTGCCCTGTTTTAAACCTAGGGAAATTAAAATCTGCACTACAGAAACGTAAGAACTTTACAAAAGAATCCTGAAACTATTAGCCAGCTCCTCCTTCCAGGAGGAGCAAAAGTAATCAAAGAAGTAAAACACATTCTACAATTCTGGAACTTAAATTCATCTGAAGTGAGAGTGAGTGAATAGTTACTTGCAAGTCTGCTCTATGAACTCTATCTTTCTTGAGATATTTTTTCATTGCCTGTGCCAGGAAACTGGGAAAACATTTAACTTACTACAACTGATTGATCCAAAAGTGTGGCAAGAGTCCTGCTATCCAAAAATACCAGGTGAAACAGCAGACTGCCAGATATGCACAGCTGGATGTGTTTTGCCTCTTCTGGGTCGTCCAAGTCTACCACATGTCAGTTCAGCAATTTAGGGTGGATTGGAGATAATCCAGTAGAAAGAAATGGAAAGTTGTGTTGGTTGCAGTCTGCAGAAGTTCTCCTTGTGTTCTTAATTCATCTCTTTCTCAGATGTTTGTGGTTTGTTTGTCCTTTCAGCTGTGGCAGTGGTTAATACTGTTGATGGGAAAATAATTTGTCCAACCTGGGCAGATCTTTTAAAGTTGTAGGTTTACTGAATGTTAATCTGCAGGTGCCCAAATATTAGCTATTTGAAAATCTGTGTCACCATTGCATAAACTCTTAAGACTTGCATCTATCAATGAGATTTGCCAGTTTTTTTTTTAATCCTTTACTACCCACTCAGAGTGGCTAAATTTAGATTTGTTCCACTGTCTGCTCTACTCATTTAAATAATTGCAATTGCAAGTTAACCTACAAAATAAAGACGCATAATAGGGTGCTTATTTCGATCAAGCTGTTTTAAATGTGCGTTAAGAAATACGGGTATATGGGCCCACTTTTGTTTTCCTGGAAAAAGTACCAAAAAAAAAAAAAAAAGAAGAAATGTGAGTATTCTAAGAGTTTTTAACAAGATAAGAGTAAGGCCAAATTTGAAGGACAAGGGGGAACTATCCTGTTTGCTCCTCCCCAGGCCTGGATGGTTCTGCTTGCTTACTGTTCCTGGACAGTCATTTTTTTTTTTTAAAGATTTTATTTATTTATTCGACAGAGATAGAGACAGCCAGCGAGAGAGGGAACACAAGCAGGGGGAGTGGGAGAGGAAGGCAGGCTCATAGCGGAGGAGCCTGATATGGGGCTCAATCCCATAACGCCGGGATCACGCCCTGAGCCGAAGGCAGACACTTAACCGCTGCACCACCCAGGCACCCCTGGACAGTCATTATTAATCTATTTCACCAGGTATCTAATCTCTTTCTCTAATTGAAACTATCATTTTTTGCTCCATTACTATTTAGCACTTACCTCTCCTGCCTCAAGAAAATCTAACATTGCCTCTTTCTAGTTTATCAGAGTTGTAAGCATCAACCAAATAGTAATGCTAGTGTTTAGATGTATAGCTGAAGCTTAAAAAAGCTTATTTGCTTTTCTGACATAAGGGATATATGTGGGAAAAATACTTGGGATTTCAACAATCAAAATATTCACATTTCACCATATTTAAATTATAACCAATATTCTTTCCACTACTAGTACTCACTAAAATGATTTGGTGGCTAAGGAGAAAAATCAAATTAGATAAACAGTTATAGGATGAACAGATGATTATTCATAAGTGAAACTGTATGGCAACAAGAACCTGGCTGAGCTATCTTATTTCCCAAACCTGACTCAAGGACAGGGTTTTGGGGGACTTCTTCAACTGCAGTAAAGCCCATCCACACCAGAAGCTGACTCTTTCTGGAAATCAGAAATTCATTCCAGGGACAAGTAAATGAATGATGCCAATGAGAACTGTTAGTTCCTCTCCTAGAGGAATTCACATTTCAATAGGGCTCAAAGTCTTAAGCTAAATTTAGGAATCCAGGACTGAAAGGTAGCATTCTAAGCATTAAAGAATCAAGAAGGAAAACGTGTGTGTGTGTGTGTGTGTGTGTGTGTGTGTGTGCACATGCCATTCTCAGTCTGTAATGATTTAAGTAAATTTAAAATTCTGCCTATGTGTAATTATGGTTATGTGAAGATTCTCTTTTAGTAAGTTAGAATTGAATCTCTTTGAGGACCTGAACTAAGTCTCCTAATTCCCTCGAATTCTCCAATATTGCTTGGCCCATAAACATTCAGTAAAATAACTGGATGAGCTAATTTATTAATTATTCTTGCCTACTACAACAGCATTGGTCAAGAAAAAGGCCTACATGCTAATGCTGCAAAAGTTGTTTTTATGAGCCCCATTTTTTCCTCTCTTACTGAGGAAAGACTTAAAATCTAAAGATTGAATCACATGAAATTTCAAGGTTTCTTTTCGATTTTCAGCATTACAGATTGGAGTAACCCACTGCTGTGATTTGACCATGACCCTCAGCACTGGCTCATCTCAGGACCCTCACAAGCACTGCATGACGATTTGCAGTGCACAGGATCAAGCACCTTTCAAGTGCCCTCAATCAAACACAAATAGGATTGACTACCTTAAAAATCTAGATTTTGATGTCAGCGACCAAGAAATTATTTCTGGCTCCATTTTCAAGGAAAACCAAGAAATTAAAAAGAAAGGGAGGGTGTTAGAATATAAATATTTTAAAATATATTTATAAACTATAACATTACATTTTGGCAGAACTTTTCTTTTACAATAACAGGAGATGCTTTTTAGTATTCCAAGTTGACTCTGTAACAATATAGTCTCAGTATTAATACATCATTTGGGAGTGTCTGAGTTGATGCTTCTCACATTGGTTCTCATGTCATCTACCCATGCTTCCATGCCTGCAAAAGAATCTAACATGCACAGGGAAACAGGCAACAGGAACAGAAGTTTCAGATACCATGACCAAAATGAAAAAGCCACCCTAGCCTTGGGTAAAAACAACGGCAGCCTGACACTTCTCTAGAATAGCTCTGACCATGACCAGAAGAGTGAGAGTGTTAGAAGCAACAGTAGCCAATGGTGTGCAAAGAACTTGAAAGATGGAGGTAAATGCCAGGAAAACTACAAGTGCAGGATACTACTTTGTGCTTTATGGAGTCATAAAAGCTTTTTTTCTGGAAAGTTCAAAGCCATTGACAGACATTTCATTAGCTCTCCCTCTCTCCTTTGAGGTACACAGGTGGCAAGTATAATTATTGTCATTTTTATGAATGGGAAAAAATGAGGCATGGAAGGTTAAGAAGACATTCAAAGTTATATAAAATCACATACACAGAAGACTACACCATCCCCCCTCTCCGATGCTTCCTTAAATGCCTTATGACCTTTGTCCCTGTGCCGGTCTTATATCATGTTTTTCGTGAAAGAAACTGCCTTAAAAGATCTTTTGTACTCATTAGTATATGGTGTTTCTAGAATTTAAAAAAGGGAAGGTGGGTAAAACAAAACAAAACATAACAAAAAAAACAAAAAACAACAAGGTCATGGCATATGTCTCAAACAGCTAAATCATTCTTCCAATGCTACTGATATACCCCATATATCAAATGTATTATATTTTGAAGAAAAGTTTAGTTTCTTTGGGCCACTACTTCATCTAAAAGCCTCCTTCAATCCATATTGCTCAGACACATCCTCTGATTCTAAAATCTGTATGTTAAAATGAACTCTTCACAACACTGCTAAGCATCTTAGAAAAGATGAGTCATACGACTGGTTGTAAGGGCCAAGAGAAGAGAATGAACTCCCCTTTTTGACAACTGGCAGGGAACCAAGTGGCGAGGTTGGCACCATGCACTGGCACTCCACCTCCATGTCCTGAAAAGACATCTTTGCTTGGTGGCTCTTCCAGTTGAAACATAAGAAAAATAAATGGTAATAGCAACCAAATGGAAAAAGCTGGAAATTAATAGAGAAGAGGAAAATTTTAATTTCTAAGAAGATATTAGAAAGTGAAACTTTACAAAAACTCTTTTTGCCAATGAGGTTGTCCAAAAATCAACCAAATTTATTATAGAGTAATAACCAAATTTGTGCATGAATCAGTGATGATGTAAAACTGTACAGTATAAGCATTACCAAATATTTTTCTATTTACCTTTAAAATAAGACTTCAGGACACTCTATATAAAAGGCGTGAGGCCGAGTTAAGATGGTGGAGGAGTAGGGGACCCCTTTTTCAGCCGGTCCCCTGAGTCAAGTTCGATAGGTTCCAGACCAGCCTGAACATCCACGGAATCAGCCTGAGATGCAGGAAGATACATCTGGATCTCTAA
>NC_048225.1:99340716-99445628 GCF_002007445.2 Ailuropoda melanoleuca
TAATGAATCATCGAACTTTACATCAGAAACCAGGGATGTACTGTATGATGACTAACATAATATAATAAACAGAAAAATAAGACTTCAGGATGAGGCTCTCCACTGCGTTTCATGATGTAATGCCATGTTGATTTGGTATATTACCTCAGATGTGAATCTAATATAGTTTAATTTAAGAGACTAAAATGAAACATACCACTTTTTTATGCCTCTTTTCTAGAAGTACAAGGTATAAAAAATAACCAATTTAAATATGGTAACAGTGTTGAGCTACAGTTTCAAAGATACCTTTGAGAAGATGATTTTTATCTACCATATGCAATTTAGCTAGGAGAAATATTATGTAGCCAAACAACTGTCTCTATCAGTGCTGAAATATGAGTTGAAAACTAAACACTTGGTTACCTCATGAAGATAATTTAATGGATTTATACTGCCTGGTAATATGGAGTGCTTTTTTCGTCTGCCTTTATAAATGTACAAAATGGAAACCATTAGACAAAAAAAAATTGCTTTAGCTTTATCCCATAGGTTACTAATTGCTCTCATATCAATATATGTACATATTTCTATGTAGAAACACCACATTTCCCCTTTGTATTTTGATATACTAAAATAAATACAGATTTCTAAAAACTCTGACTTTGAAGCTGGTCTTGGACTATTTGAATGGCTGTCAAATATGATACTGATTTATTAATAACTCCCATATGTTAAAAAACAATCCTTCCCAGACCTTTAACATATTCCAACTGTTACGGCTAATTGTTCCATTGAAATAATTTTCTTGATCATTTGTACCTAATTCCTCTGTCTAAGATTGTATTTACTTGCTTATTTTACTTCTTAACAATTCACATTGCTTTGGAGTTCTTTTTTTTTCTGCAAGAAAATACTATATTCCTGTGGGAGGAAAACACAGTACTTCTATATAACGCAGCTATGAAACAAATGTAATGCTTTATGCTCTGTTGTAAAGAGACCATCTAAAATCTAATTTCCTAGGCCAGTAGTGAAAAATATCTATTTCTATGCTTAACAGTCATTCAAAATCTTTCTTTTTCCTAACAAAAATGTCTACCGATATTGGCACATGCTATGAAACACTTAGCATATTATCAATTTCCAGCACATTATCTTTAGTAGTAGCAATGTTTGTTGTATTTTTGTTACCACTACAAGTACTACTCCTATTTATAATAAAAAAAAAATTATTTCACGAATGGCACAACCTAGAAATTTAACTTAAGATGACCAACAGGTGGAAATGCTTAGCCATTGTAACTCAACCTCAACATTGTGAAAAATAGCACTTTGATTTTTCTTCTGTGACTTTCCATTAGTATCTCTCTCTCTCTCTCTCTCTCCTTTTTTCTTTTTTTTTTTTTGGTAACATATGAAGACATCTGCTCACTTCTAAGGCTCTTCTACAGTGCATCGCTTCCTACATAGGGGTCATGTCCTCTCCTTCTCACATTCTGTTGCTCAGAAAAACACTCTTTTGTGTCCTCATCTCCCATCTCCTTGACCTCATGGTCTAAATTCCTGAAATTAATTTTCTACTGCTCATACAAGGTTTATTCTTCACTCACTTCTTATGTAATGTTCCTAATAACGTGAAAAATTGTAAGGACAACTCAATATTACTTCAAAATTTACTAGATTTTGAGCTCTAGAATGGAAGAAGATATATTTTATTTATCTTGGTAATCTAGTATCTCATGCACTACTGTCACATTGTAAGTTTGCAAGAATAGTAGCAATCATGGCAATAATGATAGAATCTAACTCTGAAAATACTTAATATGTGTTTTACACTCTGTTGAGTGTTTTTCATGGAGCTCTTACAATGTCCTTACAATAGCACTTGATTATGGGATACATAATATTGTTATTATCACATTTTGGATTGGAAACTGAAGTTCAGAGTTGATGAGCAACTTACCAAGGTGGCAGAACTTGGTTACGAACTTCAGTAACCTGATCCTGATCTTATGTTTTAATCGCTATAAATTTTTGTCAGAGATTATGCTTAATTATTTGGCATACTTCTTCAGTCCTGCACCAAACCCCACCCTGTTTGCTTTGTTCGTTGATTCTCATATGATTCCCATAAATGATTAACATTTATCCAAAAATAAATGATCCAAAGAAAGGATGACAAACACTTTTCGGTTGTTTTGTGTTTTTTGTGTTTTGTTTGTTTGTTTGTTTTTGCCAAATGTACTTTATTGGCAAAAGGTGCTTATAAAATTTATTTACAAGAATTCTGAGGTTATGTAGAATGTCTGAGGAAAAGGCACTATCAGCATAGGAAAAGGAAAGGCCAACTATCTGCCTCACTAACCAACATGTATCTTTATTTCTTGGTTAAGAAAAAATACACATATCTCTCTCCTCAATGGAAGCTGGATATCAATATATGTTGAACTGCAACCAAATTGAATCTGCCAAGATAAAGCTAGTTTCAAACTAACATCTCTACTAAATTGTCAGATTGAATGTATTTTCCTAAGGTAACATTTAGAGCCACAGATGAGCAATAGAAAAATATGTCAATCACCTACTCTCCATGTGAAGAAATACTAAGATAAATTTTTAATTCTGTTTCTAATCTTTAAATTTCTGAGGGCATACATATTTTTGTACTTGATAACACACATGTGAAACGTCAGCATAGATGCTGAATGTGGACATTTTCTATTATAACTCTAATAAAATGTGCCTAATAATCTGGTTTACTGGGAGACAATTTAAACCCTAAAACACATACACTATGATGTTGAAAGCATATTAAATATAACTTATCCTCTGATTCAGGATGTACTTTGTGACTTCACGGTGCCATCTGGTCGTGTTTATGAACACTGATTACAAAAGCGTCCTGAGACTGAACAGAGGCAATATGCATAGTAGTGAAGAGCTGGCGCCGTAATTCTTGGGTTGGTCTCCTTGCTTCACAATCTTTATCAGCTCTGTGCCTCAGCTTCCTCAACTGAAAAATTGGGATGATATCACCTACGATTCTTAAAGCACCATCTAATACACAGCAAGCACTCTATGTTAGTGATTATTGTCATCATTATATTATAAAGTGTAAAATTAACGTGAATTCCTTTGTAACTGGAAGACAAATACTGAAGTTTTGTTTGTGTGTGTGTACGTTCATACAAAATTTAGGATTGTTTGTTGTAGGTCTGTGAAAAATGCTCTTGGTATTTTGATAGGGATTACATTAAATGTGTAGACTGCTTTGGGTAGTATAGACATTTTAACAGTATTTGTTCTTCCAATCCATGAGCATGGAATGTCTTTCCATATCTTTACGTTGTCTTCAATTTTTTCATCAATGTCTTGTTTTCAGAGTACAAGCCTTTCACCTCTTTGGTTAGATTTATTTCTAGGTATCTTATTGTTTGTGGTACAAGTATAAATGAGATTTCTCTTTCTGCTCCTTCATTATTGGTGTGTAGAAATGCAAATGATTTCTGTATGTTGATTTTATATCCTGTGACTTTACTGAATTCATTTATCACATCTAGCAGTTTTTTGATGGAGTCTTTCAGGTTTTTTGTATAGAGTATCATGTCATCTGCAAATCTGAAAATTCTACTTCTTTCTCAGTGATCTGGATACCTTTTATTTGTTTTTGTTATCTGATTGCTGTGGTTAGGACTAAGGAATAAAAGTGGTGAGATTGGACATCCCTGTCTTGTTCCTGATAGTAGAGGAAATCTCTCAGTTTTTTCCCCATTGAGGATGATATTAACTGTGGGTTTTTCATAGATGGCCTCTATTATATGAGGTATGGTCCCTCTAAACCTACTTGCTGAGGAACAAAGCTGTCTTTCGTGTACCAGATGTAGATATTTGTACTTCCTGATATTTGAGCTGTTCTAGATATCTTACCATTTAATTCAGTTTGCCATGGTATAGACAATGTTTGTGCTCCCTCATAACTTACATGTTGAGACCTACCCCCCAATGTGATAGTAATAGGAAATGGGACTTTGGAGGAATAATTAGGATTAGATGAAGTCATGACAGTGGGGCCCTAATGAATGGGATTAGTGCCTTTATGTAAGTTACAAGAAAGCTTGGTTCCCATCTCTGATCTCCATCACAGGAAGATACAACAAGAGGTGGGCATTTACAACAAACATGGAAGTGGGCTCTCACCAGAACCTGTCAATCCTGGCATTCTGATCTCAGACTTCTAGAACTGTGAGAAATAAAATTTCTGTTGTTTATAAGCCACCCAGTCTATAGTACTTTGCTATAGCAGCATGAACTAAGATACCATATCTTTATTAATACTATCAGAAGACAAATATTTATTAAAGTTAATATCATATCTGTAACACAAACTCTCTACCATTAAAAAAAACTAAGCAGAAAGCTTTGGAATGACATGCACTGATTTTTATGAAGAAATTCCTTTTAAAAAGTCAATTTATGGACAACAGGTACATGAAAAGATGCTCAACATCATTAATTATCAGGAAAATGCAAATCAAAATCAGGAGATAATACTCACACCTGTTAGAATGACTATTATCAAAAGACTAGAAATAACAAGTGTTGGTGAGGATATGGAGGTAAAGGAACCCTTGTGCACTGTTGGTGGGAATATAAATTGGTGCAACCACTATGGAAAACAATATGAAGGCTTCTCAGAAAACTAAAAATAGAACTACCTTATGATCTAGCTATTACACTTTTGTGGTTTTTATCCAAAGAAAACAAAAACACTCTTACATATATCTGCAACCCCATGATCACTGAAGAATTATTTACAGTAGCCAGGACATGGAAACAACCTATGTGTCCATCAATGGGTGAATGGATAAGGAAGGTGCAGTATATGTGTACAATGGAATACTATTCAGCCATAAAAAAGAATGAAATCTTGCAATTTGCAACAACATGAATGGATGGACCTCCAGGGCATTATGTCTTTTTCAGACAGAGAAAGACAAATACCATATGATCTTTCTTGTATGTGGAATCTAAAAAACAACATAAAACAAAACAAGGTTAATATACAGAGAAGTGACTGGTGGTCAGGGAGGGGTTGGGAGAAAAGGGTGCAGGATAAAAAGGTAACAAGAAAAAATTATGGGAGGTAGGAGATAGTAATCCATGAAATAAGACTAGTTGTGAATTAATTATTAAAGCTGAGTAATAATTAAATTGGATTCATTATGCTATTCTTTTTTTCTAAAGATTTTATTTATTTGAGAGAGAGAGAGAGAGAGAGAGAGCGAGAAAGAGCACAAGCAAGGGGTGAGGGGTGGAGAGGCAAAGTGAGAGGGAGAAGCAGTCTCCCCGCTGAGCAGGGAACCTGACACAGGGCTCTATTCCAGGACCCTGGGATCATGACCCGAGCTGAAGGCAGATGCTTAACTAACTGAGCCACCCAGGCGCCCCTCATTATACTATTCTAAAAGAGAAAAAAAAAAAAAAAGAATGTGAGTTGATCTTTATAAAACTCTAAAGGACATACTATTTTCATACTTTTTTTTCCCTCATCCAGTGAGATATTGTTTTATATGCTCTACTTCAAGAGAAGAGGACTTTTATTTTAAATTTTGTGGTTGAGCAGTACATATGTAAGCTAAATGGAAATTTTTACCCTGCTTGGGCTCTTTGCTGAAGGGTGCTGAGAATGAGATTAGAACTGGATCATGAATGACTAATGAGGAGCAGATTTTGATATAAAAACAGAACTCTGTATTTGGTTATCTTTGATCTAAGGCCACTAAAAGGAATAATAATTGCAGTTATAGGCAAGTATCTGTTAAAGATGGGCAAATTAGACCTAAAAAGTAATCATGGACTCCAAATATCTAAACCAATTTTTAAAACGAAATACATTATTTAAGTGTGAAAATATTTGACTTTTTTTTTTCCGCTTGCCAATGGTTTTTCTCATATCTGTCAGCACTAAAAGCCGACATGCTGTAAAAGTCTGTTTTGTCAGTCTCCAATCCCACAGGAAAGAATGCAAGGGACCCTATGGATACTAAATTTATAACTCTAGATATGTAGGTTTAGATAAGGTTTTGATAAGCACTCAAGCATTTTGTTGATTAACCACATCAAATCAAAGCTGTGAATTTAGCCAATCACTAATGATTTCAAGAACTTGGATGAGATCATTGCCTGCAAACCTCCAGGGGTTTAGGGCTTAACCTAGGGCCCTGGAAGGTAAAAGGCAAACCCCCTCTTGGCTGAGTCCTCTGCTTGGTTTTGTGTAATTATCAAATAGGCCTTGGGAATCCGTCCAGCTGTGGTCCAAAAGGGAAACCTGCACTTCACTTACAGTTAGCACGGCAGCTACCTTGGAATAGGAGAAAGTCAGTTCGTGCTTATGTAAAATGCTTTTAGACTTTAACTCTGAACCAGTCCAACAACCTCTGGCATTCGGATTGTTGAAACGTCTAAGGGCACTTCACCTCCAAGTGCTGGTTCTAGAAATGGCACAGGAAATTAGTTAAATGAGGCAGCGGAACTCTCAGGAGCACTTCTCTTGGACACCGCATTTATGGGAGTGGGAGCTGACATATCTAAGGGATGGGGTTGTAGCTCTAGCACTGGTAATGCTGTAACTCAGCTGTGAGCCATTAGGAGTGTTTCAAACTAAAGGCTCTGAATTCCACAATTTCAGGCAGCAGGGAGCTTGGCAAATGTGCACTGGTCTTACATGTAACAAGCTCCCACTTTTGTAATCAAATAATTGGAAATCTTTGTAGGAAAAATAATGGATCGTAGATGCAGAGTTTTCATTTGTACTTTAAATGTTTCGCTGATGGACTCTAAAGGTAGCTTCTCTTGAGTTTTAATCCTATGATAAGCCTGTAAAGATTGGACAGCTATGAATGCAAAGTAGCCTCGTCCTCCTCGTGTATAACAATGTCTGTGCACAAGTCTCATGGTCATTATCCTTGCTTGTGTTTGAAACCAGTTTTTAATACTATTCAAATATCACTTCTTCAGATGAACTACTGAATTTGATTTATTAATGAAGTACTTTTAAAAATATATTTTGAAAGTTTTTCTGCCACAAATTAAGGAAGAAATTGGTATTAAGAACTCAAGTTATGTGATACATATTTGTGAAGTGATGTGTCAACTGAAAACATCTATGAAGAATTAGTTCTTAGTGAGTTAAGAGATTAAGAATACGAGTAAAGCATACCCACAACTTTGTGATTTATTCTGAACTCTAGAAAAAAAAGGGCTAAAGACTGCAAAGCCATTAGTGTATCACAGCTTTTCTTTTCTTTTTTAAGATTTTATTTATTTATTCGACAGAGATAGAGACAGCCAGCGAGAGAGGGAACACAAGCAGGGGGAGTGGGAGAGGAAGAAGCAGGCTCATAGCGGAGGAGCCTGATGTGGGGCTCGATCCCAGAACGCCGGGATCACGCCCTGAGCCGAAGGCAGACACTTAACCGCTGAACCACCCAGGCACCCCCACAGCTTTTCTTAATCCACCAGTTTACAAAACTTCTGGTTTGTTTTAAATAAAGCAGCAGCACAGTAAATGCCTTTTTTTCCTCAATTTTTAAAAGAAATTCTGTGGGGGTGCCTGGGTGGCATAGCGGTTAAGCGTCTGCCTTCGGCTCAGGGCGTGATCCCGGCGTTATGGGATCGAAGCCCCACATCAGGCTCCTCCGCTATGAGCCTGCTTCTTCCTCTCCCACTCCCCCTGCTTGTGTTCCCTCTCTCGCGCTGTCTCTATCTCTGTCGAATAAATAAATAAATAAAATCTTTAAAAAAAAAAAAAAAGAAATTCTGTGCTTTCCTACTAAACAACCCCTAACCCTGAGTGTGCACTCTTCCTGCTAGGGCATGAGATTTCTCCCCAAAATATCTGAAGGCATAAGTGCTTTGGAACTTCTTCAGCAGAAATAAATCTTTGTCTGTCATAAAAACATCATGAGCTCAGCCAAGCCAGGATCAACAGCAGCTGCCTAGGGCAGGTGGATTAATCAGAACCACGTCCTACCTTCCACACTTCCAAGAGTACCTTCCATTTCTGTCAAACTTAAACAATTTGCCTACAATATGTAAACAGAATATCGTTAACATTTAAAAAAGTGTTCCTTTTACAAAGATAAACTTTTTTTTGACCTGTGTGCTTAAATGTTCTTAGTTTAATCCACCTATTAAATTTTCTCTTCCATTCTTCAACCAAATTATTTAGTAGATACATTAATCTGAGCTTTTGTTTGTGTTCTAATGCTTTTTGGATGGGCTTTGCCTCCACAGATCCTCTTTTAAAAGCTGCATTTCGTGCACCTCTTTTAGATAGCTCTTGATATAAGCAGAGGCAGGTATGGCTGGAATCAGCTGGAGATGTTCACCACCTAAGTGGAAAAGATCCAGCTTCAGTATTAACCTCCTGTACTTTCCCCGCCACTAATATTAATACTTTAGGGACATGTGATGGTGACAATGACATTAGGTACCCCAAATTCTTCATCATTCAAAAGGATACCAATAACAACTGATATGCCCTCTGCTGACTTTATTTTGTTCGTGTATGCTTACTCCTTCCCTATTGTTCTCAGGCTGGTGGTCTTACGGCTTCTTCTTTCCTTTGTCAATCTTAGTTCCTTCTATTTGATTAACTTGACCCAAAGAAGCTTAGGGTGAAACAATCCTATCATAGACTGGAGATTATGGGAAACAGCTTTGTATAATTTTCCAACTTCCCAGACAGTGGTAAGGGGCATCATCTACTTGCAGCCATCTAGGGTTATAGATGTGGACAATAATGTTTAAAAGAATAACAAACAGCAAACACAACCAGCAATTGAGGTCAAGTTTCTATTCCTAGGATTTGGATAGATGTTACATACTTCTCTATATCCAGCCAGCAGGCCAATCATGAAACTATTTTTATAATTCGACTTAATTGATTCATTCTAAGGATATAGCCTGAGATCCTTTCTAATCAGAGATATTACTGGTCTATGTCACTAACTGAAAACGCCAAACAGCATATTTGCTCTAGATTGCACACCTGCACTTTCATCCTCTCATAGGCACAAAACTGAATGCATTTTCTTCTGTTTATCACAACCTTTTCTTGTCCTTTCTTTCTAGTTATTCACTCTGTTTTTCTCCTGAGGTCAAATCTAAAACCCAGTCTATCTACACATTCCCTAATTTCTGAATATTCTCGTACGTTAATATCTCAATGTTGTCATCTTAATTTTCCTCACCTGTGCCCTGAAATCTTATTTTCATAGGGGACGGGCAGACGGACAGAGAGAATCTTAAGCAGGCTCCACATCCAGCATGGAGCCCAACTCAGGGTTCAATCTCACAACCCAGAGATCATGACCTAAACTGAAATCAGGAGTCAGATGCTTAACTGGCTAAGCTCCCCAAGTGCTCCTGGAATCTTATTTTTCAAGTTTACCACCATATGGATTATTCCCATTAATCTTTCCAGTAACTTCAGTACGACTTTGTTTGCTCACAAGCTTTTTATCAGTGTCATCTGGAGATTACATTTTTACCTCTCTGTCTACCCAGATTCTGTAACTCAGTGGACACAGATTTTTTGTAGACATCTAATCATGACATCACCCTCTCTAGGAAATCCAAGAAACCACTTTTACTGGACATCCTAGGGCAGGTGCACAATTGCCACTAGAATTATCCAAGCTTATCAGGACATGTGCAGTACACAAGTCCTTGGTACACATTTTATAAATAGGTCACTCAGAGTTATTAATAGCATGGAGGGTTGTCCTTCTTCCATGAAAATGATGGTATTTTTCCCCCTCTGGGGATAGGTTTATAGCTCTTGTGTTTTTTGTCTTTTTGCTTGCAGGTGACCACCCCTCCCCTAAAAAAAAATCCCCTATATCTCTGGTTTACAAATAGATGTTTCTTTGTTTAGACAGTAATTACTGCTTCCTAGTTATTAAAAACAATACTGCTCCAAGGCCTTTGGTGTGTCTTTTTAGCCTTGATTTGGTCTTTGTTTTTCCCAGTTTGAGACACACCTGTTTGCTTTTTAGGCCATATTTACATCTGCGTTCCAGCAGCATTGAATTGTTGACAGTCGACAGCAAGGTTGTTAGACTGGCTGCATTCCATAGCTTTGTTGTGGGTGGTCCTGTCTTGTCATTGGCTGTTGAACATGACATTAAGATTATATTCAGAAAAGCACGCGGGAAGCAGTGAGTGTTTTCCATGGCAGATCCGAGGCTCCAGCGCTATTTTGTAGAGCATGAGTTAGATGGCCAGCTAATGCTCACTGTTACCTAGTTTCCTGCATGCTGGCTTGTATGATGTGGTTTCCAAATTCTTTGCTCATATTTAGAAGCATTCTTCTAACTGTAGAATCTTGTTACAGAGTCTTCTGTTTGACTGAGGCGATGATTGATATTCATGTTTAAGCCAAGTGTGTGTCAGGTGCGGGGGAAGCGGACGAGCTAGGCCACAACGAGGCAGACTAGCCTTGGTGGATCCAGGAAGGTTTCAGAAAGAAGACAGCTGAGCTGAATCATGAAAACCGGGAGGTTCAATGTAAATGGAAGGGGGAGAGTGGAGGGAAATCCAGTCACAGGGAACAAGGGTAAAAACCCAGAGATCTGAGGGGAGCCTGGGTGGCTCAGTTGATTGAGTATATGACTTTTGGTTTCAGCTCAGGTCATGATCTCAGGGTCATGGAATGGAGCCCTTCATCAGGCTCCCTGTTCAGCGGGGAGTCTGCCTGAAGGTTCTCTCCCTCTGCCTCCTCTCCTCACTGCTCACTCTATCTCTCTCTCTCAAATAAATAAATCTTTAAAAAAAAGAAACCCTCAGAGATATGATTCAGCATCATGTTTGAGGAACTAAAAACAGCAGTGATTCCATTTGTTTATTATGTGTCAGACTCCGTTATAATTACATTATCAATATTATTCAGTCACGTAAAACTCTTTGTGGGGTAAATTGGAATGCTGACAGATAAAGTGGATAATGATAGTGATGTACATTTAACTCTTACAGTGTCCTTACAATAAAATTATCTCCAGTTTTAGGCAATAAAACTAAGAATCAGAGATACTGAGACACACATCTACTACATATTAAAACTATCTTCAATGTCCATGTTCTTATTCCGATTCCACACTATGCTTCTGTCAAATCCTATTAATATGAGAAATCACACTCACAAGTCATATATGATAAAGCAAGTTGTATCTTCTTCAAAGGCAGTAACTATGTCTTGTAATTCCTTTCAATTCTCATAGTGACTAAAACAGGACACTAATTTAATAATAATACTATTTTTAAAACTGCTTTTTAGCTCTGAGTTAAATAGAATGACAGAAAAGTTTTAAGTAAGTTTTTTGATTAGAAGTAGTTTTGCTGATCTACGGCTCTCACCCCACCACCATCCCCACCACACAGAAACCAAGATCAACTTTTATAGACAGATGAAATCTGGAAAATGAGGTAACAAGGCAAGAAAATTATAGTGGTACTAAAAAACATACCACGGATATGTAATAAGTGAATTCACTGGGCCTGATATAAAAAAAAAAACTAATTGGAATAATATATTGCTAATAAATCCAAATACTTCTTGATATAAAATAACAGAATTATTTAGGGATCCACTACTTCCTTTCATGGGAATTAATTTTAAGAGTATATCCCTTCCAAAAAAGACAACAAAACCCTAATATATATGATATTTAAATATCATACATAAATCAAATATTTAACAATGAGTAAACAATTAAATGACGACGACTCTCCCTTACAATTTGTCCCTCTTCTAGAGTTTGCTATCTCAGTTTTTACAAAAATAAAATGTCTGAAATTTGGTAATAAGGCAAAGGGAGAACACCTTGTCCTTTCAATGTAATCTGGGAGTATTGCTAAGAGATGCCTTTGCGCGATTCACTTATGTTGCTTATTAAAGGCTCATGTTCTATTAAAGTACATGTTACCTTGAAGATTTTTGTCTTACCAAGATGCACATGCAAAGAGTTATGATTTTATTGAATTACAGGTCACTAATGAGTTTGGTATCTAACCTAGTGATCCTATTCCAGCATCTTTTCTCCACTCCTACATAACTCCTGTCCCTTTAATCCTACTTCAAACCAGTGTTATCCTGCTGCTGATTTTCTCATTCATGATATTTGTATGAGTTGTTTAATGGCTCTTCCAACATGCCCTCTTGTCTCAGTCTCCGTGGCCAACCTTCTGCAAAGTAGTCAACATGTAGGTCAGGTGAACTCTACTCTCAAACTTCCAAAGATTGCAACACTAATAAATACAAAGTCCTTACTATGTCCTCAGCTCCAGACCTATATACAGTTTAGTCTCTTGTTGACTCTGACCTCATTTTACACCTCTCTTTCATTTGATCAATACACTCCTCTTGGGCTGGCTTCCCTGAGGTTTCTTCAAACTTTAAGCATGATTACAACTCAAGGCTTTTGCATTTTCTCTTTTGTGTGCCTAATGCTTGTCCCCAGGAGATTTTCATGATTCATTCTCATCCTCTTTCTTTTTTTGTTTTGTTTTGTTTTGTTTTTTTAATAATAGTTTTTATTATATTATGTTAGTTACCATACAGTATATCCCTAGTTTTTGATGTAAAGTTCCATGATTCATTATTTGCGTATAACACCCAGTGCACCGTGCAATACGTGCCCTCCTTAATACCCATCACCTGCCTAGCCCAGTCCCCCACCCCCCTCCCCTCTGAAGCCCTCAGTTTATTTCCCATTCTCATCCTCTTTCACACCTCTCTTTAAATGTGTCCACCTGAGAGACATTGCTGATCACCTTATCTGACACAGTCTCCCATTTGATGGTTTTCTGTCCCCTTTTTCCTGATTCACATTTGTTTTTTCTCTTCAAAACACTCATCGCTACCTATCATCTTATTATTTATTTATTTATTGTATGTGTCTACTACAAAAATATAAGCTGTATGAGAACAGAATTTTGGAATTTACATTCTCTGCTGTATGCCCAGTTTCTAAACCAGTGCCTAGAATGTAGTAAGAATTAGATAAATATTGTTGAAAATGAATGATTGGTTTAACATGATGACAAAATATTTTGCAACCATTGGAAAGTTTGAAGATGAAGTGAAAACATGTATAATACTTGTATCATTTTAAGTGAAAACCTATTAAAATCATAAAGATCATATTGCAAGTAATCTGGACATCCTGTGCTTACAAAAATAAATATAAAGAAAAATGCAAAAAATGAAAATTACTTTGTAAGAATAGTAGAACTGATTCCCATTCTCTGTTTCCTAAACTTCCTTTTATTTTTATAGTGATTTTATTTTGTGTCAATACCTTTAGAAAATCATTATATAATGCCATTATATAATGACAGAGATGAAGAAAATACCCATATTAAACTTCACACTCATGTTTTTCTGCCTATTTCTTTCCTTCTGTGTTTTATGGTTTCGGATGCCTCAGGCTATCTGTACCTAACATCCAGGACTGCCCTTGGCAAAACTGAAAATCAGGGTCAGTTTCTTTACCCTCTTTCTATCTCTTTCTCATTCTTAAGCCCCCTTTCCTTGATGTTAACCAGAAGATATTTATCCCTGCTCTTACTAAAGGACTGCATTCTGATAACACTAAAAACTTAATTTATCATATTTCCTAGTGGTACATTTACTTACAGGAAAAAATCCAAATCTTAAAGTTCTGACTTTAAAAAGGTGAAATCTGAGGATTTGGGTTTATTAAAGAAAAAGCTTCATCTTCAGGTTATTTTTTAAGGACACTGCCCGGATACCTGCACCAGGGTCACAGTTTTCTCTTTTGCTGAGAGTCAATCACACTGGCTTTGTCTGGAATATAAGCCTGTAACCTGAATTGCCACTTTAGTCTCAAGTTCAGTTGAGAAAGGAGTAAGATGAGCATTTTTTAGTAGCCATGGCTAGTCTCCCAATTTGTGATCCACATGGAAGTTACACTTGAGGCATGCAAGCACGTCAAAATATTTCATCTTTGACAAGCAATGCTTTCCAGAGTGATGCCTTGTTCTAGCCAGGCAGTGTGGTCTTGAACTGTAGTGTCATTTCTGGCAAGAACTTTCAAGCCTGCTTAATGTTAACATCAGTTGCCATAATGCACTTTGACACTATTTGGGATTTTCCACTAGGTAATCTAACCTCTCTCAAGTCAAAATTGAAACATCCAAGAATACCTTAGAAATTGAAAAGCTCAAGTATAATCTTGAGTCTACTTGACCCATACTTGGTCCTACAATCAATACTGTGAAAAAAAAAATCTGCAGCTCAAATATTTTCAAACCCAAATTTTTGGGGGAGGAGCTGATTAAAAAAAAAAGATTTGGCGTTGTTATTCCATTATATCACACTTTGTAAATTTCCTACACTCTTGTTTAAAGTGGGATATAAATAAATACATATTCTCCTTTTTATTTATTTTCTGTGTGTTTCCCTTACATTCTTTACCCCATCTTTTTGAATATACATATAAATCTGAGGGTGAAGATTCTGCTCTGTTCTTATTTAAAAATATATGGGTTAGGGGTGTCTGGGTGGCTCTATCAGTTAAGCATCCGCCTTCTGCTCAGGTCATGATCCCAAAGTCCTGGGATTGAGTTACGCATCAGGCTCCCTGCTAAGTGGGGAGTCTGCTTCTCCTTCTCCCTCTGCCCCTACCCCCTGCTTATGCACACTCTCAAATAAATAATAAAATCTTTAAAAATATATATGGGTGTTATTCTCTGTGATAATATGTGTTTTCTCAGCAAAATAGTTATTAATTCTAAGTACACCTCTTACAACAGGTGATGAGAAACCTGGTAAAATATTTGACTTGATAAATAATTGAAAAATGAAGCTTCTTTTTCCATGAAACAGTTTTGTGGGGGTGGGGGTGGGGTAGAGTGTGAGTAAAAACAGTCAGACCTGTTTTTGACTGATTTATATACTTTCCTTTATTATTAAAAAAGTCCACTTGACTCAACTATTTATTGTACTAAAGCCCAACTCTATTTCAACTGCTGGAAGATAAATCTTATGGCCTAAAGTCCTTTCCATCTTCATGAATAAGTAATTTTAAGATATAACACATATTTCTTGGATTCATTAAATTCAACAGATGGAACTGGACTCTATTTTGGGGGATCTGCTTCTAATTTCCATATTCAACACCTGAGTGAGTAAAAACTGCCTTTCCCCAACTTCCACTCCCACACCTCTTCCTCTGGTCCATCAAGTCATATTCATTTTCCTTTTCACTCTTCAAGCTAGGATGGTTAATTTAAAGGCAGATATGTGTGGCTGACTGGTTGGGGAGCAAAGAGTGGTGAGAAACTGCAGAAGAACAATTTCAGCGCCTACCTATTTCCTGATTGGTATTCCACTGTATTCTGCTGAAACATATGGAATTATATGTTGAGATTTAGGGGCTAGTTTTATAGCCCCATCTGGCCTTAATTCTGCATATACAATTGTACATCATGAATCGGTCTACAATTTTGGTTTATGTCCCTCTGTTTCTGTTTGATCTAAAAATGAAATTTTACTCTGCATTAAATGAAGAAGTTGGCTACAAGTCGTCTTTATATTATTTTGAAATGAAACAGATAAAATTTTAAATCTTTAAGATTATGTCTGAAATAAAAGAAGATTGTCTTTGGAAACGATGAATCATATCTTCCAACATGTATCCACCACAGGATTTTCTCGAAATCAGTTTTTCCTTTTTCATTTATTATTAAACTTAGCAGTATTAATATTTATTAAACACCTGTGGAGTGCCAGTAACAATTCAGAGCACATAAAAGAGGTGGTCCCTAATGTCAAAAATCTTAAAAAGCTGTTATATGCTATTGTGCTTAATCACATGCTGGCCAGAGAGGAAACATTTTTATCATCAACCTTCAGAGCTGTTGCTTTTGTTTTCTTTTGTCAAGATGTATCCATCCTACAAGTGTAATTCTACTTAAATGCTACAGAATCTGTAGTAAATGATTTTGAGGGTGCATATCAACATCCCAACCGTCATTTTTTCTCAAAAATGAAATTAAATTTAAAAGGAAAGGAAGGAAAGAAGCTGAAAGCTAGATAAAACAATAGCTAGAAAGGAATGAATCACAAGGATTGGTGTAACAGAGCCTCCCTGCTATGGAAATGACACACAGGATATAATTAAAGTGCACAGAATCATAAGTGTCGATAATGTAGGTTACTTTCTTTCAGCTTATGTAGCACAAAGAGGATTTAATGAAAGCTAAAGGAAAATAAATTCAGCATAGACATAAGGAAGCACTTTTTCATTCTGCAAGAAATAAATGTTTGGAATGGCCTTCCGCACAAGGTCTTTGAGGTGAAGGACACTGGGGTTATTCAACAATTGGTGCCTCGCTGTAGTAAATTCTAATCTGCTAAATAGTTTTTCTCATTTCTTATGTTAGATTAGTGTACAGTTGAACAACAACAGTCCCTAATTAGAACCAAACCTACACATATGATGTTCACAAGAAAGTATATGGGGCAAATGGCAGGGAATAAAAGAAACTGTCAACACATGCCTCAAGTCAAATCACTCTTCAAATTTCAGTTACTAGGAAGAAAATACACTAATTCATTAATTTTAAGTACCATTAGAGGAATTACAAGTGTATTGACTTTTCATCCTTTGATCTATGATTTTAATACAATTTTTAGGTGTTGGTAATTTGGTAATTATATTAACACTAAGATCTATCTATCTCCTTATTTATTGCATCATATATAGACACATTATATATATACAGATATACACATATATATGTACATGCACATCCAACTTAACAACAACAAACAATTCAAATGCCTGTGGAAAAGGAATTAATGAGACAACAGAATTGAAACAAGTCCCCAGAGATGATATATGCTATGCAATGCTCCCTTCGCCCACCCCAACACACATACAAACATTCATACACACAGAAGGACTTCATTATACAATTCAAATAATGCTTACTTTTTGTTTAAAAGCCAAAATAGAAAATTTTTCATTCCCATACTTCTGCATGTGTAAGTCTACATCACACGTAACAGCATGTAATGTTTGCCCACAGCACCCTGGTGATGCAGCTTGTTTTCATTTGGCTCTGGAAATTTCTTCTAGGTCTAAATAGTAAAGCTTTCATTCATTCATTCATTCATTCACTCATTCATTCATTCTTCCTTCTTTCCATGCATGCTCAATGAACACTGCCAGGCTAGACAGTGCGGATATAAAGATGATCAAAACACCATCATTGATCTTTAGAGTTTAATTGGCAATATACACAAATAAGACAGTATAGAGAGATAAATAAGAATGATAATGCAGCAAGATAGTACAGCATGATGAAACTACGAAAGAGATCTGCACACGGTGTCATAGGAGCACTAAGGAGAGGCATATAAATCACACTGGAAATTCAGAAAAGGATTCCTAGCAGAGAAAATGCTTGTGCTGAGTCTTAAAGGACAAGTGGACATTAACTAAATGGAGACTGTAGCCAAGGACATTTGAAGTGGAGGGAACAATATGTGAAAGAAACACCATGGTGTATTTGGCAAACAGTGCTCAGAATAGCAGGTGTAAAGAATCCACATAGGACAGTGGTAGGAGACTGCACTGGAGATATACACAGTGTCTAACAGTGTACGGCATGATGTGAGACTCTTTAGTTGACCTTTCTCCTGGAGACTCTAGGATTCACGGAACGACATGAGGCATGCCCAGGTGTGAATTTGTCTGGGATATAAAGGATAGCTTTGAAGAATATTAGCCTAAGTCAGGGAGATTGTATCTATGCGCCATAGAGTAGTAATGAAGAACAGGGGTCTTACTGGGAACAGAGAAAAGCAGACAGATCTCCTGAGCTATAATATATAAAACCTGGTGACTAATTGAATCTGCAGATTACATGGTAAGAGGAGAGCTGGTATTACTTTTCATCTTCTTAGATGAGAAATACAGGAGAACAAGAACAGCTTTGGGGAAAAAAATTATACATATCCCGTTCCATTTAACATTTTTGTGGCATATCCAGAGAGGTTACCAATGAGCTAGATAAATGTGAAGCATACTGAAGATTTTGGAGTCAGCGATAGTTAACACCATGGCTTTGAATAGGAGACTGTATAAAACGAGGTAAATTAAGGGCTGAGCATGGATGACTCTGGGTAAGGTTACAATGTATCAATATGGTGGACTATTTCACAATAGGAAAAGAAATATTCCTACACAGTGCATCCCAAAATTGAAGATCATAGACAAAGGAGAGGTTTCTGAAATACCTAAAATGAAAAACAAAACAAAAACAAAAACCCTGAGTGAAGTAAGTCACAGTAAGTCTAAGTTTTTAAATAGATGGAAACTACTCACAATCCCTTGGAAGGAGCACACGTTAAGAGGTTTATAATTCTTAAGGATTAAGGATGCCCACCATGTGAAACAGTTTTCTTGTTTTTTTATTCTATAGAATGATGAGCCCCTGTGGTTCAAGACTTCAAGGATGCTATATCTAAAATATTATCGAAACACCTATGGTCTCTCTTTAGTAATGCTCTGTCTGTAGTATTCATTAATTCTATAAATACCAAGCACCCTTTGAAGGCAGACACTGTGCTACAGATTGGCAGTGACACAACCCAACACTGCCCCAATCTCATATAGTTTATATTCAAAGTAAGAGAATGCAATTTTTGAGAGGGAGGAGATAGCTTTTGTAGAGAAGGCTGTCAAGGATAGTCTCTCTAATGAGATGACTTTCAAATGAAAGACCTTTCAAATGAGACCTAAATACAGTGAAAGAGACCTAAATGAAGTACTCAAATATATAGAGCAATATCTAAAATATTATCGAAACACCTATGGTCTCTCTTTAGTAATGCTCTGTCTGTAGTATTCATTAATTCTATAAATACCAAGCACCCTTTGAAGGCAGACACTGTGCTACAGATTGACAGTGACAAAACCCAACACTGCCCCAATCTCATATAGTTTATATTCAAAGTAAGAGCATGCAATTTTTGAGAGGGAGGAGATAGCTTTTGTAGAGAAGGCTGTCAAGGATAGTCTCTCTAATGAGATGACTTTCAAATGAAAGACCTTTCAAATGAGACCTAAATACAGTGAAAGAGACCTAAATGAAGTACTCAAATATATAGAGCAAGAGCATTCCAGGCTGAGGGAACAGCAAATACAATGGCTCGTGGTGTGTTTGAGAAATATCAGGAAAGTCAGGAGAATGAGAATTCAGTGATCAGTGGGGAAGATGGCATGAGATTCTGTCCAAAGTCCATACTATGTAAGTCTTTGGGAGATGTGGGGAAGACTTTGAACATGCCAAGAAATAAAATATCTTTGGAGATAAGAGTTCAGGAGAACTGATATTAATTATGACACTCTTGCTGTTGTGTGTAGAATAGACTGCAGAGAGCCAAGAGTGGANTGAGTGGAAAGTATTCTTGGTGTGTTTGAGAAATATCAGGAAAGTCAGTAGAATGAGAATTCAGTGATCAGTGGGGAAGATGGCATGAGATTCTGTCCAAAGTCCATACTATGTAAGTCTTNGTGGTGTGTTTGAGAAATATCAGGAAAGTCAGGAGAATGAGAATTCAGTGATCAGTGGGGAAGATGGCATGAGATTCTGTCCAAAGTCCATACTATGTAAGTCTTTGGGAGATGTGGGGAAGACTTTGAACATGCCAAGAAATAAAATATCTTTGGAGATAAGAGTTCAGGAGAACTGATATTAATTATGACACTCTTGCTGTTGTGTGTAGAATAGACTGCAGAGAGCCAAGAGTGGAAACAAGAAAAACTGTTAAGAATCTTTTATAGCGGTCTATACAAAAGATGAAATGTTCTGGACTTAGATGGTAGCAGGTGTAATCAGCAAGACAGCTGGGTTCAAGATATATTGCAAAGAGAGAGAGACTGGCTAGAAGATGACTTGCTGTCCAGTAGCAGAGAGAGTTAAGAAAGATATGAATACAGTTTATTAATTTAGATTTTTAAAATTTTATGACTAAATTGGAGCCTAGAGGAAAGGATGTGAGCCATGGTATAAATGAAGTCATTCTCTATCAGAGCAGACATAGATAATGACTAATAGTTGATAAATCAAAGAAAGGGAGTGCAAGTATACTTTAAAAATGTGGAAATAATTCCTAGGAGAAACATCTGGAAAAAAATTAAAATGTTTATCTCTTTCAAGTGGGAATAGATAAGTTGAAGATGGAAGAGGGAATGGAAGTAAAGTTTTTATAAATAAAGATATAAAACTTTATGGTTTTATGAATCTTTTAGTGCTAGCTGGTTTTAAAAATTCATGAGTATGTACTCACTTAAGAAATGATTACATATGCATGTATAATGATATAATCTATATTTGTATTGATATAAAATTAATCAATGATCAATGAAGGCAGCAGATGTAGACCACAGATTTTAAGAAGTTTGATAGAGATAAGGGGAAAGACTGGATAACAATGATATAAAGAAGTTAGGGTGGACTCAGAAGAGCCAACACAATACTGAAGTANGATCAATGAAGGCAGCAGATGTAGACCACAGATTTTAAGAAGTTTGATAGAGATGGGGAAAGACTGGATAACAATGATATAAAGAAGTTAGGGTGGACTCAGAAGAGCCAACACAATACTGAAGTAGAACAAAGTTGGAGGACGGACATTATCCAACTTCAAGACTTACTGTACAGCTACAGTCATCAAGACTGTGGTATTGGTGAAAGAACAGACAAATAGATCAATGGAACAAAACAGAGAGCCCAGAAACAGACTTCTATAAATTTAGTCAACTGGTCTTTGACAAGGGAGGAAACGTGGTTTCTTCAACATATAATGCTGGAACAACTGGACATTCACATGCAAAAAAGTGAATCTGGACACAGAGTTTAACACCCTTCACAAAAATTAACTCAAAATGGATCATAGACATAAACATAAAACACAAAAGTATAAAACGCATAGAGTACTAGGAAAAAATACCTGCAAATTATGTATCTGATAAGGAACTGTTACCTGAAATATATGAAGAACTCTTAAAACTCAACAATAGAAAACAAACAACCTTATTAAAAAATAGGCAAAAGATCTTGACAGACACCTCACCAAAGAAGGTACACAGATGGCCAATAAGCTTATGAAAAGATGTTCCACATCATTTGTCATCAGGTGGATGCAAATTAAAGCAAAAATGAGATACTACTACACACTTATGCCCAATTTAGAACACTGAAAGCACCAAATGCTGGCAAGGATTTAGAATAATAGGAACTACCATATATTGCTGGTGAGAATGCAAAATGGTACAGCAACTCTGCAAGACAGTATGGTAGTTTTTTTTTTATATATATATATAAAACTAAGCATAGTTTTATTGTACAGTCCAGCAATTATGCTTCTTGGTATTCACTCAAAGGAGTTGAAAGCCTATATCCACACAAAAACCTGCACATATATGTTCATAGCATCTTTATGCATAATTGCAAAAAGAGAGATATAGCCAAGATGTTCTCCAGTCAGTAAATAGATAAACTGTGATGCATTCAGACCAGGGAATATTATTCAACACTAAAAAGAAATAAGCTAGGGGCACCTGGGTGGCTCAGTTGGTTAAGCATCTGCCTTCAGCTCAGGTCATGATCCCAGGGTCCTGGGATTGAACCCCATGTTGGGGTCCCTGCTCAGCCGGGGAGCCTGTTTCTCCCTCTCCCCTGCTTGTGTGCTTTCTCTCTCTCTTTCTGTCAAATAAATAAATAAAATCTTAAAAAAGAAAGAAAATAAATAAAGAAAAGAAAGAAAGGAAGGAAGGAAGAAAGAAAGAAAGAAAGAAAGAAAGAAAGAAAGAAAGAAAGAAANCTTCTGTCAAATAAATAAATAAGATCTTAAAAAAGAAAGAAAATAAATAAAGAAAAGAAAGAAAGAAAGAAAGAAAGAAGAAGAAGAAGAAAAAGAAAGAAAGAAAGAGAAAGAAAGAAAGAAAGAAAGAAAGAAAGAAAGAAAGAAAGAAAGGAGCTAGCAAGCCATGAAAGGACAAAGAGGAATCTTAAATGCATATTACTAAGTAAAAGAAGCCAATCTGAAAAGGCTATATCCTATGTGATTCCAACTACATGACTTTCTAGAAAATCCAAAACTATGGAGACAATAAAAGATTAGTTCTTGGGGTGGGAGAGGCAGGGATAAATGGACAGAGCACAGAGGATTTTTAGGGCAGTGAAAATACTATTTGATATTATAATGAGGGATATATGTCATTATGCATTTTTCCAAACCCATAAAATGTGCAACACCAAGAGTGAACCCTAAAGTAAACTATGAACTTTGGGTGATTATGATGTGTCAACAAAGGTCCATGCTTGGTTAAAAAAAAAAAAAAGGAAGAAAAAAAAAGTGCCATGCTAGTGAGTGATGCTGATAATGGGGGAGACTGTGCATGTGTGTGGGTGGGGGGCACATGGGGAATCTCTATACCTCCCTCTCAATTTTGTTATAAAACTAAAACTGCTCTAAAATTTTTTCTTAAAAAAAAAAAAGCAGCTAGGCTTAGCATGCTTGTTTGCATNGTGAGCTTAGCATGCTTGTTTGCATTAAATATAAAGTCTTGGGGTTTTAAGATGGGATTTTCACATCCCCCATCCTCTTCTGAATTTAAAATGGACACAAGTTTAGAATAGATAAAAAAAAATCAGACTGATAAAGTTTAAACTGTCCACTTTATCATTGGTTAAAGCTGGATGGGAAAAACTGTTTCAGCCACACTGAAGCTTCTATTGACACTGTACTCATGTCTAAGCCCTGAGAAAAAAACCATCCGTTGCCCCATATCTGTTGAGCTCCAATGGAGGAGACTGAAAGACATTGGCCTCTCAACCTGCCTTTAGAAGATATGCTTTGCCCTACTCTTGCTTACTTACCATTTGGAACCTAGATCAGAACTCGAACATACCCACTCTGTAGGCAGGCAGATAAGAGCAGGATCAGAAAAAATAAAGACATGCATCACCATTTCCTTTTCCCAACTTCAACCAACTATACGACTAAAGCATCAGCAAGAACAGAACATTCTTGAAAGAAAGAACAAATGGATCTCCCTACCTAAGGAAATCCAAAGAGAATCTGAAAGAAATTAGACCCCAACGAGGTTAAGATGAAGAGAAAGAATCTGAGACTCTGACCCTAGAGGATCTCAAGGTAACAAGATTCAGTATTCTACTAGAAGCATTGCTCAGAAAGAAGAGATGCGTTTCTTCTTGGAGTTTGGAGAAAGGATCGACAAGAGGATAATAAAGAACAGAGAGGAAGCCTTATTTGAAGCTTCTATGAGAGGTACCTCTCCAGCAATGTGGAAAAAATTTCCGCTATGTTGGCAGGGAAGTTTTGGTGGGGCTGGAAGAAAGAGGTTTCAGAGAAGATATATATTTATGAAATAATGGAAACAGGATGTGTTTCGATTAATTTTTGCACTGTATTTTCACAAAAAATATAACCATTAAGACACAATGAAAATAACATACACATTGAAGAAACCATTTAACATTTCCTTTTTGAGTGGGTATGCCTCTTGGGCACATCTTCTGTGTCTAATTCTCCCACATGAACCAGTCAAGAAAGCTGTTCATAAAGAAAAATCAATCTTAAGAATTCTCACGTGTTAAGGAATAGCTTAGCTCCTTTTATCTTTCAGTGAGTGGGCACAAAGACTCCATGAGATTTTGTGGAGTCTCTTGGGGAGTGCCCCCCCACTCTCGGTTATTTAGGAAACCTCAAGGTGCCTATACAAAACGAAAAGATGTCCCGCTTTGCTCAGCATTTGGTTCCATCAGTTCTCTAGAAATGACTGCACTCATCAGTTTATGAGCTGGGTCACGTGAATGTCATCTTCAATAAAAGAAGGAAACTCTGCATTTAACTGACTTCACATTATTCAAGCACTCATTAAAGCTAGCTTAGCTAAACATTTGTAGGTACTCAATGACCTCAAAGGAAGGCTCTAAAATGTATTCTTTAAGTGTTAGGATTTGTGTAGTTCCTTTGATATTTGCCTTGGGTTTATTATGTGATGAGCTAATATGTGTTATCTTTGTATATTAACTAAGTTATGTGTGTAGTTGATTAAAGGAAAATATATTGGTTAATCTGCACAAGAAATACAATCTAAGTAATCAAGGTAAAGGAACAACTGGAATAGAGTAGAATTAGGGATGTTTTACCAGGAAAGGAAAATGTTGAGCAGAATTGAAAGACAACTGGCATTGTCAGTGAGAAAGCAGGAAGGCTAGGAAGTCAGGAAGCAAATTGTAGAAGATAGCAGCTATTAACATTTGTACGAATTGTGGACACCTTGGGGTCTGATAGAAAAATGAAACCCCTTTCAGAAAAATACATATAATCAACTCTGCATAAAATTTTGCATATCGACTCCTAACTGGAAGTTGGGAATGTCTTATCTAGGACACTGCCATAAGGTACGCATTTTAAAGACAAAGCTTGAGCCAAAATATATAGGAAACACTGTAGTGTTTTAAAGGGCATATTCAAGGATGCAGAGGTAAAGCTGTGATTTTTTTTTTAATCCAAGGGTAAAAGGTGTTTAAAAAAAATTACATAGTCTTACTCCTCTAGAGAAAAATAAACCTGAATATGATGCTTCTGGACAAGTGCCTGCAGGCTAGACAGGTTTCCCATTCCTAGAAATCGAACAAGTTATTTGAAAAGCTCTGCCAAACCCAATCCCATTTACTTTTTCTTCTTCTGCACAGAAGTTCCCTGAGGTCGTAAGAGTCCTCTAGAAGAGCAAGCTTAGTGGAAGGACTTCGCATGGATGCTCATGGTCAACTTGCACAATTTGGCATTGCTCCTGGTGACTGACTGAAGAATTGTCATAACTAGTTGTGACTTTCCTAATATTTCCTTCTTTAGAAAAATGTTAGTATAAACCCAGAGTGACCTGTTTCTGGGTTAATGAACAAGCAGGCTTAAATAGTCACAAAGAGGTGGCAATTTTTATTTAAGTAACAACTATAAATTTAGAGCCATTTATGGTCCTGAACATTAAGGATTTACAACCTCCTTTTTCATAGTTAGCTAACATCTTCTCTGTAGCGTCTGGGAGAAATCATATATAAATTGTAAAGTCACTCCTTGATAAATCTATGTGCATCTTGTAAGAATATCACACTGTGACTTTTACAGCGAGCTGAGGAATGTTGAGGTATAGGCAGTCTGTTCAGAAAGTCTGTTGTCAAGGAAACTGCACCTTCATCCAATGAAAAAAAACCAAGGGATCTTTCAACATCTTGGGGAGGAAATATTTAATCATTTACTGCCCCCATGCATGTTTTTCTTTGATCCATTGATGGCGATATTAGGGTCTTTATTAATGTTACCTCAGAAAACAGTAAAACATGCTTTTCTCCATTTAATCATAAATAGGAGACACAACTAATGTAGTCACAAGTAAAAACACTCATTTTATATTTCATGTTTTTGTTTTTGTTTTTTTTTTCCAGGGCATCCTTAGCATGTATTAGACCAAAAGAGTGACAAGAATTAAACAGAAAAAAAAAATCTAAATCTCTTTTACATCATTGTAACTATTTGATTTTCCAACTATGAAAGTATAAAATTACAACACAAACTGTTCCCCTACTATTTTTCTACTTGACTAACCAAGTATGTATACAGAGACTAGATCTATACAGAGACTTGCTAAGGGAGCAACACAGGGTGAAACAACTCTAGACATCCTAAACTCAAGTTCCTGAGACATTTATTAAGTAACCCTTTACGTATTTAAACCTCCTTTTTTTTTATCTGAAAAAGCAAAATAATGAATATTTCATCTGCGTAACTGAAGAAGTCAAATGAGATAGCATAATGTGACACTGTTTCATAAATCACAGGATAAAAAGGCAATTATGATGGGATGTACATGAAAAACAAAGTGGTGTAGTGGTTAAGAGAAGTGCATGCAGGAGTCAGACAGACCTGTGTCATAACCCTGATTCACCTACTCTCTGACTATATAGCCTGAGGCCAGTCTTTCCCTGTGCCTCAATTATCTCATCTGTAAAATTGGTATAATAATGTGTACGGTTACTTCACAGGGGTGTAGAAAGGGTTTAATGAGATGCCATATGTAAACACATTAGCAATGCCTAATTACTCATCTATTACTATTAAAAACAGAAAGACATATTAATCTTTACACCCAAATAAGTGAGACAGCTCTGTGTTGCTGGAAAGAACAATGGTGCATCTTGTAAAAAGCAATGAGAAATGAGTTAGTTCATTTGAGAGAAAAATTTGAGTCTATGGAGGAGTCATAAAAGGTGAAAGTTCTTCAAACGGTAGCTAAAGTCTTGAAGGAAAGGGTGGTTTCTCCTCTTTATTTGGTAGGTTGGAAAAGATTATTGGCTTGCTCTTCACAGCAACAGTGGCAACATGATGACACTGCTGATAGTTCTATATGAATTTTAAAAGATAATGTGTGTATTACACTTCTTAGCATTTTTCCCTCCAACCAATTTCAAATGCAGGATTACTGCATTATCTCCCTTGTTCTCTCTCCTCTAATTGATCTTGTGAATGGTTATATTAACGTCACATAACTTTTTTAAACCATGAGACATCCTAGAAAAGGAGGGGGTTCTGTCATGCGTTCCATTACAATCAAAGCCACAGCAACCACATCGAGACCCATCTTTATAACCCTGTCTCCTGCTTTTATGCTACAAGAGCCCCTGCTTCAGCTGGGTTATCCCAGCCTGCCATTAGCATTCCTTGGCACTCTTACCCATTTTCCTCATTTATTCACATACCACTCATTCTTGTAAAACTTTGCTCAGGTTCCACCTTTTTATTAAGTGCTTCCCTGACCACTCCAGTCCCCTCATGATCTTGTCATCCTCTGACTTCCTACAGCATTTATTATCTTCCTTTCATCTGGCACTTAGTCATATATTTACTTTCTTGTTTTTTAAAAAAGAAAGAATATTTTTGCTTAATCTCTCCGACTAGAGACAGTAATCTTTTATTAAATGTAAAAAAAAAAAAAGAGTCCTCTCTGCTGGCACATATGTATTCAAACTATATTTGTGGAAATATACCAGCTTTAGAAAACATAGCCTTTGCATTGTTTACATTCCATCTATATTACATTTTCAAATAAATAGAATTCTCTCTCCACCCACACTAAAGTTAACTGAAGTATTCTAAATAAGTGTCTAAACAACAGACACTATGCTTTAAGACTCAGCTGTCAACTCTTATTTTGGGGTAGCTAAATAAGCAAATGATCTGACATTTCTAAAATTTCAGTACATATCCTACTTTCTCTAGTACAAGAAAAGGTCTGTTAGCCTAAAATTCCTAGCTGTGAAATTCCCCTCTTTGCCTTTCAGCTCAAGTTTTCCTTGAATGAAATGTTATCTCCCACATGTTGAACCTAAGAATAAAATAGCAACATATTAGAAGCAAGGCAAAGAGGCCATCTTTTTTATTGATGAGAGTGAAAAGCAAATTTAAGATGTTTTGTAGAAAGCATACTATATGGTAAAATTGCCAAAAAAGAAATTCTTCGTTCCTAACACAGGTTTTGTTTATCTTCTCCCACCTCTTCATGTATGAAATGGCAGCAATCATGATCTAAAATCTGTGTTTTCCTACTTCTATTAGGTGAATTCCAAAGGGAATCATTATGGGGCTTTTTCTTACACCTTGCAGAAAATTAGATCTATAGTCAACATTTACTCGGTTTCTATACCGTTCTCTCAAATTTCTGACACAATGTAAAATGTGAGCTTTCAAAGAGCTATTGGTCTAATATGAGCATGATGAAATGAGATTAAATAATATGCAGGTAAAAAAGAAAGAAAAAGCAGGTTGGTCTGGACCAAAACTCTCCTAATATTAATCTCATGTAACATTTGCATAACGTGATTTACAGAGCACATTTATTTCTATCACTTTGATCCTCATAAAGGACCCTCTTGTGAAGTCAGCTTTGGCTATATCCATATTCTCCCACCCACCCCCTACTCCCAGTTTTTTAAAGCATCTAAGGAAAATTTTGGTAACAGAGAAGTTAGATGTTTTTTCCTAAGATTGTAGTGTTCTTAGTAGCTGAGACAGGATACCAGCTCCTGAATGGTGATCCGTGCGCTTCTCTCTCCGTGACTCAAGTCTTTCCTCAAAACAATGCTCTGGCATCAGACTGACTGAAAAGTAAACATTGTCCTATCTAAAGAAAGCCCCTACTTCCACCACTGTCCCTCCTCCAAGAGTTTACTATTTACAAGAGGCTTGGTTTATACACGAAGGGCAGACGTGATTCTTTATCCTTTCCACCTCAAAACTCCCAGAGGTGGAGAGAAAAACAACTTTCTAAGGGTTTTATAAAATGTTATGTTCATATCTAGGCATTTCTAGAAGTTTTATGCAACAAGGTTATGATTCTAGAGCAGGAAACGTAGCAACAAGAGAGGGCAGAATTCATGTGTTGGTGAGATTAGAAAAGCCCTGCTAGCCTCTAGACAGACAAGAAGATCTTCCTCCGCCTCCCCTTTCTTATGCTGACAGCAGGAGCAGCACAAAAGGCTGCTGGGAGCCAACAGTGCCCAAATAAAGAAACTTTGTATTCATAAGAGGGGGAGGACATTTGAAGGGTATTTAGCCTTCAGGGACTTTATAAAACTAAGTCAACCAATGGAAGGTTTATGTGGATGCTTTTTAGCAGCATCCAAGAATTGGGTTGCTGGCTTTTGTTTCGTGTTGGAATTGATTTCCACTGCTGGTGAAATTTACGAGCTCATCATTTAAAAAAAAAAAAAAAAAGACACTCCTAAGAAATCCCTCTGTAACAGGAAACGAGACTTGCCAAATCAGCATAACAATGTGAAGGTAGTATTTTAAAGAAAGCATTTGCGCTTTCTTTCTTCAGCCTATTAAACGCTTGAATCACTGTGTTCTCCACGACGGAGATTCAATTGTGGCCAGAGTAAGCAAATGAGCAACAGCTAATATGGTATCATAAGCACATCTAGGTACCAGGCACAACTCTAAGGCAAGTCCTTCTCAGGTGTTAGTGCATTTATCCACACCGGGTAACAAGGACAGAACTAGTAAATGTCAAGAGTCGGGATTCCAATCCAGACAGTGTTTTCTCCAGAGACCACGCTCTCTAACCCTGACCATTTTTTTCATCAGCTAGACTTTTATAGTACCACTTTCTCTCTCTGAAGATTTTGTTGAGATTGTAGGAGGCTGAAGGAGATGAGGAAAAAATAGAAGACCTAGCAACAGCAATCTCCCATGGATGATTTCAGCCTATTTCTGCTGTGCTCACTAAAGACTGAGAAAGCACTGAGGAATCGGACTGACGACCTGGAAAACGAGCTCAGGTTAGGAAACGTCAAATCAGTGGGACTTGCTGAAGGCATGGAGATGAAAGCAAATGGGATTCTCTCCCACCACTTTCATTTTTAATTTTTTTATTTTATAAAATGAAAGGAAAGGAAAAGGGATGATATTTAATTTTCAGTAACAAACCATGCATTGCTGCACATCCGGCCGAGGCCAATTCACTCATGTCCTCTGTGTTGTACAAACTGCAATCCTCATAGAAAAGAAATAAATAGTCAGGAACTCTCAGATTACAGCTAGTATTTTGAAAAGATATTTGCAATACAAGTACATCAGAGTCACTAATTCATATTTCACTATGCTATGAACCTGAAAATTCTCATTACAAATAGCAGTTCCTGAAGTGCCACCAAGATATATTGACTGTCAAAGTGGCACTTCCTGATTGTCTACTGAGGCCCAAGAAAAGTATTTATCACGCTGTTACATTATTTTTTTTCACAGTATAATGAAAATACATTAGTCTGCAGTAGCAGCCTTGATTCTTCCCCATTATATTTGTTCATATAATCACTAATCTGCCAAATTTAATAGTTTGCTAGTTACTACAAAAATGTATTCTGAATTGCAGTTGGAATAGGGATAAGTTGACTATTCATGCTTCTGGAAAATGTACAGATGTATGTATAAATTTCAAGAAAGACTTTGTGATGCTTATACGTTTTTCTAATTTAATGTGAGATCTTCCCAGGATAATATGGTTTAAAATAATAATCACAGCTAACTTTTATTGAGCATGTGCCATGTGCCAGGTACTGTTCTAAGTGTTTTATATGTATTCATGTATTTAATCTTCATATTTACCCTATAGAATCAATACTATTGTCATCCCCATTTTATAGACACAAACTGTAGATTACCCAGTGAGCAAGCGGCACACCTAAGATTCAAATTCAAGCAGTCTCTTCAGATGGTAGCTTCAATTGTAGCGAGAATAGCATCATATATAAAGTTGATGAATCACTATGTTGCACACCGGAAACTAATGGAACATTGTGTGTCAACTATGCTCAAAAAATAAAATAAAGTCTGTCCATGAGTGGGTTTCTCAACATCAGCACTATTAACACTTTGGACCAGATGTTTCTTTAGGGTAAGGGGCTGTCCTGTACAATGTAGGGTGTTCAGCAGCGTCCTGGCCTCCTCTTATTAGCTGCCTATAGCATCCCTCTTTTTCTGACAGTCAAAAATGTCTTCAGACTTTGCAAATGTTTCCCCTGGGGGATAAAAATGCCCCAGTTGGGAANACAGCGTCCTGGCCTCCTCTTATTAGCTGCCTATAGCATCCCTCTTTGCACCCTTCCCTGCAGTTCTGACAGTCAAAAATGTCTTCAGACTTTGCAAATGTTTCCCCTGGGGGATAAAAATGCCCCAGTTGGGAATCACTGCTCTGGAGTATATAATCTCAAAAGGGGGTAATATCGCCCTCAAGAGGGCAAAATTTGCTTCTGGGGGTGCAAAAAATCCTACTCTGGTTATGAAGCAAATATATATACAGTTACATGCAGTGCATAAGCAGATGTATGGGATATTTGTAGTAAGAGAATTTCACAGGTGGGATCAGGAAAAAAAGTCTGAATTTCTCCTTAGGAGAGAAATAATGAAATATAGNAACGAGACTTGCCAAATCAGCATAGCAATGTGAAGGTAGTATTTTAAAGAAAGCATTTGCGCTTTCTTTCTTCAGCCTATTAAACGCTTGAATCACTGTGTTCTCCACGACGGAGATTCAATTGTGGCCAGAGTAAGCAAATGAGCAACAGCTAATATGGTATCATAAGCACATCTAGGTACCAGGCACAACTCTAAGGCAAGTCCTTCTCAGGTGTTAGTGCATTTATCCACACCGGGTAACAAGGACAGAACTAGTAAATGTCAAGAGTCGGGATTCCAATCCAGACAGTGTTTTCTCCAGAGACCACGCTCTCTAACCCTGACCATTTTTTTCATCAGCTAGACTTTTATAGTACCACTTTCTCTCTCTGAAGATTTTGTTGAGATTGTAGGAGGCTGAAGGAGATGAGGAAAAAATAGAAGACCTAGCAACAGCAATCTCCCATGGATGATTTCAGCCTATTTCTGCTGTGCTCACTAAAGACTGAGAAAGCACTGAGGAATCGGACTGACGACCTGGAAAACGAGCTCAGGTTAGGAAACGTCAAATCAGTGGGACTTGCTGAAGGCATGGAGATGAAAGCAAATGGGATTCTCTCCCACCACTTTCATTTTTAATTTTTTTATTTTATAAAATGAAAGGAAAGGAAAAGGGATGATATTTAATTTTCAGTAACAAACCATGCATTGCTGCACATCCGGCCGAGGCCAATTCACTCATGTCCTCTGTGTTGTACAAACTGCAATCCTCATAGAAAAGAAATAAATAGTCAGGAACTCTCAGATTACAGCTAGTATTTTGAAAAGATATTTGCAATACAAGTACATCAGAGTCACTAATTCATATTTCACTATGCTATGAACCTGAAAATTCTCATTACAAATAGCAGTTCCTGAAGTGCCACCAAGATATATTGACTGTCAAAGTGGCACTTCCTGATTGTCTACTGAGGCCCAAGAAAAGTATTTATCACGCTGTTACATTATTTTTTTTCACAGTATAATGAAAATACATTAGTCTGCAGTAGCAGCCTTGATTCTTCCCCATTATATTTGTTCATATAATCACTAATCTGCCAAATTTAATAGTTTGCTAGTTACTACAAAAATGTATTCTGAATTGCAGTTGGAATAGGGATAAGTTGACTATTCATGCTTCTGGAAAATGTACAGATGTATGTATAAATTTCAAGAAAGACTTTGTGATGCTTATACGTTTTTCTAATTTAATGTGAGATCTTCCCAGGATAATATGGTTTAAAATAATAATCACAGCTAACTTTTATTGAGCATGTGCCATGTGCCAGGTACTGTTCTAAGTGTTTTATATGTATTCATGTATTTAATCTTCATATTTACCCTATAGAATCAATACTATTGTCATCCCCATTTTATAGACACAAACTGTAGATTACCCAGTGAGCAAGCGGCACACCTAAGATTCAAATTCAAGCAGTCTCTTCAGATGGTAGCTTCAATTGTAGCGAGAATAGCATCATATATAAAGTTGATGAATCACTATGTTGCACACCGGAAACTAATGGAACATTGTGTGTCAACTATGCTCAAAAAATAAAATAAAGTCTGTCCATGAGTGGGTTTCTCAACATCAGCACTATTAACACTTTGGACCAGATGTTTCTTTAGGGTAAGGGGCTGTCCTGTACAATGTAGGGTGTTCAGCAGCGTCCTGGCCTCCTCTTATTAGCTGCCTATAGCATCCCTCTTTNTGTCATCCCCATTTTATAGACACAAACTGTAGATTACCCAGTGAGCAAGCGGCACACCTAAGATTCAAATTCAAGCAGTCTCTTCAGATGGTAGCTTCAATTGTAGCGAGAATAGCATCATATATAAAGTTGATGAATCACTATGTTGCACACCGGAAACTAATGGAACATTGTGTGTCAACTATGCTCAAAAAATAAAATAAAGTCTGTCCATGAGTGGGTTTCTCAACATCAGCACTATTAACACTTTGGACCAGATGTTTCTTTAGGGTAAGGGGCTGTCCTGTACAATGTAGGGTGTTCAACAGCGTCCTGGCCTCCTCTTATTAGCTGCCTATAGCATCCCTCTTTGCACCCTTCCCTGCAGTTCTGACAGTCAAAAATGTCTTCAGACTTTGCAAATGTTTCCCCTGGGGGATAAAAATGCCCCAGTTGGGAATCACTGCTCTGGAGTATATAATCTCAAAAGGGGGTAATATCGCCCTCAAGAGGGCAAAATTTGCTTCTGGGGGTGCAAAAAATCCTACTCTGGTTATGAAGCAAATATATATACAGTTACATGCAGTGCATAAGCAGATGTATGGGATATTTGTAGTAAGAGAATTTCACAGGTGGGATCAGGAAAAAAAGTCTGAATTTCACCTTAGCAGAGAAATAATGAAATATAGATTGAGAAACAATAGGCTAGTGCTTGGCTCTTAATCTCTATGTTGTTCTGCACAGTAACAGGCCAGATGGCAAGTCTGAACTCTTGAGATGAACTCTTATTTGAATGGCTCTCCCCAAATGGTCAAAGAGGTACTCTCTCTGACTTCCTCCTAGAATGAGACCATTACCTTCACCTTCCTGAGGGTTCAACCTCATCACCTTAGCCCTATGGATTGGAAAATTTGTAACTTTTGAGTTTTGGGTTCAACAAAACACTTTAGACTATTTTTCAAACATTTTCATTCCAGCAAAAACTACAAAACTGTATTTGCCAAGAGCTATTTTTCTTAAACTTTTTAATCCTGGGTGTATTTCAAAGGAAATTTATCCATATGGTTCTCATTCATTTACTCTTAATTCATCAAGATGGTGTTTTGTAAAAGCCAGTTGACAACCAAGGAGCTGTACGCATGTTTTTTTAACTTGAACCAGGAAGTTGGGCTTTGCTTGTGCTAAATAGAATTTAAAACCCCTTAAGTTTTTCTATACTTGGCTAAATGTAATTTTCCCTCTTACTAATCATTAATTTGGAGTCTACTTTTTTGATGTAAAATGTTTTATGGTAGAAGAAGCAAGAGAGCAAAAAAAAAAAATGCACTTTACTAAGAGAGAGACTTTAAAAACTGGAACATAAGAACAAGGATGTGGCCAGAAAATTGTATGTTTGCAGAATACTTTGCTTCTGTAATCTGACTTGCACTAGGTTATACTTAGTAATACAAGAATTACATACCTCTTTTAGAAGGTGGGGTTGTAATTGCCAAGTATTTCTCTGTTTGGGATAATACTGTATATTTAGACTTGCTAGAAGCCCCTTGTCCTTTTTCCCCAATTCCTAACCCCTAACAACCTTGTAGCTTTGCAGCACCCCTTCTTTTCTTTGAACAGAGCCCTATCATCATCACTGAGAATAAACAATGGGCTTCATTAAGAAGTGCTAAATGTATTTGTATGAAAGAAACAGAATAAAAATCAAACATGCATCTTTAATAGGTGCTTTACATAGTGAATGGAATAAATTATAGAACATTAACTTTAAATGTAAATTTTAAACTTTTAGACTTTCAATAACGCTTTTATGAAGACAGAAGCACTATTTCTACATGATAGGAGACAATGGGATCATTTCTCCCTTTCTATTCCTATCCCTAATCAACCTTCCGTGTGTTAGGCAAATGCACTAATGTAAGCAAAAACAATACATTCAAGGAATAAATCATAAAACACTGAGGATATTTTTAAAATAATAGGAAGATGTATTAAGCCAACATAAGACTGATTTAGGGCACCTGGGTTGCTCAGTCAGTTAAGCATCTGCTTTTGGCTCAGGTCATGATCCCAGGGTCCTGGGATGGAGCCCCACATCAGGCTCCCTGAGCCTGCTTCTCCCTCTCCCTCTCCCCCTCCTTGTGCTCTCTCTCTCTCTCTCTCTCAGGGAAATAAATAAAATCTAAAGAAAAAAAAAAGACTTATTTAGAGACATTTCCAAATCATTTTGTTATTTATACAGTTCTAAGTTAAGAAATAGGTACTGGTCCCCTCTCCAAATCTATTGAATCAAAGTATCTATGAGAGGGGTCCAAAAATCTGCATTTTACAAGCTCCCCAAGTAATGCTTACACATAGTATTGAGAATTACTGATTTAAATAACAGTAGTAACTGATAATTGGGCTAACACAGAGATTGGCTTAACATGAGGCAAACATGTTACCTAGCATCAATTTTACTAAATTATTACAAAGACACAGGCATTCAAAAACTTAAAGTGGAGAGAGGTCTGGGCAGCGAGGATACCTCCCAAGAATCTTTGCCACATTGGACATGCCCTTCTGGCCCTGAATAGTTGAAGTCTTCGAGTAAGGTCCAGGGCGTTGCTTACACAGTGGGAGTATTTCAACTATAAAGTGTCTCCACTCTGCCTCCATAGAGCTGTAGAGATTATGTGACTTTCTCCAGAAGCCATGTCTGGATTTTACTTATTCACTGTCATTCTTAGCCAGGTCATTTTCAGAGATAAAGTCTGTTTCTCTTAGAAGGTATAATAATTTACCCAGAGACCAGTTGAAAAGGATAAATGGCTCTTTCATTTCCACTGGGGGTGTACTCTGGTAGAAAAGGAGTAAGTGGCTTGCAGGCTGACTGCTTTACCTTCCTCCTCCCAAGAATAAACGTAATGAGCATTCAATTATCCTGGGTAAGCAGGCCTTAGTAACAGAGTGACATGGGAGCAAGTCCACAGGAACCATATGATGGGGTGGGCGTTTTTGTAGGTTGCCAGCTTTGGGCCTTCTCTATCTTTTCTACCCTGGTTTCTATCAGCAACATTCATCCAAAGTTTTATACAACTAAAACTTATGATGTAACGGAACTTCCTCCCTGATATTATTTCTAATATTTAGTTATAGGTTAATTTTTCTCACCTAGAGGCTAATTGTTTCTGATCAATGACTGCTTCCATGTATTGATATAACATCCAAGTTGATAGAAATAGAAATTCATAAGAATTAAATTAATCACCATTTTAAGATTTTGGTGATAAAAGGTAAATATTGTTGCTCTTTCCAGAGTTTAAATTAATTCTAGACATGATAGAGGTTCTGGGTATGTTTGTAAGATAATTAAAGGCAAATAAAAATTTTAAATAATTTTTAATACTTTCATCTTGAAATGAAAATACCATACTTTCCTTTCACTGAGTATCTGAAGTTAGATTAATATGGTATAATTCCAATTTGTTCATTAGAAAAAAGGTTTAGGTTGTAAGCTTGGAAAAATTGTACTTCAAACTTACTACATTTTAAAGATTCAAAATGGCAAAACTCATTGTTTTCAAGGCTGATAAAGTATACCTGTGGTCACAGTACCTAGAGAAAGTTGTTGGAAACCATCATGATGATTCATCATTTTTTTGGTGGCAAGCACTAACCCTGTACTTTTCTATATAGGAACTTATCTAAAGGATCTTCTGTCAGTGCAAATGACAAGAGCACTATCCAGCAATAGCAGCTTAGTGACCACGTAGAAAAGTATTTGTTTGTACCATAGAGTAAGTCTCCCAGTACAAGGCTTCCCCTGAGCAGTTACTGTGTAAATGCTGGAATGGCTCAGTTATTGGCATCAAACAGAAAGCTCACAACATATAGTGCTTTCAATCAAACATGACATAGTAGTTCAGTTGAACACTTAAAGTAGCATTTACAAAAAATCAGATAACAATATGTTAAAGTACAAAATTTTGTGGTAGAGACTAGACTTGCTATAGAAGATAGAAGGGTGAATTCAGGGGAATTGGGGGAAAAGAATTGNCAGTTACTGTGTAAATGCTGGAATGGCTCAGTTATTGGCATCAAACAGAAAGCTCACAACATATAGTGCTTTCAATCAAACATGACATAGTAGTTCAGTTGAACACTTAAAGTAGCATTTACAAAAAACCAGATAACAATATGTTAAAGTACAAAATTTTATGGTAGAGACTAGACTTGCTATAGTAGATAGAAGGGTGAATTCAGGGGAATTGGGGGAAAAGAATTGGGGAAGGTTGCATGAAGGTTAGATTATGCTACACCATTCAGACATTCTGCTATATTTTTTTCTCACATATCAATACATGTTTCTTATAGCCTAATGATATAAGAGATTAAATAATTTTGCATATCTAACCAAATATCTTTTCCGTTTTGTGTTTCAACATTCACCGTAAGGAGTTTTGGCTAGAGAAATATAAATTCTGCTATATTTTTTTCTCACATATCAATACATGTTTCTTATAGCCTAATGATATAAGAGATTAAATAATTTTGCATATCTAACCAAACATCTTTTCCGTTTTGTGTTTCAACATTCACCGTAAGGAGTTTTGGCTAGAGAAATATAAAGTCGTCTTCAGGTCAGGTTTCTGAACGTAATGATTCATTTAACCTTAAGCTTTCCATCAGAGATGTTGCTAGTACCAAGGGAACCACTGACTACAAACTTCTAGCTCCCACAAGAAGTAGCAGGGGAAGTTTTAAAAGAGATAATGACAAAGGGTTGTTTTTTAGTTTTTATCTCAAAAACATTCACTGTCAGAGAGACTCATGATCAAGAAACAGAAATTACAGATATTTACTAGCCCTGATAGAGTTACATGACCAGAATATTTTAGTGTTGCTTCTACAAGAATTAGAACTATCATTCATAGAGCAGAGCTGAGATATGATTTCTCAGATCTGATTCTGGATCTTGTCTTTCTACTTGAGAAAAAAGAGAACTGAGATATAGTTCATCGTTATTTCTATAAAGGAAACCACACAGGGGCTTTCATTCCAAATGAATCCAGAGATGAATCTTGAATAAAAGGACATTTTTTGAAACTGCATTGAATAGAAAAAGTATTAATGGTTTTTCTCTTTATAACTGTTGAGTCATGGAAAGTTATGAATATTTGAAGCACAGGAAAACAATGTGTTTTTTCAAGGTGTTTTTCTTTAATCTTGCTTGTAGGTGTACCCAAATATAGCAAGGAAGACTCATTTGAAAGCTATTGAAGCAATCCACGTAAGAAATAGTAGTGGTTTGGACCAGGTTGATAGTAATGGAGGTGGTGAGAAGGACTGATCAGAGTCTGGGTAGATTATCCTTTTATTTCTGCCCCTTACAGTCTCTTCTCAAAACAGCACTCTAAGAGATTTTGTTAAAAATATTAAATCAGATCATATTACCCCAATATTGAAAGCCCTCTGGGGCTTTCCATTTATCCAAGCCAAAGCCCGAGCCTTTACGAAAAGTAGAGTGAGTATATATTTTATTATCCAAACCAGAGCCCTGCTGAATGTTAAAGACTGACTACTTTTAGTTACATCAGGACAATGAGTTTAAATTTGGGCTAATCCAGACAAAATGGTATGACCCTATGTAATCTGAACTTTCACTCCATTTCTGACTTTGTCCACTGCTTTATCCCTTGACAGCAATAACTACAATTGGCCTCCTGGAGTTGCCCTTTGTTTGGTATGCTCTTCCTTCACAGATCCAAACGGCTCTACTCACTTCCTCAGACTTTGTTTCAAAGTCACCTTCTCAATGAAAACTTTCCTGGCCAACTCATCTACTATAGTGACCCTAACTAATTTTTCTATCTTCCTTATTGCTTATTTCTCCCAGTAGTACTTATCCATTTGCTAACATACTATGTATCTCACTTCATCTTCCCTTTTCTCTGTCTCTTCTACTGAAATGTAAGGGCTATAAGAGCAAGAATTTTGTTTATTTTGTTCACAAATGAATCCATGTAGGCTAGAAAAATACGTGACACATAAAAAACACTTAGTAAGTACTTTTAAATTAATGAATGAATGCATGAGTGGGAAATTTTGCCATTCTATCCCTATAAAATACGTGTTTAAGATTGGACAATCAATCTCAGGACCATGGACATCAGATTTATATATTTCAGCAATGAAATAATGCTTATTAGCGCACTGCACAATTTGACCAGTATACATAATTATATAGAAATTAAATACCTAACAGAAAATGAGCTATAGAGGAAAGACAAGAAACTGCTTAATTTCCAAACCACATATGCCCCTTAATACATTCTGGTAGATTCTCCTGGGTAGGGTGGGACATTTCTCTCTGTGAAGTCTCGAATAGGTAACAGGATGATGATAACATCGATAACTAAAATCTCTGGGATGTGAAGTAAAATGGTCATAGAAACTTTAAATTTGCAGTAGTTGTCTTGCTCCAACACACTCTTTTCTTGTATCTGATACACACACTTAAGTTAATGAATTTCCCTCTCAGGGTGCCTGAACGGCTCAGTCGGTTGGGCATCTGCCTTTGGCTCAAGTCATGATCCCAAGGTCCTGGGTTGGAGCTCTGCATCAGGCTCCTTGTTCAGCAGGGAGCCTGCTTCTCCCTCTGCCTACTGCTCCCCCTGCCTGTGCTCTTTCTCTCCCTATCTCTCTCTCTTTGTCAAATGAATAAATAAAATCCTTAAAATAAATAAATAAATAAATTTCCCTGTCAATATCACTTTAGCTACATTCTACAAATCTGAATATATATTTCTTTGGCTTTTGAATTTTAATATGTCTTCATAACATTTACATTATTCTTTATTTTAGTTTTTCATTCTTTATTTTTCAGATATTCATTTTGGGCTATATTTTCATTATCAGGTTCCAATTTTATTGCCTATGTCACATAAAATAGTTTATCTGTAGATTAGTTTTATTATTGTTGAGACTTTTTTTCTGGCTTATAGCCAATTTTCTAAAATATTCCACATGGTTTTATGAATTTATGTTCATGTTTCTAAACGTCTGTTACTTCGAACTTATTAACTTTAATGTTCAATATTCTATATTGTAATTGTTTTTTTGTCTACTCTATCAATTTCTGACAGAGCTATGTAAAATAACTCTTCATGACTTATTAATGTACTAATATATTCTTGTCCAACTGTCAATATTTCTTTTAAATTTTTTAAGTTTTCTGGTTAGCAACTGTGTCAGTTATCAATTTATTACCTCCCAACTCCAAACCTACCCTTCATTGTCCGCTTGTAATTCTGGGACACTTCTCCCTTGCCAGATGGCATGATGTCAAGGTTTATCAGTAGAGGGCCCTGGAGAAATATCAGAAGAGCTTCTTTTCCTGGTCCCCTGTGCTTTCCTTCTTTTTGCTCCTGTGGCCCTGGGCTGGTGTGCAGGACACTTGATGAAATTCACTCCCTACCTCTGGTGAGTCCTGTCTCATCACCACAGATGGGTTTCCAGCAGCAAGTGGCATCCTTTAGGACAGTTTCTAGAGAGTTCTGTGGGTATCCAGGCAAGTTTTCCAGTGCTAGCTTCCCAGTGAGTTTAATAGCACCCACTACCCCCACTGTTTGCAGCTTCTTGGCACCTCTCCTGAGAAGATAGCTATTACCCCAGCTGACTTCCCTCCCAGCAAATTTAACAGTACCCCTCCACAGGCAGATTCCCAGATTTGCACACCTATGCTTATTGTATTATTCTCATTATTCTCAATAGCCAAGAGGTGGAGCAGCCTAAATGTTCATCAACAGATGAATGAATAAAGAAAATTTTGATTTGCATATTATACAATATTACTCAACGTTAAAAGGGTGGTTGCCCAGGGAAAAAGGGAGTTGGTTCAGTGAATATAAAGTTTCAGTTTTGCAAGATGAAAAAGTTCTAGAGGTCTGTTGCACAACAGTGTGGATATAGTTAACATTTTGGTACAGCACACTTAAAAATGGTTAGAATGGTAAATTTTATGTTGCATGTTTTGATAACAATGAAAAATTCATAATAATATGTTTTATCTCAAGGGGTGTTCACTATTATGAATCTAGGTAGAGATGTTTTTCTAACCTTTCAGAATACATTTTACTTCAGTCTAAAGACCCATGTTTTTCTTCAAGTATAAACAACTCTTAGCCATTATTCCTTTAAATACTGCCTCCTCCAAAATCTTTTCATTATCTCCTTCTGAAACATCTTCTAGAAATACATGACTTATTCTATTGTCTTTGTTAGTGTTTCATTCAGCTTTTCCTAACCTTCATCTCACTGTACTTAATTCTGGGTGATTCTTTTGCAGACTTACTCTTTAATTCAGTAATATTATATTATATTTAATCCTTGTATTCTTAAATAGACCGAGCATGTTTTAAATTTTAGCAACTATACTTTTCTACGAACTCTATTTTTTTTCTTATTTTCATTCTGTTCAATTTTGTAGTTATATTTTCAGGCCCTTGTTTGATCTCTTTAATCACTTTAAGCATTATAATTTTAGTTTATAATCTCTATAAGTCTGTTCCATTATTTCAAGTTCTTGGGATCCTAATAAATACATTGACTTTCCCTTATGGGTGGTTTATTTCTACATATAAGGTTGGTAAGTTGTTTCATGTGTACTCATATTCAACAGTTTTTTAGTTTGTTTTCTGTTTCATTTTCTTTTGCTTTTTCTGCTGTAGTATCTTGTGTCTTAAGTTTCTCCCATGTCTTTGTCTTATCTAGCAGTTTTGAAAGCCCTGAATGAGTTTTTATTTTCAGGTTTCACTTAAAGTTCCCATACTTTAGGAACAGGATGCCACAAAGGGAGCTTGCCTTTAGAACCCACATTCATGCAGTTCAAAGTTTGTTATTTTTTCACAGGTGATGTTTGTTTCTTCCACCCCCAACTCCTATGAATTAAACAGATTCTCCTTTGCTCCTTCCCTGGGCAGAAGATAAAATTTTCCTCACCCCTTTTTGACGATTTGGGTAGCACTTGATTCCAACTTTACACAGGGGCATGAGTTAAAGATTCCCACCAGCCTATCATGTTTCCCAAACCTGGCTCCCAGGCCAGAAGGTCTAAATCTCCCTCTACATATTCATGGTCCACTGTGCCCAGCTTCTGTTTACCACAATTCTGACTTTGAGGTACCTTTAATTCAACTAGGAATTTTTCTTTTTTTTCTGTTTGTAATAGATACAAAGGTATACATAGACATATAGCTAGCTACGTAGATATTCCACCATTTCTGTTTATTTGAAAATAGAGAATTCCTTATGCATAAACTTTATCTTGCAGGCTACTGAAAGTAGACCCAGCATATCTATCTGCAGTTGCAAAAACTGAGGTACAGAATTATTAAGAGACTTGTTCACAGTTAATGGCAAAATTTGACTTTGGACACTACACTTCTGACTCTTGATAGAGTTCCCCTTTGTTTTTGCCACATAATGGTAGCTGAGACACACATAACTCCTCACAATGTGCCAAAACAAAAGTGGATAGGATCTTATCCATGAACTTTTTAAAAGTAGGCTACACAGACTCCAGAATCTACATAAACTAAGACAGGAAATGTTTCCCTGAGAAACTAAATTTTTGTTTTTAATGATCAAAAATCTTTACCAATATGCATATATTTGTATAAATATAAAATTATCCATGTATATATAAATATATATGACATAAATAACTAATATTTGAGTACTTACCACATGCCAGACTTTTTTCAAGTTGCTTAACCTAAACAATTCTCATGTTATTCTCACACTGATATCTGGCAACCAATGATAAGCATGATTTAAAAGGAAAATAATTTTTTCTGCACTAACGCAGTTGTGAAATGACATGAACCCTAGTCTTATCTCTAACTTTGGGGTTAATGTGACCCACAAAAGAGAGCTCTCCTAATGCTGTCAAAAATAAAGGAGAAAAACAGAAAAATCAGATGAAAAATCATCCTACCATGAAGGAGAAAACCCAGTTTTTTCAACACTCATCCAGCTTTGGCTCTTAGATTAGAAAAGGGGCAAGATTTGGCCTGACTCTAGTGTGCTTGTTGCATTATCTAGTTGACAGGCCAAAAAAACAAAACAAAACAAAAAAATATATATATATGATTTTTCACCCTCCCGTGTGTTTCCCCAAAGCTGCTGGGATTTCTAGAAACTTTAATTAATTTAAAATAATTCCAGATATCTAAGCAATAATGATTAACTTCTCTCAATCTCTGCTAAGGTTTATCTCATCTTCATTTATCTCACAGAACTACACATGGTTTCCCAATGTTAGTCTTATTAAGCCCAATCTTAAGAATTACAGAAACTGTGAACTCTGAAAGTGAGTGAACTTTGGCAAGTAACCTGAGTTTCATGGCCATATTTTTAAATGGCCTTGCTGACTACCAAAAGGAATCTAGTGCAGTGGAAGAATATCTCTCATTATATAGTACATGGAATAATAGTAACTGTAAAATCTAACACTTGTATTACCTTTCTTAGGCATCAAAATCATAATCAGGTATAAAAGCTTAAGGTCTGGAATACTGTACAAGAATAACACAAGAATGATTATGTACTATACTTCTTAAAATATACATACATTCGATTTTTTCCAGTAAAAGATATTAAGTAGTCCTTCCTATTGCCATTTACTGAGTTATTACCATTTGCCAATTTACCCTCCTACTGTATATATTTTACCCTCTTACTCTATTGTCAGTCACTTTATTTAATTTTATAACTTTATAAGGCTGGAATAATAACTTTTTCCTGCATTACAGATGAGAAAACTGTTACCAAGAAAAAAAAATGAGGAGTTGATCTAAGTCCACATTGCTTATAAATGGTAGAATCAGTATTTGAATCTAATCAGTCTGACTTTAAAGCCTCAGTGATACATAATATTAGCCAATCAGATAAATTAAGTATACATATTTCATGATTTCATCAAGATATCTGATACATTTTATGAAAACCTTACATACTCCATAGAGTAAACAGCACAACAGTGGTACCACCAACCACTTGTTACTTACCAGTTAGCTAGAGAATAATAGCTAAGACAAAAATAATACCTGAAAATAAGATGATAACTTAGATTACAATAAGAGTAATCAAAATAAGATACTATAAATCTCACTTCCTCCCTTTACTAGCTGTGTAAACTTGGGCCAGTTATTTGTCTCTTTAATCTCAGTTTCCTCATCTGTATCATGAAAATAATAATAACACCTACTTCAAAAGACTCTTGTGCAGATTGAGATAATCCAAATGAAACCCTTATACTAGTGTTTCGCAGATAGAAAAAAATCAGTAAATGTTAGTGTGCATTGTCACTATTGGTAGTTTTAGTATGTTTTTAAAAATACCACAAAGCATGTGAAGAAAAACTGAAATATAATAAATAGGCATATAATTAAATAAATAAAGCCAGAGACAAAATATTTTTTAAAAACTAGAAAAAAATAAATACTAACATAAAAGCAAAAATGAAAGGAGCTAAGAAAAAATTAAGAGACAGAAACTAAAAGACTCACAGTTAAACTAATATTGTGGGAAAACCCTTTTAAAATGCAAAAATGTAAGATTAAAACTTCAGTAAGCTAGGCACCTGGGTGGCTGAGTCAGTTAAGTGTCTGAATCTTGGTTTCAACTCAGGTCATGATCTCATGGGATGTGGGGTCAGGCTGCATGGTCAGCAGGGAGTCTGCTTGAAATTCTTTCTCCCTCCCTCTCCATCCGCCTTTGCTCCTCCCCCCACTCATGAGCATGTGCGCTCTCTCTCTCTAACAAAATAAATAAATAAAATCTTGTTTAAAAACTGTAATAAGCTAAAAGCAGATTAAAATAAGCAAAAGTAGTATTTCAGCATTTCAAACCTTACTTCAGAACGCTCTCTGCTGGGATGTCTCACACAGCTTATAGTCCCTCTTTTAAATGATAATAATGACTTGACTTTATATGTTTGAAAATCTCTCCATCATCATCTCCATCATCATCACCATCATCATCATCATCATCATAGCAGCTAACATTTATTAAGTTCTTGTTGTGTGACAGGCAGTATTCTAAATTCACATTCATTATCTCACTTAATTCTCACCATAACACTATGAAGATTGTATTCTTAATATCTCTGTTTTACAGATATGAAAACTGAGGAAGTTAATGAACTTGCCTAAGGTTAGACCTCTAGTACAGGACAGAATCAGGATTCCAACAGTCAAGTTCAAGATAAGTAAAAAGAGACATGTTGATAAGGGAGTGCTGAAAACTAGAACTTTAAAGAAAAGAGACAGGCATTTAAAGAGAAATTTTGAAATCTTTATGATTTGTCAGGTAAACCCCCTTATCATCACTCCAAGAAACCTGTTGTAAAGATCAATGTCACTTTTCAAGGGCCTAGCATCAGACTTGTGGTTTGGGTTTGATATGATGTGGTTTGGGATGAACAGGAATGTTCAGATTGGTCTTTAAATAACAGCATGACGACTCCACAAGACCTATTACATGAGGTCACACAAAGATTAATGAAGGTTGCCGGGGCACAACCACATATTAAAACCAAGATGTTTGCATACATGTTCCCTTCTCCTTCTTTATAAATTAATCTCTATTTTAGAATGAATAAAATTATGCAAGTAAACAAGACATGTTCTATGATTTCATCAGTAATATAAAGGAAGACCTTTTGCTATATGTTAAGGTCTAAACAAAGAGAAGAAGAAGGTCAAGGAGAGAAGGTACAGAATTGATTTCTTTCCTTTCTGGAATGAATCATGGGCAGAAGTTGCAAAGGGAGGTGAAGACGAGTTTTGTCAAAGCATTTCTGTATATCTTCAACCTCTCTGCCACATTTGTGTAACAGTGAAGAACAATGATAACAAAGGTTCTCACATTTAGTAAACAAATGTAAAAAAAAAGAAAGTCTTCAAATTATAAGGTAGGATATTTCCCTCTAGAAACAGGCTGTTCATCCATTAACTGAGTGAGATTACATTGTCATGGTGTTTGGTAAAGTAAATTGTATTTTTAGACAAGATCATATTCTCTACTTTGTCAAGAGTTAACTTCTGGAAAGGAATTTGCTTTGCCTCGATCAATATAAGGTCATGCAATTAATAATATAAGTTAGTAAAAGAATATAATGTTTCCTCTCCTTAAATTCTTCTTCATAATTACTTCTTATTTCTGTTTTGTGAAGTCAGTATTTGAAACAAAATGAAAAGAAAGATAATAAGATCATTTGATTCTTGGATCTGTCATGTAAATGGACCTTTTCCAAGTTTTCAAAATAATGTCTATTACTGTAATTAGGGCTTGGAAAGCTAATTCAGAAAATAACATTAAACTTAACCTTTTCTTGAACTGAACTGAACTTTTCAGGGTTCATAGGAATTCAGTTCACTTCTTGGAACCTTGGAAAAAATATGCTGTTTTCAATTAAAATGACTATCAGAAATAGTTCATTGTCATCATTCTATATTAACCAGGCATGTGTCAGACTAGCACAGTTCAATGCAATATTTCATGTCTGTTGCCTTTGACCTCCATCATCTTCCTCATGCTTAGTGTCTGTAAGTGATTAATTGATACAATAGGATTGATAACTATAAATAATAACAACAATAAGATATGAAAGTTAAGAACTTAAAACAATTTTAAAATTTTAGGAAAAAATGAGTTTATATAAACTAAAAGAGGCCAGGAATTCTCAAAATAGTTGATAGGCTAGCCCACCCCCTGGGTGTAGAGAGGCATGCTCACTGTGTGACTGTTCATTTTTGCCTGGATGATTTTAATGGCTTTTATTTACAACTTGGAATTTTACTCCTGGGACCACATTCTGAAATTTGTATTCAAAATAACCCCACTTCTGAAATCCCCCTTATGATTTCAACTTCTTCTTGTCCACTTTTCCCACATCCTCTCTCATGTAAAAATTGTTGTTTAATCTTATCATTGTCTTCTGATATTTATAGCTCCTCATTTAATATTCAAAGGTAGGTATTTAATTTTCCCCATTTGTCAAATAAGAGAATAGCACTTAGAAAGGCTGAATTGATCAGCACTGTTCTCTCTATGCAATAGTCTGCCTAACCACAAAGCTCACGTTCTTTTTTTTCTTTTTTTTTTTAGATTTTTAAAGTTTATTTATTTGAGACAGAGAGAGAGCACAAGCAAGGGGGAGGGGCAAAGGGAGAGGGAGAAACAGACTCTCCAATGAGCAGGGAGCCCCATGCAGGGCTTGATCCCAGGACCCTGAGATCATGACCTGAGCCAAAGGCAGATGCTTAACCAACTGGAGCCACCCAGATGCCCCCAAAGCTCATGTTTTTAATTACCACAAAATATGCCCTCTGTCTTCTCTACTTTCATCCCTATCCATATCCATGTCACAATCAGGTCACCAATATAGTCTATAATATATTTTCTTGACTTTTTGGAAAACCCAATATTGTACTACTTTCAAATCCTAGAGCAACCCATTTGTTTTTTCTGCTTTTGCTCTCAGCTTCTGAGAAATGTTAAAGAAAATGAAATTCCTGTGCTCAAAGACTATATTATAAAAATATTATTTTAAACTTCAATTAGAGCCTTAAATATACACAGCAACATTTTCACTAATTTTTAAGTTACTTCCCTTTCTCATGCTTCCCTCAAGCTGCCCAGAGTCCACACAAATCTCTCAAGGCCTCTAATTCTGCACCAACTTTTTGTAACCTTAGAAGAACTCGCATTGTTATGAATGAACAAACGAAAGAACAAATGAAAGAAAGAAGTAAAAAAAAGAAAGAAAAAAAGAAAGGAAAGAGAGAAAGAGGAAAAGAAAAAAGAAAAAGAACACATTTAAATTAAAAAGTCTATAGATTTTCTTTCTTCCTCTAAATCTCAAAATAGTGGACATCAAAAATTCTTGACTTCTCCAACTTACTTAATTGCAGAGAATTTTAGGTTTTGTGAGCAGCTTTTTTTTTTAAAGGACAATTATTGGATTATCCAAAGGAGTCTGTGATCTGAAAGGTTATACAGAATTGACCTAAATCATCTTCATCCCTTCAGTGAAAGAACACATGTACTTCATCCAAATTTAGAATTATTATATCCTCCTGGTAAACTGATGCTTTTTACCTAAATGAAATACCTATTTTTTTAACTTTAATAATGCTTTTTGGTTTGAAGTACACACACACACACACACACACACACACACACACACTAATGTACATATACCAACTTGTTTTGGTTTTCCAAACCTGATGAAAGACATCAAGCCCCAGATGCAGGAAGTACTATGAACCCTAAATAGTATGAGTACAAAGAACATCATGTTATCACCTGGGCAGCTTGTCTGGGTGTTTTTAGCAGGAAGTTTGTTCTAAACCCCTAGATCAACATTGCAGGAGGTACTGTGAATTTCTTCCAACATTAACCCCGCCATCTATCCTTTTTCACTCATTCATGATTCTGGCATTTTTTCCTGTACTTTATCTTTATCAGGCATTTTCTACTATGGCATCTCTCCATTAGGTAAAATATTCTAAAGTCTTACCTCATCAAAGTCACCAAAGTCTTTTTCTCATAATTGCTGAGCCAATGGCCTTGTTTTAGTCTACGATAAAGTGGATTTACTTGTGTGAGTTGATGCTATTGATCCATCTCTCATTGTTAATCCATGTCTTCATCCCTTGGCTTCTTTGACCCTGTCTTCTCTTGTTTCTCTTCTTACCTCTCTACATACCCTTTGTCATCCCCTCTTCCTATACTTATCTCCAAAATTTGGTTTTCTTATGGTTCCCTCGGTCACCTTTACTTCTTACTATTTCCTCCACTAAATGGCTGCGTCATCACATATAACTTTTAAATGAATAATTTTTGAACTGCTGTTCAATTCTTTCTTCTGTTACAAGTCTCAATTTCCAACTAACTCATGAAAATTTCAGTTTTATCGTTAACCATTTCATCTTTAAAAGGCCCCAAAGAACAATCTTTCCTCTGTTTCTTCTATCAAACTGGTCATATTTATCATACATGAAGTGTTCCATATCTCATTTCATGATATAAAACATCAAGCCCCCAAATGTGGGTTCATTTTGAACCTCTCCCTTTATTTTACCTGTCAGATCCTGTTTCTGCACACTACTCAAATCTCAATTTGAATTCTCTAAGTCATATCCTAATTTCTCTTCCTACTTTCTTTAGTCTCAAAGATAAGGAAAAAAAATGGTTCACATTCACTGAATGCTTGTAGAGTTGCAGACAAACTATAGTTATTACCTCATTTAATCCTCATAACAAACCAGTAAGATAAATGTTTTCATCATCATTTTAGAGATGGGGAAATTGAGACTAATAAAGACGAAGTAATCTACCAAGGCTGCATAATTGAAAAATGGAACAGCTGGATTTGAACACAGGGAGTTTTGGCTATTAGCAACTATGCCTATTTCCCATGCTTTGTGACTTGATTGTTGTAAAGCTTCATAAGTGGTTCTCCAGCTCTACACAGCCTTTTTAAAAATCAAACTTCCTGATTCTCACAAGTCATTTTTCTGAAGATAAATCTTATCATTTTTCACCCTTGCTTAAAACTTGTTTTGATGGCTCTTCATCACTCTCAGAATAGAATGACATTCTGATATCATCAAGTCTTGCCCAGTTTAATCCCCCCTACTTTTCCACCACTCCTGCCCTGGTTGATATTCCCAATAATCACACGTATCAATCCCCTTTCTGAACTTTCATCTATACTTTATTCACCTATACCCTTCCCCTTTTTTTTGACCTATCTCCTAATTATCTATCTCTGTTCAAACATTGATTCCTCTATGAAGCTCTCCTCCTGATTTTCCTCACATTTCTCAAAATGTTATCAATGCAGTATCAACACATATTATAGTTAGTTGTACACACTTGTCTGCTTAATGCACCTGCTACATAGTATAATTACATTATATATTTTTAAATTAATATATCTATTAAGGAGCAATGAATATATACCAGTGAGAATTCAGAGTAGACTTTTAGTATATTCTGGGCCAGTGAACATTACTAGACCTCAGGGCAAATGCAGTACTCCATCCCACAACAGCTAAGTGTGCTCTGCACCTTGTGTGTTTTATTGCACTGAGACCTCTCTTTATGCCAATTATTCAGTGTTCTTATGGAGAGTTTTGATTCACTATGGTTGACAAAAGCTGGACAGATAATAATGCTAGGCCTGCCAAAAAGAAACAAAGGAAAAGGCTCATGTTGTATGTTAAAATGAGATTTTTACCGAAATTGTGTTTTTTTCAAAGATACAGTCAAAGAAATACAAAGTAAGTAACAAGATGTGAGAAGAGAAGAGGGCAGGGAAGCATAGTGGTATGCATGTGGTTTCTGGATTTACAGTACCTGGTCCACGTCCCAGTTCTACCACTTACTAGTTCTGTTCCTATATTTTCTTTCCTTCAATATTCTCTTTTAGATATTAGACAGTTCACAGTTACTATCATACCTATTCATAGGGTTCTTGTTACATTGAATGATATGATGCATATAAAAGTATTCAGGGTAGTTCCTGACACAAAATAAGCATTCATTAAATTTTGTCGTCTTCTAGTCTTACTAAGACAACTGCCCAATGAAACAAATATTCAAAAGATGGGTAAAAGAGACGGTAGTATGGAAAAGAAGACTGCAAAAGAAATTGAAGAGAAGTGGCTATGCACACACCCGCATGCACACAGGAATACAGAACCACAGGACCCAAGGGAAAGGTGTTTCCAAAAGGAAATGAGTCAATAGTATTGAATACGGCCAAGAAATCAAGAAAGATAAGCAATGAAAATTGCTCCCTGAATTTAGAGAAAAGAAGGTTTTTGTTGATCTTGGAAACAGTAGTATAAAACCAATAGCAATAGATGAATAAAAGAAAGCAAAGAAGGAGAGGTAGGAATAATAGACAATTCTTTCAAAAGTTTTAGTCTGAAAGAAGAAAAATAGAGTGATAGCTGAAGGAACATAGTGGACAGGCTGAGGGTTTTGTTAGTTTGTAAATGGCAGAGACTATTAAAAGATGGAGTGTCTTTATGAAATGAATGGTTAACATAATTGTTTTTTAAAGTATAATAAAACACTTGTCTTTCATGGATATATATACATATATCTATCTATCTATCTATCTATCTATATATATGTATGTATACATATCCTGGTTTGAATAGGTAGTTTAAATATATATATATATATTTATATATTTATAAATACATATATTCAAAATATTCAAATAACACAAGAGATGGAAAGACTATAGAAGAAAAAAAACTAAAGAATTCCAAGAACACATATTTTCATATTTCACATTTCCACAAAAGGGTATTGTGAGTGGGAGCCACTTGCACATAAAAGCTCAAAAAAAAAAAAAGTCTACATTAAATAACAATAAATAGGCCAATGGTCAACATGTGGATTGTGCGAATTACTGTCACACTTGTTTTACTCTCCTTTTTCATGGTTTTGGAATACAGTAGAAACCATGAGCAACAATACCATCAAAAAGACATGAGCACCTAAAATTGAGAAAAGTTCTATCAGAGACTTCAAAAATCACAGCAATAGAAACTCTAGGCATTAACATTGATAGTAATAGTAAATATTAATATCAATATTATTTTAGTATTAGAATTGATAGCATTTGTATTAATGCTATTAACAATGGTAACATTAAGTATCAGTAAACATTAATGTTAATAATAGTAATAAACTCAAAGTCTTCCTTGGCAGCAGTTATATCCTGCCTTCTGAGGATGTACAGCTAAAGCAGGTACAACGGGCACATGATGTGGGAGGCAAGGGCATCTGGCAGGACAGATATATTTTATAATACAAGAATAAGTCTAGACTAGGCAGCATCTCAAGAACATCTCAAGTCCTTTACTTATCCAAAGACTCACCCAATGGAAGCTTTCCCCAATCCAACTTATATAAAACCAAGTGGAGTGGTGAAGGTAGCAGGGGCAGTAAGCACAAGGGATTTATTCATAAGAATATTTAATAGCAGAAGTTCTCTGTCCGCTTGTCCCTCTCTCTACATATGCTGAATGATAGAATGGATTAGTGCTACTTACAATAATAAATTTGCAACTCATTTTTTAGCCATGTATGGAGCTCATGATATATTCAGAAGATTAAGACTAATGTTTAAACTGCTTTTCTTTAATCAATTCACAAATATTTGTTGGGACATTTAGAAAAATTAGAATCTGTAGGTTTGCCTGCTTTTGCAGAGCTATAAGCTTTGGAATAGATCCCACTGCCGTGTTCAGTTTTTATGAGAAAACAGCCAAATTCAGGGTGAGTCCTGAAGGTTGATCCATCATAAAACTTACTCCCACCTCCTTCTGTGAAAGGCTTACTGGAGAAAAGCTTAAATAAGAAGGAAGCTGGAAGGTGGGGGTGGGCAGAGGGTAGAGGTGGTGGGGGAGCTAGTACAGCTGTGGGTCATTAACAATAATCACAGCCCGCCAGCATGAAAGGAAGCAGAGCGTGAGTATCCCCTTTTTCCCTTTCCCTGTAAGAAGCCATCTGGACAAGGCAGTTAAGAATAAATGCTAGTAAGGGAATTTTATTCTATCTGACTTTATTTAAATTCCTTGTGTAGACCACGCCTTTGCTTTGGCTTTGAAAGTTGGGACTGACAAACCCCAAAATGAAAGCACACCTCAGGGTTTGCAGCATGATGGTGTTGTCCTAAATGAAAGTTCACAGCAGAATGGGGAACTTATACTCTGCACTGGATGATGGAGAGGAGAGTGCCTCACTGCAGTGGCCCAGGGCTCAGGGCCAAGCTGCATTCTGTGTGGGGTTGACTGGCCAGCACTATCTTTGCTGTCTGGTAGAAATGTTAATGTGCTTATAATTGCCTCTTTACTTAAAAATCCAGCCCTAGTATTTATTTAGAAATAAAAGAAACTGAAGGAAATATTTTCAAGGGAAAAAAAAAAAGGAAGAAAGAGCACAAACTCCTAAATTTCTTTTGGAGTATAAAATCTACTGGTGGCTTCACTTGTCTCTTTTGTCTAAAGAGTTTTCTTTGTCTTGCTCACCAAGGTCATTTTATGTGAAACTTTAAGTTAAAAATATCCAAGCAATTATAATTATTCACTTAATGCATGCAGCAGGAGCTACTACTTTAAACGTATTTACCATCTTTAAAATTGCTATTATACTTTGATGATTCTCTACAATTATATTCAGTCAAAACAATCTATTTGTTTGAGGACATTGATTTCAATTGGCCAGTTCTTCTTACAGAAAAGTGATGGATTCCTTTTTGAAAATCACACAACATGACACTTTGTAATGAAATCACATAGGATTTTTGGTAGCCTCTTATTAGGAATTGAGTTGTTCTCTTACTGTATTTTAGAATAATTAGTGAATTTGACATTGAGAACCTAATGATGTGGTGAAGATTATTTAAAATAATATAAGGATAAATATGAACACTCAGAGTTAGTCCTTGAACTTCTCCTAAGTTACACATTGGCACAAAGTTGTTAACCGTAAAGAAACATCTTTGAGCCAATGAATAAAGAACAAGGTGCTCTATTATGGCACTGATGCCCCCACACAGTCAAACATGGGAAGTACAGCTGGCAAATGTTGTATAACACTAGCCAAAAACTTAGGCATTCTCACCCAAAAAGAATAATATTAGTCCCCAAAGGAATTCCATCTGCCTTTTTCTTGAGCATATAATATACAGTTGATATTACAAAAGTAGGACTGAAGATGAGTAAAGATTGTGACATTAAGAAAGAAAGATGATACTTTATATATTTTTTAGCCAGAAAACAGTTTCCTTGCAGCATCTTCTGCTTTATGTTATTTTATAGCATGCTTATTGTATAATCTAGCATTTTAAAATAATATACATCCGGTAGACATAATATATACTCGGTAGAGAAAAAATAAAGCAAATAAAATTTTATGTTTTCTTTTTTAGACATTACTTAAAAGGATAGATTTTTGTTGTTGCTGTTTTGGTTGTAGCAGTAAGAAAAACCACTTAAAATGTTATTTTCTTTACTCTTATTTGATGTATTTATAAAGTTATAAATATAGCCCTGTTTAAACTGATCAATCAAGACATGAGGCTAGAAAGCTGCTAATTCTGCCTTGATGTTCAAAACCTTTTTGTGTGAAGGTTGACTCAGTGAATTATGTCAGTTAGATTTTTTTCCTCAAGATCTAACTGGAGCTTGGTTTACAAAACTCAAAATGAATCCAACAAAAATAAGCTGAAAAAAGACTAGCTGTCCTCATTTGTCCTGCTGTCCTCTTTTCAAGCTATTTTTTTCCTTTGGTGGTAAAGTTTTTACTTTGGGGTTTCTAAAATGCCATAGATGGCTGTATTTACATTTTGAATACCTAGTCATGTGGAAGTTTTAATTCTCTATTGACACAGCTTTGAGTGACGTATTTCTTTGAGAATGGTCCAAATAGAATGTTCTGGATTCACAAACAGCTGATGCTACCCCTTATGTGTAAAATGGGAAAGGAAAAAAAGAAAAAGAAGTCTTCACAAAAACAGAATGCTTCCATTGCTGCTAAAATAATCTGTATAACTAAAGGTACAGACTCATTTTAAAGACAACGTTGTCAGACTCATTTATTCAGTTTCTGTTGTAGTGTTTTCCCTCCCAGAATGAGGTCTCTGACAGAAATGAATTGTCATTGTCGAAAGATGTTGCAGCAACATGACAGGATAAAAGGAAAGGACATCATCTTAGGAATCACCTAGGGAAGCTTTTCTTGGGAGGAAAGGCCACCTGGAGGCCATTGAAAGGACTTTGGTAATAAAGTAAATAAAGCACTAGAAGCTCTGTCCAGAAAAAGAAAACACTACCAAGAATCCGGGGGTTGCCAGTGAATTTAAAGGGGTGGCCTGTTGGAGTCTCTGAGGGAGCTGTTACCAGACTCATCTGTATCACTGTTTCTCGGGGCAGTTTCCAAACCGAGCAATCACTGCGTCTAATCTGAAATCGTTGATGGCTACAGCTGAAAAACTTTCTGCTCAACGATGTATAGAACCAGAGGCTGGAGGTTCACTTTTCCCTGAAAAACTGCTGTGAAAGAGCTCTCACCTCCATTCTGAATTCCATGCCCAATCTTCATGGACATTCTCACCTTCTATGCCCTGCTCTCCTGCTGACTGAGATTCATACCCCACCCACCATTTCTGTGAGTTCTTTCAGGGAGACTCAGAATCCTTGCTTCCATGTTTTGAACATGTAATAATTATCTACTTAAAAGCTTCCCTTGGGTGTTTAAAAAAAAACACCTCAAAATATCCAAAACAGAGCTTCTGATTATCTTCGGAGTTGCTTCTGATCCTAATCTTTCTCATCTCAACAAACCACTAGCCCTCTACTGTCATTTCGAGGAGTCATCCTTGACGTTTTATCTTCTCTCAGGCCTTACATCCAATTCATCACCAATTCCAAGCGGCGCTACTACAGACTACATTTGGAGTTCACCCATCTCTACTGCTACCTCCATAGTTACACCCATCAGCACAGACAAAGGTCGTAGCTTCCCCACTGGTCTCCCTGCTTCCTCTCTTGTCCTTCTACAACTTATACATCATACAGCATTCAGAGTGATCATATAAAATATGTGCCATATAATCACCTCCCTTTGCTTAAACCCTCTCCGTGTCTTCCCACTGCTCAGAATAAATCCAGCCCCATCACCGTAGCCTACCAGACTCCGTGTCTTCCCACTGCTCAGAATAAATCCAGCCCCATCCACCGTAGCCTAGCAGACTCTGCANATCCAGCCCCATCACCGTAGCCTACCAGACTCCGTGTCTTCCCACTGCTCAGAATAAATCCAGCCCCATCACTGTAGCCTACCAGACTCTACGTGAAACTCCCCTTAACTTACGTCTTCAACTTCATTCTGTACTATTCTCCCTCTTGCTCATTTTGTCACAGCCACACTGGTTTTCCGTTTCTGTAACAATGCCAAACATGTTGCTCCCTTAGATCCTATGCATTTCCAGGAATTAAAAACCATCAGACCAGGAGACCAAACAAACTTTGTGCAGTGACCACGCTTTTATCCTTGTTTTCCCCCCTAGCTTCTGAGCACACTGTTCTCAGGCACTGCTCTAATGCCACTAGTGCTTGCATTTTCATCATATTTAATGCCTTTTTTTTTTTAGTTTTCATCCTCCTTTGGCCTTGGTGAAGCAATGGATGTTCTTGTATACTTCCATCCTTTAGAAATTATTTCTATGAGTTTTGAGGGAACTTGATGGCTATTGATATCAGAGGTAACTTACCATAACAAGAATTATGCTGCCAGAGCTGCTGGGTTTTATTTTGAGTTTTGTCACTTATTAAATATATGACCTCGAGAAAATACCTCAAAATCTCTAAGACTCAATTCTCTCACTTATAAAATGAAATAGCTACTTGGTGGCATAATGCACATAATGTGCTCAGCACAGTTCCTGGCACAGAGTAGCATTAAATAAATATAACCTATAATTATAATATGGTTCAATAGGCAATTTTAGAAGAAAAAAGTATATTGTGTATAATCACAAGAAATCCTGAAATCATTACTATTTGGAATGGGAAGAATGAAGACGAAACCTTTCCAAGGCAATCAAAACCCATTTATTCAGCCATTGTGTTTTATTGTCTCTTACACTTGAACCCTGGGTTGAGTACAATTTGCTCTCAAAATAATGACTTAAACTAGTGAATGCCAAAAAGCCAAATTTTCCCCAGGCTATCATTGTGATAAATTTAAAATGTGTTCAGAGAGAGTGATACATTGACCCAAATTCATTGAAATGGTTCTAATTATGCTGTTGTTTATTACTATGACAAGTGTTTTGACCATAGGATTGATATTAGAAACAAACAGAGATGTTATTAACTTGCCATAAATTTGTAGAAGAATGTGGTTGTGTTAAACCTGCAGCTCTAATAATAGCAGGCTCATTTTTAAAAAGCTCCAAGAAATACAAAGATAGACAATCATTTTTACTTAAAAAGGATAAAAGGATAAAAAGGTTTAAAAGGATAAAAGTTTTTTTTGTTTTTTTTGGTGGTTGTTTTTTATAATGAAAAGAGACAGGGTTAATTACTGTTCAGAGGCTGAGATAAGCAGTATGCCTACAGGCTTCCAACAACCATGAGGGAATAGCAAATGGCCTCCAGAAAGCAGATGGCAGAATTCTAGTGCATTGAAAAGATGGGAGGGGATTCAAGGTAAGCAAGTAAAAAGGTCCCAGGACTCAAAATAAATAAATAAATAGATAAATAAATAAATAATTTTTTAAATGGTTTCCTTGGAGCATTTACTGCTTGGAATGCTACAGAGGATTCTCTCAGGGGTTTGGCCCCAACAGAAAGTAAGTGAGAAAGAGGGAAAGAAGGAAAGGGAGATGGAGAGAGAGGGAGAGAGGAAAAAGTACATACTAAGTACATTTCCTTGATGCTTTTTTTAAAGTTTATTTATTTATCTTTAATAATCACTATACCCAATATGGGGCTCAAGCTCACAACCCCAAGATCAAGAGTACATACTCTTCTGACATACTCTTCTGACTGAGCCAGCCAGGCACCCCTCTCAGTGCTCCCAAAAGGTAGGAAGGGGAAAGAACTGACAGGCCATTTTGTTATTCACAAGGTGTGGGGAGTGTTGGCTGAGGCTCAGCCAGGACTAAGAGGCCAGAGTACTAAGGGGGGATCCTTCCCTAAGACACCGCTTGCTCTCCCAAGGTGGTGAAGCTGATACTGACTGCAGCTCACATTATAGTCTGAAATTTCATTTCTGAATCTAGACCTGAGCCTTCATTCACATTTGATTAAATGTGCTAAAAAAAAAAAAATTACCTAATTTCAAAATGGTAACATAAACATAAGCTTTCATAACATTCTTCTATTTTTCCTGTTGTAATTTCTCTCCTCCCACAAGGTCTTGTTTTCAGCCACAAATAACCTTTCATACGTGCTAAAGAAGTGTTCCTCAAGGTGGGATTCAATAATCAGGAACATTGGAATCACCAGGGGAACTGACTAAACATGCAGATTCCTAGGGCCCTACCCCAGACCTACTGATCCTGTTAGACCCCCTCTATAATTTGAGAACTAGTGAGTTAAAAAAAAAAATAAGTCTTAAAGATTTGAAGTCTCAGAACAGCAGGGTCTATGTCTTGTTCATTTTTAAACTCTCAAAATGCTGAGCAGAGTGGCTAGCATATAAGAGGCAAGCAATAAATGTTGATTAAATAAACTGAATGAACAGCAGTTGAATTTCAGGCACCCTGATCGATCAGTTGGTTCTCCCTGTGGCTTAGAAATATTCTCCAGCCTAACCCTTCTACCAAGTAGTTCTAGAGACATGGAGGTCTGCAAGTGGGGGCAGTTACTTTATAGTAATGCTCCGGGGTCCCAGTTAAGTAATAACTGTGAGGCCTTACTTTCTTGTGACTTGCAACATGAATATTGTAGTAACTCCCTGAAGCACAGTCCTCCAGAAAGGAAGAGAGTTGCCTGCAAGGCAAGGCATATTCAGTTTCAAATATGAACAGTTGTTTGGGGACTTCTTATTTGATCTCAGAGGAATTAGCTTAGTACTTAGTTGTACATTTCCGTCAACTGCTGCTTCCTATGGGAGGATTTCTGTATAGCTTACTTTTTTATAATTTTCATCTAAGGAATTTTGTCAGTTACTTTTGGCTCTCAGATATATGCAGTTTAACATCCAGTATAGTATTACCTAATAGGAAAGTGTTTTATCTGCAACTGATTTACCAATAGAAATGTTAGCACAAACCCAATGGCTGATCTTACATTTGTGTAGCACTTGATAGATTTTTTCAAGCATGCTCATAAATAAGAGAGTTACCATTTCAAGGTAGAATCACTGCAATATAGTTGGTGCAGCTGGGACACAACTGGTATCTTTTATCTTCCTTTGCCATTATCCATTCTAATTTCCCTTTGCCCTCAGCTATACCCTCTACTGTTTTTACTGGTTTACTTGGTGGTGTGACCCAAATCCCCATTCCTCATGTCACCAGGACCAGATCAATATTTCTAAGTGTAGAATGTGTTGTCTCATGTACCAAAAGAAGCCTACTGAACATTATGCTTCCTTTTTTTGCAGTACGGAAGGCAATTTGTCTTCTACTTTGGAGGGATGTTCCAACACACTCCAAACACAGAAGCCCTAAAAACGTACAAGGATGCCAAACCCCAGGGTTTTCATAGGGTTTATTTTCCACTCTCTAAACTTGCTGTCTTCTACCAATGCCTCCAGATTACCAGTCACCTCTTACTCTTCTTGCTGGATCAGCATGGTGTTGATTTAATGAACCAATGAGATACTCTGTGGGAATCTAGATTGTCCAGGCCTATTTAGACCGTATCAGTACAGAGAACAGGAGAAACACTGTGAACATATGTTATTGTCTACTCCATGTGTGGATGATTTTTTTCTGATCCTTTTTCCTAATCAAGATAGAAAAGAGCACATGTACCCAGTGAATGAATTCCTACGATGTACCTGAAGTCAAATTAATCTGCTTTGGCAAAAATACTTCCTTTGGCAAGGCAGACTCCTACCAATATATCTATCTACCCACTTACCAAAATCTATAAATAATGGTAATCTTAGGTAATGGTCAAGAAAATAATGTCTGTGATTATAGATAATGGTAATCTTTGTTAATCATTTCCCTGTTCCACTAGATCTCTTATGTTCTCTTCAAGGATGTAATCCCAGCAATTCTTCTCCTCCTATATCAACATTTCTTTCTCATTATCATTGCCATTAACACATAACATAGACACAAGCCCTTACTTTTTTCTTCCTGTTTGAGAAATAATTGACACAACCATATAAATTTAAGGCACTCAGCATGATGACTTGATTGACATATATTGTGAAATGATTACCACAATAGGTTCAGCTAATATTCATCATCTCATATAGATACAATAAGAAGAAAAGAAATAATAGAGAAAGGAAAAAAATCTTTGTGATGAGAACTCAGGATTAACTCTCTTTCTTACTTCTTAATGTGCTTATTGCTATGAACTTCTCTATTAAAACCGCTTTTGCTGTATCCCATATATTCTGCTATGTCATATTTCCAATATCATTTGTCTCAATAGATTTTTAATTTTCCTTTTAATTTCTTCTTTGATCCATTGGTTGTTTAGGAGAGTGTTGCTTGATTTCCATGTGTTTGTGAATTTTCCAGTTTTCCTCTTGTTATTGATTTCCAACCATTGTGGTTCAAGAAGATACTTGGTATGATTTCAATCTCCTTGAATTTGCTAGAACCTTTTTTGTAGCCTTTGGTCTACCCAGAAAATGTTCCATGTGTGTTTGAGAAGAATGTGTGTTTTGCTGTTGTTAGATAGAATGTTTTGTATATGTCTGTTAGGTCCACTTGGTCTACAGTGTTGTTCATTCCATTACTTTCTTATTGATTCTCTGTCTGGATGACTTATGTCTCATTTTAGCTGTTAGATTCTGCTTTATATATTTAGGAGCTCCAATGTTAGGTGCATAAATACTTATAATTGCTATATCTTCTTGATGGGTTGATCCTTGATCATTATATAACAACCTCTTTTTGTCTCTTTTTTGCCATTTTTAAAGTGTATTCTGTCTAATATAAGTATAGCTACCCCTGCTTTTTTGTTGTTGCTACCATTTGCTTGAAATGACTTTTTCTATCACTTTTCAGTCTGTGTATCTTTAAGGCTAAATTGAATCTCATGTAGCAGCATATTGTTAGATCTTGTTTTCAGCCATTCTGTGTCTTTTGCCTGGAAAATTTAATCTGTTTATATTTAATATAATTATTGATAGGTAACAACTTACTACTGCCATTTTGTTCATTGGTTTTGGTTGTTTCATAGATCCACTGTCCTTGCTTCTTATCTTGCTGTTTTTCTCATGTTTTGATGTTTTTTGATATTGGTATGCTTTGGCTTCTTTATCATGTTCTTTTGTGTAACTGCTACACGTTTTTCCCTTGTGGTTACCATGAGACTTACATAAAATACCTTAAAATAATAACTCTATTTTAAGCTGGTAACAACTTCTATGTCAATAGAATTCCTAAACTTTACACTTTTACTTCTGCCCTTCACATTTTAGGTTATTGTTGTTACAGTTTACATATTTTATATCTTATTTAACTAATAACAGATTATTGCAGTTATGGCTTTTTTACTATGCTTATTTTTATTTAGTTTATTTTTTAACTGTTAAGCTACAGCTGTTAGTGAATTATGTACCACCATTACAAAATTACAGAATCTATCTTTGACTATTTATTATTACCAGTAAGTTTTATGCTACCTTTTTATATATTTGTATGATGTTAATTAACATCCTTTCCTTTTCACTCAAAGAACTCCTTTTATCATTTCTTGTAAGGCAAGTCTAGTGGTAGTGAACTCCCTCAAGATTTTGTTTGTTTGTGAAAGTCTTTATCCCTCCTTCATTTCTGAAGGACAGCTTCATTGGGTATAGTACTTTTGGTTGACAGTTTTTCTCTTTCAGTATTTTGAAAATGTCATTCCATTCCCTCCTGGCCTGAAAGGTAGCTAGTGAGAAATCCACTGATAGTCTTATGGGGGGAGGATGGGATTCCCTTATATAAATTTTTCTTCTCTCTTGTTGCTTTTAAAATTCTTTCTTTGTGTTTCATGTTTGCAAATTTATTTATAATGTATCTTGGTATAGTCTTACGCAAGTTCAACCAATTTGGGGTCTTTTGGGCCTCATGGATCTGGATATCCATTTTTCTCTCTAGGTTCAAGAAGTTTTCATCCATTACTGTTTTAAATATGGGTTTCTACTATTTTCACTTCCTCTTATCCTCCTGGAATTTGCAGAATGTAAATATTGTTTCATTTTATTGTGCCCCTAATTCTCATAGGCTTTCTGCACTTTTTCATTCTTTTTTTCTTTTTGCACCTCTGACTGGATACTTTCTAATGTTCCATCCTCTGGGTCACTGATTCTTCTTTTGCACGGTTGAGTCTGCTTTTGAAACTACTGAATTTTTCATTTCAGTTATTGTATTTTTCAACTCTAGAATTTCTGGGGTTTTTTTTAATGGTTTCTTTTGCTTTATAAATCCTTTTGTTTTATTCGTACATTGTTTTTCTGATTGTGTTTAGTTGTCTGTGTATTCTTGTAGCTCATAAAATTTCTTTAAGAAGATGATTCTAAATTCACTGTCAGTTCATTGATCTCCATTTCTTTAAGATCAGTTATCAGGGCTTTATTAATTTTCTTTGATGGTGTCACATTTACCTGTTTTTTGTGATTCTTGATTCCTTATATTGGTATCTGCACATTTGAGCAGTCAGGTTTCTCTTCCAGACTTACAGATTTACTTTGGCAGAGACAGATCTTTACCAGTTTGGGTCTCTGGGCATGCCTGCTTATAATGTCCTTGGCCAGGTGGGGTCTGCTATTATGGTCTATTTTGGAGTAAGGCAACTGATAGAGTTCTGAGGTTGAGGATGCAGGGTTGTGCCACTGGCTGAGAACAGTTGAATAGGACTGTTGACTTGGTTTCTTACCACAAGATGTCCTGCACAATTGCCTGGATTCTCTGGTCAGGCTTACTAGATGGTTGGGACTGGGTACTATATTCAGTAATAGATGGGGCTATGAATTAGCTTCCCTGAAGAGCAGCAGATTAGGACCAAGGGCCTATGCAGCTCTTTGGGGACTCATATAAGGTAAGAGTATACACTGATTTCCCTGTTCAGATGAAGCCACTGGTTTTGCTCTGCAGATGGCGAAAGCCATGGGCTGTGTTCTCTGTTCAAGTGCCACTATAAGCAAGTATGTTGGATGGGCTACTTAGCTTCTGTGTGCTCTGGTTAGGTTCCCTAGTCAAGCAAGCTAGAGGCTGTATTCAACATTGAGGGGGACTATAAATTAGTTTTCTTGCCCAGGTGCAATGTGAAAGGCAGCTCTAAAGCAGGTAATGCTCTTTGTTGTCTCAACTCAAGCTGACCCATGCCTCAATTCCCTGGCTAAACAGGTCCACTGGCTTGGCTTTGCAAACTACTGGCTCTGTATGCCCTTCTTTCAGCTCAAATGCCACTGAGATGGTGGTGTTCTTGCTGTCCTATCAGACGGGGCTGGGAGTCACAGCAGGTAGGGCTATGTCTTAACTCCCTTGCCTGGGCAGGAAGGGGTGGGGCCTCTCCTGGCAACTCTCAATTTCCCAAACAGGCTGTCCAATTAGGAAGGACCTGGAGGTACCCTAAGCCTTGATTATGAATTAATTTCCCTGTCTATATATATAGCAAGAGAACTCTCCATGCCCAGTACTAGTTTTGCTCTGGGGCTATCAGCTCTGCCAATTCACTTCATAGCTTAAGCATTGCTGGGCTACACAGCTTCCGGGCATTCTTAACAGCCCCTCTGGTTAGATGTAGCTGGGAGACATTCTCCACAGTGAGTGGGGCTGTGACTCACCTTCTTGGCTAGGCATGGGCAAACCAGGCTGTAGTGCTGGCAAAATTCCTTGTTTGAGGATCTGAACCAGGCAGATCTGTATACCACTGAGTTCTCCGGTCGGAGCGTACCACTGATTTTTTTCTGCAGATAAGCTAAGCTTCTGGTTTGGATTACTACTTGGTCACCACAGTATAAACTCAGTCTTCCCAGATTCGTATGCTCATCGTGGCAAGCCCCACCCCACTTCTCCTTCACAGTCAGATTCTCAGTAGTTGAGTCCCACAGATTCCCCTGCAATCCTCATGGGGTGAGATCAAGATAGGTAGGGGCTACCACAAAGCAACCCACAATCAGGTGGTGCTGGTTGTACCCTTTGGGGTCTCTTTTCCCACTGCAGGGACTAAAGGTTAAGTAAAGACCTCTCCATGTGATGCTGTGCTGACCTGGGAGAAGGGCAATGCCCTCAACATGTAACTGCTTCACTTACACTTCCAATGCAGTCTTGGTCTCTGTGGTACGGAGGTGGGGGGGGGCAGGCTTCAGCCTTAGTTTGTGTTCTAGGATTCTTTCAGTGGTTTCTTATTAATAGTTATTAGTTGTTTTTCTTGTGAGGGGCAGTGATGTCAGGAACAACTTATGTTATCATCTTGGGGATATCACTCCACCCTTATTTCTCGATTACAATGAAACTTTTTGACCCAGCTTTCTCTACCAGCTACTAGGCCATTTATCCTCCCCTTCTGCAATAAAATTCACAACATATTTGTTATACTTCATTCCATTCTTACGGTTCTCTCTTAAACACATTCCTAACATACTTTCACCATCATCAGTCTACCAAAACTTCTCTTTTCAAAGTGACCAATCTCCAAATTAGATCCAAAGACCAGTTTTCAATCTTCATCTTAATTTAATAGAAGCATCTGACACAAATGACTACTCTCTTATTTATTTTTGTTCATCACCTTGTTTTTCTTTTTTTCTTACCCACTGGTTGTTCCTTCCTGATATCTTTTGCTAGTTATTTCTCTTCTCCCTAGTCCTTAGACTTCTTCTCTTCTTACATATATTTTCAGTCTCTTGTTCATTATATACAGTCTCATGACTTACATATCATAAATATGCAAATAGTCTCATAGTTTATATCCCTAGACCAGGCCTCTAATTTAAATTCTACATCTGCATATCTACCTTCCTAATAAAGGATGTCTAATATTCATTTAAAAGTGAATAAATCCAAAACCAGCTTCTGATCATCTTACCTGCAGCCTTCTACATCTCAATAAACAGCAATTCTTTCTTTTAGGCCAAAAGCCTCAGTGTCTTCTTGACTTTTTTATTTCACTTACTTATAACCCACATCCTTTCTGTCAGGCAATCCTAATGGTTCTGCCTTCAAATTATATATAGAATCCAGTCATCCCTTCTGCCCGCTCCCTGGTTTGAGCCATCATCATCTCTTACTTGGATTCCTAAAATAGACTCAAAATAAACCTTGTTGCTCCTACTCTAACCTTCTTTAGTCCTTTCTAAATACATCAGCCACATAGATTATTATGTTCCTCTACTGCAAACCTTGCAAAGCTCTTTTTATCCCAAGATTAAAGCAAAGTTTCTTGGGAGCTCAGAAGATGCTATGTGATATAGCCACCACTATCTCTCTGACTCACTTCCCAGCTCATTCATTCCTCTCCAAACCTCCTTGCCATTCTAGAATATTTCAGAAAGAACCTCACTATAGGGTGTTTGCCTGGCTACTGACTCTCTCTGGAATACTCTTCCATCAACTCCTGCAAGTATTTTCTCAACTAGATTTATTCTGACTGCTTAACCTATTTAAATGAAAATCCACTGCTCTGTGACTCCTGCAATACTGATTTTCATTAATCTGTCTTAGTATTTCTCATTTTCCTTTAGTACTTGTAATCTTTTTACACACTATATAAATTATTTATATATTATGCATATTTTATCTGGTTAGAATAGAAACTTCATTTTGTCAATGATGAAAAACCTCCTTAAACAATGCCTGGCATAAGAGGGGTTCAAACTATATTTGACGCATGAACTTTTTTGAAGTTAGCAAAACAAGACTAAAATCAACAGGTATATCATGAAAAAACAGAATATCATAATAGTATCAAATATCCCCATTTATTAAAAAAACATAAAAAGAACTGATTTTAAATTATATAGTAGAGTAAAATCAAGACCATTCAAAATAATTACAAACAAGAAGTAGGGTTAAGGACTGGCATTGCCACTGGGCAAACAAATAGATAATGGAGCCAAATAAAGAATCCATACATGTACAATGTGGCAACTTGGACTATCACAGCAATGGCCTTGCAGTTCATAAGTAAAAGAAATGAAAATTATATGAAAGAAAATTATATTCCTATTTCACAAAAATTAATTCTAGATAGAATAAAAGTCTAAATATGAAAAAATAAAACCTTAAACCATTTAGAAGAAACACAGGAGACTGTTTTTATGACACTGAAGTAGGAAAATACTTCTTAATCAAGAATGCAAAGAGTCAAACACAAAGGACAAGACTGATAAATGTGATATCACTATTACAAAACATAAGTAAAAAAGTTGTCATCTACTTAGAGACAATATTGGGAAAATATTTAACTGATTAAAAATTAGCACTTATAATGTATATTCTGATGTGGTGGCTAGGTGATGGACACTGGGGAGGGTATGTGTTGTGGTGAGCACTGGGTATTGTGTAAGACTGATGAATCACAGACCTATACCCCTGAAATAAATAATGCATTATATGTTAATTTAAAAAGTTTTAAAAAAGCTTACATATCTATAAGAAAGAGAAAACCTCACAAAGAAAAAATTGAACAAAGGTTATGAGCATGAATTTTCCAAAAAAGCCAATGGCCCCTACAAATGTGGAAAGACAAAAATTACAATGGCCTAATTTTTACAACCATCTGAATGATAAATATTAAGAAGTCCAATAACACTGTGAGCTGACAGGAGTGTAAGTTGGTACTATTTTGGAGAACAACCCAAAATATCTAATGAGAGTGAAATTATGCATACCTACGGCACAGGAACTCCACTAGGTACCTTGAAAAACTGCTACCTCTGTACTCAAAGAAATATAAAACCATAACCCTTGTGGAACTGTTTCAAATAGCAGTTGATAAAAGAACAGGAATCCACAGCTGAAGAATATAAATTCATAATTTAAGATATTTAAGCTGAGCCACTTTTTTTAAGCTGAGCCATTTTTAGAGGTGACGGAAAATATGGTGGATGTTTGGAATAGATTTTATAAGAATGAAGGAAATTGTAAAATTGGATGTGAGAAGCATTCTTAGTGAGGCTAGAGGCAAAAAAAAAAAAAAATGGAGATAAAGGCTGCAATCCCATCACTGGAATTATTGAGAAATGTAGTTTTCTAGAAGATACTAGACTATAGAAAAGAAGATATTACAGAGGATCATGTAAGTGGGAAGCTTGTAATTCAAAAGAGATGTCTGATTTTGGTCACAAAATAATAACATGGAAACTTCCTTGTGAGTCAGGAGAAAAGGGAAAAGGCTATCAGTAAAGAGAGACAACTTAGTGCCACTCTCCATTTATTCCATATTTCTTTACTTTCAAGTATAAATATAAGAGTTTTTATAACGTTCCAAAACATCCAGAACCATATTTTCAATCTTTTCTAATGCTTTTATTTGAAACCTTGATGTCATCAAGAGTAATTACCAGAGCAAACACTAAGCCTGGCAGTCGGGCAGGTGTGCAGCCTTTTCACCACTTGCATAGATATTCTCAATAGGAAGGCATAGCTTGATTGATCAATTCTGATTGAATTCGTGAAGGTGCTGTAAAATTAACCAAAGCCCATATGGAGAATAACCAAAATGGTTTATTCTTCCTCAATCCGGAATTTGCTTTCTAATTTTTGGATATCAGATTTGGAAAATAATTTAACATCCTTTTAGTCTGGCATGCTGGAAAGGAAAAAAAAGAAGGATGGAGAAAAGGAAAGAAAGAAGGATGAGTTTCAGTAAGTCTCTTAAATTGGGTTATACACAGAGATTATCATTTAGAATGGCTCCAACATTTCAAGGGAAGCTATGGTAAAACAGAAGATTTAATTAACAAAAGGTCTCATTAAAACTGGGAAAAGAAATACACTGAATGGAAAAGCAAGTAGGGGATGGTTTGTAAGAACCTTTCTGGCATCCCAGTCCCCACACAGGCCCTGTTCTCTAAACTGTCATGTACTACAAAAGCACTTGTCCTACTTTTTCCTTCACCTGTCATTCCTAACTTTAAATATCATTTAATGAACAAATAGCAAACAGATTAAATATATTGACTTTAAGTATATTTACTTAAATAAACTGACTATAAATATATTGATTAAAAATTCCTGACATGGACGGCACTGGAGGAGATAATGCTAAGTGAAATAAGTCAAGCAGCAAAAGACAATTATCATATAGTTTCCCTCATCTATGGAGCATAAGAACTAGGAAAATCGGTAGGAGAAGAAAGGGATAAAGAAAGGGGGTAATCAGAAGGGGGAATGAAGCATGAGAGACTATGGACTTCTGAGAAACAAACTGAGGGCTTCAGAGGGGAGGGGGGTGGGGGAATGGGATAGACTGGTGATGGGTAGTAAGGAGGGCACGTATTGCATGGTGCACTGGGTGTTACACGCAACTAATGAATCATGGAACTTTACATCAAAAACCAGGGATGTATTGTATGGTGACTAACATAAAAAAAATATTATTATAAAAAATTAAAATTAAAATTTGAAAAATTCTGAATAAAAAAAATTCCTGAGATATTTTATTTCTTGAGATTGGTTTACATTTTTTTTAAAGTTTGAAGGAACTGCTTTTGAGCTCAGGTGTCTAGACAACAATTGGGCTTCAGGCCCATCACCTCCTTATCTGGGATCTGCCTCACTCTTCCATATGCAGGTGCAAAATTCAGAGCAGCCACATCCTGACCATATGATCCCCTCTTCTGCCCACAGTTGACTGGGACTAGGGTGGTTACTTCATCCATGCAGAGCCAGAGTCTCTCCAACCAGAATCTGGGTTTGGGACTGGGAGGGCAATTCGGTTCATCTTCAGGGAAGAATTTACAAATGTCTTTTATGAGGACCTGAGAAGGCAGAAAAAGTCAGTGTGTAGAGGAAAAGAACAAAGCAAATGTGAGGGGAGGAGTAGGAGGGCTCAGAAAGGAGAGAGGAGGAGAGCGTTCTGACCACGTGAGGACCCCTGGTTTCAAGGGCCTGCCTGTATTTCAACTGTAGAGTTTCATGAAATAGACAATGGAATAGTCTTCATATAATTAGTTCTTCTTTCTCTTTAAGCTGGCTTGCATGGTTTTCTTTTACTTGAAAACTAAAGTCCTAGCTATTATAACCACTTTCTAGTAATCACTGATCCTGTGATTACTAATCCCTGTTGCTAGGCAGGTCTTTTATATTATAAATTCTGCAAGTATAAATTTTTTTAAAGATTTTATTTATTTATTTGACAGAGATAGAGACAGCCAGCGAGAGAGGGAACACAAGCAGGGGGAGTGGGAGAGGAAGAAGCAGGCTCATAGCAGAGGAGCCTGATGTGGGGCTCGATCCCGTAGCACCGAGATCACGCCCTGAGCCGAAGGCAGACGCTTAACCACTGTGCCACCCAGGCGCCCCTGCAAGTATAAATTTTACTTTGTAATCAATCACATTAGAGTCCTGGCCACATCAGCCTTCTCGCTTGCCTCACCCTAGAACATTACTCTGTCAATTTAGTGATTGAGCTTCTAAGAACTGTTAACGGAATAAATAGATTCATTGAGTGAGAAAGGCTTCACTAATTAAGAGTAGTAAGTGTGCAATATTTTCTTCTCCCCTTCTCCCTTATGCCCTCACCCTCACACTCACCCCTCACACACACAAACCTCTCCATATCTCCAAGTGATTTGAAATAAGAGAAAGAATTTGGGTTGATACAGGACACTTTGAAACTCCAAATGTAACTTCTTTTACCTGGTATTGCCATGAAGCTCAGAATTATTGATGTACATCTATGAATAAAGGTTCTAGTTAAATAAGAAATTATGATCTCCTCAAAAACAGTGGTGTTTATTCATCATAGCAAAGACCATCTAAGAACTGTCTTTGGAATTGGAGCTCCTCACGCTGTGCTAGTTATTCTCAGTCTCCATATTCAATCTTCTCCTGCCTCACAGCACAGAAGCTGACCACTCTGCACTACGTCATCAGGTTTCCTTATAAACTGGTTTCCAACTAGGTTCACACATAGTAGTGGCAGGAAATGGAAGGGCAAAATCAGAAAGAAGTCAGGGCATTCCTTCTCTGATCCTTTACAGTTTCGGCACAATGTCTCAGAGAATAGGTACATTTTTCCATGACAACAGCTCCTACAGGAAAGCCTCCTAAAATAGTTCAAATTCTCACTGGGTCCCTGTAAAACTAATTTCCCCTTTTGTTATTTCAAGTCTAAATTAATATTAATCATAAGTAGGGTGATAACTTCCCACTGTTGCTGGTCTACAACTGTCTCAGTATCCATTCTTTTCTCTGCTATTTCTCCTCATACATCTATAAGTCCCACTATTAAAACTCACTTTATTTGAGCCATTTGAGACAAATGTTTAAATGCCAGGACTATAACTTATTCAGTGGCTACAGCTCTCAGGCATAAAAAGCACACTAATGTATAAATAACAAATTATTATCTAGGGTGATCTAAGTCTACATCTAGTGAAACAGTCTATTACATGTGAAATATACTTCATGTCTGCTCCAGTTCTGAATCAATTTGATTATGTGGGAAACAGAATAGTACAGAGTCTGAAAGTCAGATTCCCTGGGTTATATCCGATAAACATAGGCTCTAGAAGGGTTTGTCTTGTTTTTTGTTTTGTGTTATAAAACACAAAAAAAGTAGGTCTTGACTTTCTCATGTGTAAAATAAGGAAGTTGAACTACCAAATGATCTCCAAGGTGTCTTCCAAGTCTTAACATTCTTTAATTAAATTCTCTATAGAAGGACTGATATTATAAACTGTCAACAGCCACTGATAACATTTTATTGAATTCCAACAGATGGAAGAACCACAGCAAAGCACCAGTTGTCTAAATGGGATATATGCACATACACAGAGTAGTTTCCTCTCCATAAATGAACTGCTTTTTCTTGGCTCTTTCAATATGTTTTATCTAGCATGTAACAATGTATTCTTATTACATCCTTTTTACACATTTTCTTTTTCAAAAATGATTTTAATCCTAATAAATGAGGTAGATACAGTCCTAAAAATGTATTTGTTATTTCTCAAATCCTACTTTTCTCACAATGATCATAATCAATTTGAAAATAAATTTCATTAATATTTTTAAATGTCTCTAAGAAGCAGGAAACAAGCAAGTTGAGCCCTAAACTTTCTCCATCTTGCTACTAAGTTCAGACACTTTCTAAACCACAGACAGGGAGAAGAAACAATATGGAGTCCACTGGTCTCCGTAAGTTGAGGAAACAGTTCAAAGTAGAAGAGACTAAGGCAGCTGAGTTGGCACAGGAGAGTACTAGAGGGGAGAGAGTCACATAGAAATAGAATTCTGGATATTTGCAGAGCACTCCACTTTTAGTCTTCAGCTGATTACTGATAAGAACATGTACATGAGGAAACAATCTGAGATCAAGAACCATCAGAAAGGAATAGCATATCCCCAGGCCACATGTAAGAACCATAACAGCTAAGAGTTCTATCAGCCAGAGTGGGAAAAACTCTGGAGTACATAGGGAATTAGGTAGAATACTTAGACAGTGTTACCTCAATTATGGGACAAAATGATCCCAAGACTAAAGGCTGCTCTAGTCCTGCCAAAGAAAGACTAAACGCAAGTCTTGAAAAAATAAAATTGTTTCTGAGTAACTTAACTGTGCTCTAGAAAAATTTTTTAAAAACTAATAGGGCAATTATAAAATGTGGGACAATTTCAGGCAATCTAATATACATGTAATTAGGAGGCATGAAGAAGAGGAGATAGTGATGGGTACATAAAATTTTATTGAGGAAATAATGGATAATTTTTTCCCAAAATTTGAGGAAAATTCTAAACCTGCAGGGACACCTAGGTGGCTCAGATGGTTAAGCATCTGCCTTCAGCTCAGGTGGTTATCCCACAGTCCTGGGATTGAGCCCCATGTTGGGCTCCCAGTTCAGCAGAGAGTCTGCTTCTCCCTCTGTCTCTGCCTCTCTCCCCTGCTCATGCTCCCTCTCTCTCTCTGTCTGTCTCAAATGAATAAATAATATCTTCAAAAAAAAATTCTAAACCTGCAGATTAAAGAAGCTCAATGAAGCGCAAGTGAAAGAATCATTAGGGAAAGCACAAAAAGACACATTAAAATCAAATTAATTAAAACCAGTGATAAAGAAAAATATTAAAAGCAGAACAAAAAAAGAGACTCATACAGAGGAACAAAGAATCTGAAGTGCTTCTTATCAAACTGAAACATGGTTAAACAACATCTTTAAAGTATTAAAAGAAACACTTGTCAGTCTAGAATTCTATGCTATGTAAAAAAAATATCAAAAAAGAAAGTGAGGGGTGCCTGGGTGGTGCAGTCGTTAAGCATCTGCCTTCGGCTCAGGGCGTGATCCTGGAGCTCTGGGATCGAGCCCCACATCAGGCTCCTCCGCTAGGAGCCTGCTTCTTCCTCTCCCACTCCCCCTGCTTGTGTTCCCTCTCTCGCTGGCTGTCTCTCTCTGTCAAATAAATAAATAAAATCTTTAAAAAAAAAAAAAAGAAAGTTAAATACTTTTCTCAGATATTTAAAATCTTATGTATAAGAAGTATTAAGGACAATTCCTCAGGCAGAGGGAAAATAATACCTCGTGGAAGTCTGTGGCTACAGAAAGGAGTGAAGAACATCAGAAATGGAAAAGATGTGGAAAAAATTTTAACTAAGATTTTATTATATTTTAAGTAACTTTACAAGATAATTGACTAGTCATTGATTTTTGACTAGGTCCAAAGGTAGTTCACTGGGGGAAAGGACTGCCTGTCCAACAAATGATGCTGGAACAGTTGGATATCCACATGCAAAACAAACAAACAAAACTCCCAAAAGTTAGATCCATACTTTATGCCATATACAGAGATTAACTTGGAATAGATCATAGACTCAAATGAAAGAGGAAAAACACTTTGAATAAAACATGGGATAAAATCATCAAAACCTTGAGCTAGGTAATGATTTCTTAATTATAACAAAAAAAGCAGTCTATAAAGGAGTAAGTTGATAAGCTGGACCTCATCAAAATTCAAAACTTCTACTCTTCAGAAGATGTCATTAAGAAAAAGAAGAGACAAGCAACAAACTGAAGAAAATACTAGCAAAACACATATCCAATAAAAGATGTGCATGTGCATCCATAATCTATAAAGAATTCTTACATGTCAATAATAATAAGACTGATTTGTTTTTAAAAATGGGTAAAATATATAAATAGATATTTCACAAAAGAAGATATATGAATAACTAACAAGTACAAGTACATAAAAATTTGTTTAACATCATTATGCATTAGAGAAATGCAACTAAAAAGCACAATGAGAGGAGAGTTAAGATGGCAGAGGAGGAGGGGATCCCTTTTTCAGCCGGTCCCCTGAGTCGAGTTGGATAGGTACCAGACCATCCTGAACATCCATGGAATCAGCATGAGATGCAGGAAGATACATCTAGATCTCTGCAAATGAACATCTCCAGTGCTGAGTATTGAGGTACGAAGCGGGGAGCCGTGAAACCGCGCACACATATGGGAAGATAAATGGAAGGGGGAGGGAGCCACCACATTAGGGCGTGGGAACTGATAGCCACCTACACGGGGGAACGGGTGGACTCGCGGACCGGCACCCGCGAGAGAGCAGACTGAGACCATGAGCTGGGGAACGCACGCCACCAGACTGAAACGGAGCTCCAGTGTGCTCACTGGATCCAGACTGAGACTGGGAGCTCAGGGAGCGCGCGGGGGCGGCTGGCGGCTGGCGGCTGGCGGTGTTAGAAACACAAAGGACAGAGACGCGCCGGCCCTGGAAGTGAGGGCTAGGACGCCGGGTGTGGGGTGCACATCCCGGGATGCTGAAGGGTTGAGCAGCACCAACAGAAACAGAGTTAAAGTGGCCAAAACATAAGTGGAGAACGGTCCAGGATCCCTCTGTTCTGACACAGAGGCTGAGATTTGGCCGCTGCTACTCTGACTCACAGAAGACGCACAGCAAACCGCCAGGGAAAGCCACCAGAGAACAAAAGCCTGCAAATACCGGCTCACAGTGTACCCATCCCCATTCCCCCTCGCAGGGGACACGGAGACTCCACCCAAGCACAGTTGCCTGAGTATCGGTGCGGCAAGCCCCTCACCCAGAAGGCAGGCTGAAAAAACAAGAAGACCACATGCCTAAGGTCCCTATAAAACACGGGTGCACGGCCTGGGTCCTGGTCAAAAATTTGGGCTCTGGACAACCCCACAACCTCTCCTCATCAGAATGACGAGAAGGAGAAATCCCCCCCCAGCAAAGAAAAGACAGTGAGTCTGTGGCCTCTGCCACAGAACTAATGGATATGGATATAACCAAATTATCAGAAATGGAATTCAGAGTAAAAATGGTCAAGATGATGTGTAGACTTGAAAAAAGTATTAACAAAAATGTTAATGAGAATATAGAATCTCTAAGGGCAGAAATGAGAGCGAATCTGGCAGAAATTAAAAATTCTATGAGCCAAAGCAGTGAAAACTAGAGGCTGTGACCGCCAGGGTAAATGAGGCAGAAGAACATATCAGCGAATTGGAGGATGGGTTAGTAGAAGAGAAAGATAAAATAGAATCTGGGCTAAAAAAAAATCCATTCTCATGAATGTAGATTATGGGAGACTACTGACTCTATGAAACGATCAAATGTCAGAATCATCGGCATCCCTGAGGGGGTGGAGAAAAACAGAGGTCTACAAGAGATATTTGAACAAATTGTAGCTGAAAACTTCCCTAATCTAGCAAGGGAAACAAGCATTCATGTCCAAGAGGCAGAGAGAACCCCTTCCATGCTCAACCACGACAAACCTACGCCACGTCACGTCATAGTGCAATTCACAAATATTAGATCCAAGGATACAGTATTGAAAGTGGCCAGGGCAAAGAAATTTCTCACATACCAAGGCAAAGGTATCAGAATTACGTCTGACCTGTCTACACAGACCTAGAATGAGAGAAAGGGTTGGGGGGGCATTTTTAAAGCTCTTTCAGAGAAAAACATGCAGCCAAGGATCCTTTATCCAGCAAGGCTGTCATTCAGAATAGATGGGGAAATAAAGACGTTCCAGAATCACCAGTCATGAATCAATTCCGTAACCACAAAACCAGCCCTACAGGCGATAATAAGGGTGGTTCTATAAAAGTAAAAAAGCCCCAAGAGTGATACAGAACAGAATGTCAAAATCGATAGAAACAAAGACTTTACTGGCAACACAGCATCATTAAAATCATATCTCAATAATCAGTCTCAACGTAAATGGCCTAAATGCCCGCATAAAATGCCACAGGGTTGCAGATTGGAAAAAAGACATGACCCACCCATTTGCTGTCTACGAAAGACTCATTTTGAACCCAAAGATACATTCAGACTGAAAGTAAAGGGATGGAATACCATCTTTCACACCAGTGGACCTCAAAAGAAAGCTGGGGTAGCAATTCTCATATCAGACAGATTGGATTTTAAACTAAAGACTATAGTTAGAGACACAGAAGGGCACTATATTATTCTTAAAGGATGTATCCACCAAGTGGATATGACAATTATAAATATATATGCCCCCAATAGGGGAGCAGCAAGATACACAAGCCAACTCTTAACCACAATAAAGAGACATATAGATAAAAATACGTTAATAGTAGGGGACTTCAACACCCCACTATCAGCAAGAGACAGAGCACCCATGCAGAAAATCGACAAAGAAACAAGGGCTTTGAATGCCATACTCGATGAGTTGGACCTCATAGATATACAACCCAAAGATGCATTCAGACTTAGAGTAAGGGGATGGAGTACCATCTTCCACGCAAATGGACCTCAAAAGAAAGCTGGAGTAGCAATTCTCATATCAGATAGACTGGATTTTAAACTAGAGGCCATAGAGAGAGATACAGAAGGGCACTATATTATTCTTAAAGGAAGTATTCAACAAGTGGATATGACAATTATTAATATATATGCCCCCAACAGGGGAGCAGCAAGATACACAAGCCAACTCTTAACCAAAATAAAGAGACATATAGATAAGAACACAGTAATAGTAGGGGACCTCAACACCCCACTATCAGAAATAGACAGAACACCCTGGCAAAAACTAAGCAAAGAATCAAAGGCTTTGAATGCCATACTCGACGAGTTGGACCTCATAGATATATATAGAACACTACACCCCAGAACCAAAGAATACTCATTCTATTCAAATGCCCATGGAACATTCTCAAGAATAGATCATGCTCTGGGACACAAAACAGGTCTCAGCCAATACCAAAAGATTGAAATTATCCCCTGCATATTCTCAGACCACAACGCTCTGAAATTGGAACTCAACCACAAGGAAAAACCTGGAAGAAACTCAAACACTTGGAGGCTAAGAACCATCCTGCTCAAGAATGACTCGATAAACCAGGAAATCAAAAAACAAATTAAACAATTTATGGAGACCAACGAGAATGAATACACAACGGTCCAAAACCTATGGGATACTGCAAAGGCAGTCCTAAGGGGGAAATACATAGCCATCCAAGCCTCACTCAAAAGAATAGAAAAATCTAAAATGCAGTTTCTATATTCTCACCTCAAGAAACTGGAACAGCAACAGAGGGACAGGCCTAACCCACTGACAAGGAAGGAGTTGACCAAGATTAGAGCAGAAATCAATGAATTAGAGACCAGAACCACAGTAGAGCAGATCAACAGGACTAGAAGCTGGTTCTTTGAGAGAATCCATAAAATTGATAGACCACTGGCAAAACTTGTCCAAAAACAAAGAGAAAGGACTGAGATTATTAAAATTATGACTGAAAAGGGAGAGGTCACGACCAGCACCATTGAAATTGCAAGGATTATTAGAAACTTTTATCAACAGCTATATGCCAAAAAACTAAACAATCTGGAAGAGATGGAGGCCTTCCTGGAAACCTATAAACTACCAAGACTGAAACAGGAAGAAATAGATTTCTTAAATAGGCCAATTAACTATGAAGAAATTGAGTCAGTGATAAACAACCTTCCAAATAATAAAACTCCAGGCCCAGACGGTTTTCCTGGGGAATTCTACCAAACATTCAAAGAAGAAATAATACCTATTCTCCTAAAGCTATTTCAAAAAATAGAAACAGAAGGAAAGCTACCAAACTCATTCTATGAGGCTAATATTACCTTGATCCCCAAACCAGGCAAAGACCCCCTCAAAAAGGAGAATTACAGACCGATTTCTCTAATGAATATGGATGCCAAAATCCTCAACAAGATCCTTGCTAATAGAATCCAACAGTACATTAAAAGGATTATCCATCATGACCAAGTGGGATTCATACCTGGGATGCAAGCATGGTTCAACACTCGCAAATCAATCAATGTGATACATCATATCAACAAGAAAAGACTCAAGAACCATATGATCCTCTCAATTGATGCAGAAAAAGCATTTGACAAAATACAGCATCCTTTCCTGATTAAAACCCTTCAGAGTGTAGGAATAGAGGGTACATTTCTCAATCTCATAAAAGCCATCTATGAAAAGCCTACTGCAAGCATTATTCTCAATGGGGAAAAGCTGGAAGCCTTTCCCTTAAGATCAGGAACACGACAAGGATGCCCACTCTCGCCACTATTATTCAACATAGTACTAGAAGTCCTTGCAACAGCAATCAGAAGACAAAAAGGGATCAAAGGTATCCAAATCGGCAAAGAAGAAGTCAAACTGTCTCTCTTTGCAGATGACATGATACTCTATATGGAAAACCCAAAGGAATCCACTCCCAAACTATTAGAAGTTATAGAACAATTCAGTAAGGTGGCAGGATACAAAATCAATGCCCAGAAATCAGTTGCATTTCTATACACGAATAACGAGACTGAAGAAAGAGAAATTAGGGAATCCATCCCATTTACAATAACACCAAAAACCATGCGTTACCTTGGAATTAACTTAACCAGAGACGTAAAGGACCTATATGCTAGAAACTATAGATCACTTTTGAAAGATATTGAGGAAGACATAAAAAGATGGAAAAATATTCCATGCTCATGGATTGGAAGAATTAACATAGTTAAAATGTCCATACTACCCAGAGCAATCTACACTTTCAATGCTATCCCGATCAAAATACCGAGGACATTTTTCAAAGAACTGGAACAAATAGTCCTTAAATTTGTATGGAACCAGAAAAGGCCCCGAATCTCCAAGGAACTGTTGAAAAGGAAAAACAAAGCTGGGGGCATCACAATGCCGGATTTCGAGCTGTACTACAAAGCTGTGATCACAAAGACAGCATGGTACTGGCACAAAAACAGACACATCGACCAATGGAACAGAATAGAGAACCCAGAAATGGACCCTCGGCTCTTTGGGCAACTAATCTTTGATAAAGCAGGAAAAAACATCCGGTGGAAAAAAGACAGTCTCTTCAATAAATGGTGCTGGGAAAATTGGACAGCTACATGCAAAAGAATGAAACTTGACCACTCTCTCACACCATACACAAAAATAAACTCCAAATGGATGAAAGACCTCAATGTGAGACAGGAATCCATCAAAATTCTAGAGGAGAACATAGGCAACAACTTCTATGACATCGGCCAGAGCAACCTTTTTCACGACACATCTCCAAAGGCAAGAGAAATAAAAGATAAAATGAACTTATGGGACTTTATCAGGATAAAGAGCTTCTGCACAGCCAAGGAAACAGTCAAAAAAACTAAGAGACAGCCCACGGAATGGGAGAATATATTTGCAAAGGACACCACAGATAAAGGACTGGTATCCAAGATCTACAAAGAACTTCTCAAACTCAATACACGAGAAACAAATAAACAAATCATAAAATGGGCAGAAGATATGAACAGACACTTTTCCAATGAAGACATACAAATGGCTAACAGACACATGAAAAAATGTTCAAAATCATTAGCCATCAGGGAAATTCAAATCAAAACCACACTGAGATACCACCTTACGCCAGTTAGAATGGCAAAGATAGACAAGGCAAGAAACAACAATTGTTGGAGAGGATGTGGAGAAAGGGGATCCCTCCTACATTGTTGGTGGGAATGCAAGTTGGTACAGCCACTCTGGAAAACAGTGTGGAGGTCCCTTAAAAAGTTAAAAATTGAACTACCCTATGACCCAGCCATTGCACTACTGGGTGTTTACCCCAAAGATACAGACGTAGTAAAGAGAAGGGCCATATGCACCCCAATGTTCATAGCTGCATTGTCCACAATAGCCAAATCATGGAAGGAGCCGAGATGCCCTTCAACAGATGACTGGATTAAGAAGCTGTGGTCCATATATACAATGGAATATTACTCAGCTATCAGAAAGAACGAATTCTCAACATTTGCTGCAACATGGACGGCACTGGAGGAGATAATGCTAAGTGAAAAGTCAAGCAGAGAAAGACAATTATCATATGATTTCTCTCATCTATGGAACATAAGAACTAGGAAGATTGGTAGGTGAAGAAAGGGATAAAGAAAGAGGGGGTAATCAGACGGGGGAATGAAACATGAGAGACTATGGACTCTGAGAAACAAACTGAAGACTCCAGAGGGGAGGGGGTGGGGGAATGGGATAGACTGGTGATGGGTAGTAAGGAGGGCACGTATTGCATGGCGCGCTGGGTGTTATACGCCACTAATGAATCATCGAACTTTACATCAGAAACCAGGGATGAACTGTATGGTGACTAACATAATATAATAAAAAAACGTTAAAAAAAAAAAGCATCTGTCTTTGGCTCAGGTCATGATCTCAGAGTCCTGGGGTTGAGCCCTGCTCAGAGGAGAGCCTGCTTCTTCTTCTGCCCTCCCCCCCCCTTGTGCTTGCTTGCTCGCTCTCTCGTGCTCTCTCTCAAATAAATAAAATCTTAAGAAAAAACACAGGCACAAAATTCTTCCTTTGAAAAGATCAGTAACATTGATAAACCAGCAGCAAGACTTCTTAGAAAATAAAAGACACAAATGACCAATTATCAGAAATGAGAGAGTAATCATTACTAAAAAGCCTTATAATTGTTAAAGTAATTTAATATGTAGTTAAAAACCTCCCAAATTGGAAACCTCAGGCCCGTATGGTTTCACCGGTGAATTCCACTAAATATCTAAGCAAGGAATAACACCGATTCTATCCAAACTCTTCCATAACTTTGAGATAAGAGAATACTTTTCAAGTCATTCACTAAGAAGAGAATTAACTGGATACCAAAATGAGACAAAGAAAATCAAGCAAATAAAACTACTGATTTTTACCCCTCATGAAGGTAGATATAAAAAGCCCAAAGTAAAATGCAGCAAATTGGATCCAGCAATATATATCAAAAAGATAATATGCCATGACTAAGTGGGGTTTATCTGCGTATAATAGTCCAATATTTTAAACATTTTAAAACTGATTAACATGATTTATCATATCAACAGTCTAAAGATAAAGAAACACTCAACTTAATAGAAGAGGAAAAAAACATTTGACAAAATTCAACATCCACTGACAAATAACAGTCAGCAAACTGGGAATATAGAGGCTTTCTCATTTTGATTTAGAAAATCTACAAAAAACCTACAGCTAATATCATAGTTAATGGTGAAAGACTGAATTATTTCCCAATAAGATCAGGAAAAAAGCAAAATGTCCTTTCTACCACTGTTCGATATTGTACTGGAAGACAATCTGGCAACAAAATTAAATAGGAGGCATACAAATTGGAAAGAAATAAAACTATCTCCATTTGCAGCAGAATAATTGTCTATGTAAATTTTTTTTAAAAAAGAATTCCAAAAACGCTGATGGACTTACTAAGTATGTTTATAAGTTTGCAGGATAAAAAGGTCAAGGAAAAAGTTAGTATTATTCTATCCACCAGTAATGAATAGCTGAAAATTAAAATTAAAACATGCTATTTCTTAAGCAGCAAATATATGACATACTTAGGAATAAACCTAACAAATTCTGTGCAAAACCTACATACAGAAAACCAAAAAACACTGATGAAAGAAATCAAAGAACTTCCAAATAAATGGAGAGATACTATGCTCATGAATCAGAAGACCAAATAAATGGAGAAATATACTATTTTCATGAATCAGAAGACCTAATATCATTAATATGCCATTTCTTTCCATGGTTATCTATAGATAGAGTGTAAACCCAATCAAATTCCCAGCAGAATTTTTTGATACAAATTGATGAGTTAGTTCAAATATTTATATGAAAAAGCAAAGAAACAAGAATATCCAAAACAGGAACACCTGGGTGGCTCATTTGGTGAAGCAGCTGCCTTCGGCTCAGGTCATGATCCCAGGGTCTTGGTATCAAGCCCCGCATCAGGCTCCCTGCTCAGTGGGGAGTCTGCTTCTCCCTCTCCCTCTGCTGCTCCCCCTACTTCTGCTCTCTTGCTCATGCCTCTCTCTCAAATACATAAGTAAGTAAATAAATAAATAAATAAATAAATAAATAAATAAATAAATATCTTTAAAGAAAAGAATATCCAAAACAATTTTGTAAAAAGTTTGAGAACCACACTACCTCCAACCTCTGATTCTTCAAGATTAATTATAACATTGTAGTAAGCAAGAGAGTATTGGTGAAAGTAAAGATTTACAGATTAGTGAAACAGAATAGAATCCAGAAAGAGATCCACATCTCTACGATAAATTGAATTTCAAAAAGGTGCAAAGGAAATTCAATAAAGGAAGGATAATCTTATCAACATTGTGCTGTATCATGTATTCACAATTCCTTTAAATGAGCTTCGTTTCATACCTCCTACCATACACATACTTCAACTTAATGCAGAACATAGTTCTAAACTGAAAATCAAAAACAATAAAACTGCTAGGAAGAAATATAAGAGAAAATCCTTGAAACCTTTATTTAGGCAAAACTTTCTTAGATAAAATAGTAAAAGCACAAACCATAAAGAAAAATAGGTAAGTTGGACTTTATCAAAATTTAAATCTTCTATTCTTTAAAAGACATTAAGAGATAAGAAAAGATAAGCCACAGATTGGGAGAAAATATTTGCAATTCACCTCTCTGACAAAGAACTTGTATCTAGAATATATAAATACTCTAAATAAAATAATAATAAAACCTGATTTTTTTTAAGATTTTACTTATCTATTTGACAGAGATAGAGACAGCCAGCGAGAGAGGGAACACAAGCAGGGGGAGTGGGAGAGGAAGAAGCAGGCTCATAGCGGAGGAGCCTGATGTGGGGATCAATCCCAGAACGCCAGGATCACGCCCTGAGCCGAAGGCAGGCACTTAACCGCTGTGCCACCCAGGTGCCCCTAAAACCTGATTTTTTAATCTTCAAGAAAGATGATATATCAATGGCAAATAAATACATGAAAAAATTCTGAATATTAATAATCATTAGAGAAATACAAATCAAACCCATAATGAGATACCACAACACATCTATTTAAATGGAAATAATTATAAACAAACAAAAACTGGCAACATCAAATGCTGGAGATGTTTAGAGCAACTGGAACTTTTCATACATTGCTAGTAGAAATACAAAATGATATAGCCACTGTGGAAACAGTTGAGCAGTTTCTGTAAAATTAACATGCACTTAATCATTTGATCCAACAGTCCTATTCCTTAGTATCTACCCTAGAGAAATGAAAACATGTTTACATAAACATCTTCACTTTAATGTCCAGATAGCCAAAAACTGGAAACAACTAAAATTTCCTTCATGCGGAGAATGGAAAAACAAATTGTGGCCATTCATACAATGGAATGCTACTCAGAAAAGAAGGAACAAACTATCCATACATGTAACCATTTGGACTGACTGTGAGTGCATTAATGCTAAATGAAAGAAGGCAGACACAAAAGGCTTCATATGAATTTCATTCATACGACATCTGGAAAAGGCAAAACTATGGGGACAGAAATAAAATTAGTTAGCAAAGACTGGAGTTGAGGGAGAGCATGACTATACAAGAGCATGTGGTAATTTCTGAGGTATGGTAACCATTCAATGTTTTGATTTTGCTTGCATATGTTTGTGAAAACTCACAGAAATATACTCTAAAAAAAGGGAAAATATTATATACCTTGATGAAATTAGAGAAAAAGAAAAAAACCCATCTGTATTTTTCAAATACTAATATGAAGTCATTTCTTTGAAAATAAAGGTCTGATAAGTCTAATAAAAAGTTCCAAAATAAGATACAGTCAGCAAGACATTGTGGAAGGTTATGTCATTATTCCCAAATACTGCAGTTCAGCCCAAGGGAGAACTATATACAGTTGATCCTCATTATTAATGCACTTTTATGTGGGAATTTGCCTACTCACTAAAATTTACTTATAACCCCAAAATCTATACTTTTGGCACTTTGATGGTCATTTTGTGGACATATGCAGGGCAGTGAAAAATTTGAGTTGCCCAGTGAAACATTCTCAGCTGAGGTCAAAGAAGGTGATGCTCTGTCTTCTTGTTGTAGCTGCCATACTGTAAACAAGTGTCCCTTTCCTGGTCAATTTAGTGGAATGGTTTTTCATATTTTTGTGCTTTTTCTTGGTGATTTTGCTATTTAAAATGGCCTTCAATCACAGTGCTGAAATGCTATGTAGTGTTACTAAATGCAAGAAGGCTGATGTGCCTTTTGGTACAATCTACTTATATCCAATTTCAAGAGCATCTCTACTTCTAAGTCAATTCTTGAATAAACATATAATATGTATGCTCTAATAAAATTAATTACTATAACATTTCCATCTTGAAAATTAAATAGCATATATCTAATGTATTTTTAATTTGACCTCCCTTTGAGATTACTGTATAGTTGTAGAAATAATATAAAATAAGTAAATGTTTTTATTGATATTTAATGAAATGCTTTTTGCAGAATAGAGTTTAGTAATAATTAAAATCATTAAAGTGTGTTTTAAAATTTTCATTCTTACAACCATTTTATGAAGCAGGCAATATTATTATTCCGTTTTGGAGACAGAGCATCTAGGCTCATTGTGATTACACTAACACCTTCAAGGTGTAAGAACCAGTCCCTGAAGAAACAGGACTAAACCCAAGTGGGTCTCCAAAACCCTTGCTACAAGATTGCAATATTTGCACAACTATCTTCTTTTTTTTTGCAAATGAATGTTTATTTAAAAAAAATAATATAGAATTTTAAAGGCCAAACTTCATATTCATTACAGTTTGCATCATCTTGCCTTTAATCAACAAATTCAGTTGGGGACAATGTATATATCATAAAGTCTTTCTTATAATTATGTCAAAAATTAGATAATTCAGTCAAAAATTAGATAATTCATACTGTTTATTGTTCCATTGATTCAGAAACACTCACATTTGTTGTTTTTATAATTATTATGTGTCTTCTTATTTCTAAAAAAATTTTTCATAATGCATTTTTTTCATGGGAGGGGAGATAGTGACAGAAATTATTTCTTGATATGTAATCATCTAAATATATAATGTGTTTTCCAGTTTACACAAGGAACAAATAGAAAACTTGTTGGTCCAAGTTCCTGTTCATTGTATGCATAAATCTGGTTGCCTCTGATTAAAAAATGGACCTAGAAGTCCAAAAAATCCATGTGTTTATATTGTAGCTGGTGTTGTGAAACTTCTCCTATAGTGTGCTTGCTTCTCGAACATAGGCCAACCTTAAATGAATTATGCAAAAAAAAAAAAAATACAAAAAAAGGAAAACATTGATGGCTTTGGCTATTCGAGGTCTTATGTGGTTCCATACAAATTTTAGGATTGCTTGTCGTAGTTTTGTGGAACATGCTGTTGGTATTTTGATAGGGATTGCATTAAATGTGTAGACTGCTTTGGGTACCATAAACAATTTGACAATATTTGTTTTTCCAATCCATGAGCATGGAATGTCTTCCCAGTTCTTTGTGTTGTCTTCAATTTCTTTCATCAGTATTTTATAGTTTTCAGAGTACAGGTCTTTCACCTCTATAGTTAGGTTTATTCCTAGATATCTTATTTTTGGTGCAATTGTAAATGGGATCGTTTTCTTAATTTCTCTTTCTGCTGCTTAATTATCAGTGTGTAAATGCAACAGATTTCTGTACCTGTGAGTTTACTGAGTTCGTTTATCAGTTTTAGCAGATTTTTTGTGGAATCCTTTGAGTTTTCTAGATTTAGTATCATGTCATTTGCAAATACTGAAAATCATACATCTTCCTTACTGATTTTGATGGCTTTTATTCCTTTTTCTTGTCTGATTGCTGTGGCTAGGACTTCCAGTACTATGTTGAATAAAAGTGGTGAGAGTGTACGTCCTTATCTTGTTCCTGACCTTAGGGGAAAAAATGTCAGTTTTTCCCCATTAAGGATGATCTTAGCTGTGAGTTTTTCATATATGGCCTTTATTATGTTGAATATGTTCCCTCTAAACCTACTTTGTTGATGGTTTGTATCATGAATGGATGTTGTATTCTGTCAAATGCTTTTTATGCATCTTTTGAAATATCAGATGGTTCCTTTCCTTTCTCTTATTGATGTGATGACATCAGGTTGATTGATTTGTGGGTACTAATCCATACTTGTAACCCAGAAATAAATCCCACTTGATCATGCGAATGATTTTCAAATGTATGGTTGAATTCAGTTTGCTAGTATTTTGTTAAGGATTTTTTCATCTATGTTCATCAGAGATACTAGCCTATAGTTCTCTTTTTCAGTGGTGTCTATCTAGTTTTGGTATCAGGGTAATGCTGACCTCATAAAATAAATTTGGAGAGTTTTCCTTCCTTTTCTGTATTTTGGAATAGTTTGAGAGGGATAGGTATAAACTCTTTAAATGTTTGGTAGACATTTCCTGTGAAGCTGTCTGGTCCTGGACTTTTGTTTGTTAGGAGTCTTTCAATTACCGACTCAATTTCATTGCTGGTGACCAGTCTGTTCAAATTTTCTATTTCTTCCTATTCAGTTTTGGTAGGTTATATGTTTCTAGGAATTTATCCATTTATTCCAGTTTGTTCAATTTGTTGGCATATAGTTCTTCATAATATTCTCTTATAATTATTTGTATTTCTATGATGTTGGTTGCTATTTCTCCCATCTTATTTGTGATTTTTTTTTATTTTTTGAAAATTTTCTCTCTTTTCTTGGTAAGTCTGGCTACAAATTTATCAATTTTATGGATTTTTTTTTCAAAGAACCATCTCCTGGTTTCACTGATCTCTTCTACTTTTTGTTTATTTATTTCTTCTCTAATTTTTATTATTTCCTTCTTTCTGTTGGTTTTGGATTTTGTTTGTCACTCTTTTTCTAGCTCCTTTAGGTATAAGGTTACGCTGTTTATTTGAGATTTTTCTTGCTTCTTGAGGTAGGCCTGTATTGCTATAAACTTCCCTCTTAGAACTGCTTTTGCTATATTCCAGAGGTTTTGAACCATTGTGTTTTCATTTTCATTTGTTTCCATGTACTTATTTTTTCTATTTTCTGGTTGGCCCATTGTTTAGTAGCGTGTTATTTAACCTCCAAGTATTTGTCATCTTTCCAGGTATTTTTGTTCTTGTTGACTTTTAGTTTCATAGTGTTGTGGTCAGAAAAGATGCATGGTATGACTTCCATCTTCTTGAATTTGTTGAGGCTTGTCTTGTGGCCTAATATGTGATCTATTCTGGAGAATGTTCTATGTGCATTTGAAAAGAATGCATATTCTGCTGTTTTAAGATTGAATGTTGTACATATGTATGTTAAATCCATCTGTTCCAGTATGTCATTCAAAGCCACTGTTTCCTTGTTGATCTTCTGTCTGATGATCAGTCCACTGATGCAAGTGAAGTGTTAAAGTCCCCCATTATTATTGTATTATTATCAATTAGTTCCTTTATGTTTTTTATTAACTGTCTTATTTATTTGGGTGCTCCTATGTTGGGTGCATAAATATTTACAATTGTTATATCTTCTTCTTGTCCCCTTAATGATTATATACTGTCCTTTTTTTGTCTCTTGTTATAGTCTTTGTTTTAAATTCTATTTTGTCTGATATAAATAGTGCTACTCTGGCTTTCTTTTGACATCCATTTGCATGAGAGATGTTTCTCCATCCTGTCACTTTAAATCTGCAGGTATCTTTAGGTTTAAAGACCTGCTACTCTTGTAAGCAGCATATAGATAGGTCTTATTATTTTTTTTTTATCCATTCTATCATCCTATGTCTTTTGACTGGAGTGTTGAGTACATTTACATTAAAAGTATTTATTGATATATATGTATGTAGTGTCATTGTATTATTTGTTTCGTGGTTGTTTTCTGAAGATTTTCTCTGATCCCCTCTTGTCTTTCTTTCATGGTTTGCTGACTTTCTTTAGTGATATATTTGGATTTTTTTCTCTTTATTCTTTGCATGTTTACTAGTGGTTTTTGATATATGGTTACCATTGGGTTTGTATATAACCTTTCCAACATACTGCAGTCTGTATTAAGTTGATGGTCATTTAAGTTTGAATCCATTCTTTACTTCTCTCCTCCCTACATTTTAGGTATATGTTGTTATATTTTATATCCTTTTGGTTTGTGAGTTCTTTCACTGATATTTTACAGAAATATTCATTTTTACCGCTTTTGTGTTTCCTGCCTTTATACTGTCACTTTTGTTCTCTCCTTTCCACTCTAGAGTCCCGTTTAATATTTCTTACCAGGCTGGTCTAGTGGTCATTGACTCCTTCAGTTTTTGTTTGTCTGAGAAACTCTTTATCTCTCCTTCTATTCTGAATTATAGCCTTGCTGGATAGAGTATTCTTGGCTGCAGATTTTTCCCATTGAGCACGTTGAATATATCATGCCACTCCCTTCTGGCTTGGACAGGTTGTGCTGAAAAATATCCTGTTAGCCTTATGGGTTTTCCCTTGTAAGTTACTATCTTCTTTTGTCTTGCTCCTTTTATTTTTTTTCTTTATCAATATATTGCCAATTTAATTACAATTTGGTTTGGTGTGGGTCTACTTTTGTTGATTTTGATAGGAGTTCTCTGTGCCTCCTGGTTCTGTATATCTGTTTCCCTCCCCAGATTATGGATGTTTTCAGCCATTATTTCTTCAAATAAATTTTTTGCCCCTTTTCTCTCTTCTTCTTTTAGGACTCCTATAATATGACTGCTATTATGTTTGATGGAATCACTGAGTTCCCTAAGTCTATTCTCATTTTGCATAATTATTTTTTCTCTCTTTTGTTCAGCTTGATTACTTTCCATTTTTCTGTCTTCTAGGTCACTAATTTGTTCCTCTGCTTCTTCATCCTGCTCTTCTTTCCATTAACCATGTTTCTCATTTCATTTATTATACCCTTTATTTCTGCTATGTTATTCTTTATCTCTGTGTTAAGCATCTCATTCATGCGTTCCACTCCTTTCTCAAGTCCAGTGAATATCCTTATGATCATTACTTTAAATTCTCTGTTAGGCATATTACTTATATCTGTTTCACTTAGATCTCTGGCCTTGTCCTATTTTTTTCATTTGGGATAAATTTGTCTTCTCACTTTGTCTAAGTTTCTGTGCCTGTTTCTCTGTGTTAGGAAAACCTGCTACATTTCCTATTCTTGGGGGTAATGGTGTTATGAAGAAGAGGTCTTGTAGTGTCCTGCTGTGTAGTGTCCTCTGGTCCCTAGGGCCTTGTGCTTCCAGGAGTGTCTCCAATGTGTACTGCATGTTCTCTGCTGTTCTGTCCTGGCCACTTTATCCTTCAGGTCAGTTATCTACAGGTTCTTTTTGCCTGTTGTGGGCAGTGTTTGGTCCCTGACCTGAATGTGGTGAGTTTTAATTAGGTGTGCGCTGGTCTGCTTATGAAATGAGACCTATTGCCACCATCCCCAGAATCAAGGCTCAGCAAAACTGCCGTATAGGAGACATGGTGCTCATAGAGGTTTGGACTGGTCTTCTAGGGAGGGGGCCTGCCACACTGGGACTGGGGCAAAAGACTGAAAGGAATAGTTTCACTGTAGTGCTGGGAAGAAGTTTGGTGTAAGCAAGTTAGGTAGGAGTGTTGGCACTGCTGCTGGTTCCCACAGGTGGCCCTGTGCTTATGCTGAGGGATGGGTGAAGGAAATGGCACCAACATGTTCCTTTGTTCCTAAGAGGTCTCACGTAAATGCTGCTTCTCTGGGAAGCACTCCAAGATGAGCAAATAACCTCCCCACAGTGGCCCCCAGGAGCTCTTCAGAGCACTGTTTCCATGCTGTATGTCCATCAGTTGTTTGCCCTGCCTTCTCTCTGTAAGCAACCCCAATGCCTGGGGGCTCTCTCTGAGTCAAGCCTGCTGACCTTAAAAATTTAGGCTTTAAGCCCTGCTGGTTTCAAGAACTCACAAAATTCAGCCCCTCCTACTTTCCAAGCCAGTTGCTATGGGGTTTTGTTTTCCCCATGTGCTCTCCTGTGTAGTAGTCTGTCTCTTTTCCCTTCTCCATGACAACAGCTTCCTCCTCACTGCAGTGGCCATGATCTGTTTCTATTTCAAACTGCTCTCTGCACTTCCTATTTTCTTTTATGTGACCTCTTCTCTATCTTTAGCTGTGGAGTTTGTTCTGCCTATCTTCAGGTCGATTTTTGGGGGGTATTTAGGATGATCTGATAGTTATCTAGTTGTATTCATGGGCCAAGGTAAGTCTAGGGTCCTCCTACTCTGCTGCCATCTTCCCATCCCTATTTTTCCATTTTACTTGGACTTTATATTGTTAGTTTTCAGAGATAAATAAAGAAAATTCTGGATAGAAAATTAAAGTCGTTTTGAGAAGTCTGGTTAACATTAAAGAAACTGAAAATTGTTATTCTGATTCATCCTCCTTTGATCAATGTAAATCCAAATCTGTAAACTTAGTGGTATGGTAGGAAGAAGGAAGAAGAGGACTCTGACTGTTTCTTCCTACATGTATGTCCAGTTATAAATTACTGCATTCTTTTAACTCACTTTAAGGCTAGAATTGTTAATAACTGTCAAATGGGGAAAAGCCATTTAAAAAGAAATCAATAATACCAGTTATCAGAAGAAGTAATAAGAACTAACTCACAGCACTTAGAAACAGGGGCATTAATGCCCTGCAAGGAGCCCTTGGTCACTGTCTGCCTTCACTAGCCCCTTCTTTCTGCTATAATATTTCCATCTTCTAATCAACCCAATATGTTTATTGGTCACTAAAATATAGTGCCATATAAAGGAAAATAAAGCCTTTAACTTTGCAAAAGTAGCATCAATAGTAGTAGTACATCAATAGCCAATAAGATTCTCTCTTGTGTTTTTTCTTTCTTTCCTTTCTTTCTTCTTTCTTTTTTTTTCAGTTGCAGTAGACAAATAACAGCTATATTTATAATGGCATAAAAATTGGGTCTTAGGTGGCAACACTGAGAATTGCAGATGTACAGTATCATTCAGACACTGGATGTTTACAGTCCATTTCCAAGAGAACATGCTATTTATTATTTATTTTGGTGTCATTAATCACTTTCCAAGATGTATTTCTATATTCGATCTTGTCCTCCCAAATCAATTTATCTTGAAGTCCAATTAATGACTCTTCAAATACACTTCAAAAACAAAATTATGTTCAGATAATAGTTATTTTTCCTAGAAAAATACAAATTACAGTGTTGTCTAATTATGCAAAGTATTGTAACATATAAAAACTGAAAACTGTAACAGAGGAGCAAATAACTTGCTTTAGATGCAAACTGCATTTGAATAATACTACCATATTTTGAAATGAGCATTCGGTTAAAAAGTAAAAAATAAAAAGAAAAATAGAAGAAACTTATTTGGGGATTATATTATTTACATATTTCATAGAATTTCCCTTTTTTTTCCCTTCATGTGGACAGTTCCCATTTAAGCTACATTAAAAGTTGCTCTTACTTTGGGAGAATCAATGAGGTGGCATTACCCCAGGGAGCAAAGAACGCTAGGCTTGCAATGCCTCTCCTTTGGCCTTGTATAATGAAACTAAACACAGGGTGTTTTCTTGGTCATTAACAGTCTAGCAACTTTTGGAGTAAGACCAGTGAGTAAATGTCATTTTAAAAATTCCCACAACTTTTCATTGACTTTTATAGGCAGAGGCAGATGTTAACTTGTAGTAAATTTGAAAGCATAATTCCATTCTCAGAGTCATGAACCAAATCTGAACTTTCCATTTCTGTTCTTGCCTCAGCCATAACTTTTTGGTATTTAGTGCAATCCAATCTGGTAATCTATTAGAAATTCTTCCAAATCAAGTTAGTTTAAATACCACAAGTCCATGTTTTTAACAGCTTTATTGATATATAATTTAAATACTACAGAATTCACCTGTTGAAAGTGTACAATTCAATGATTTTAGTATAATCACAGAACTGTATAAACATCACCACAATCTAACTTTAGAATTTTTTTTATCACCTCCAAAAGAAACCCTATACCTGTTAGCAGTCACTCCCATTCTACGCCCATCCTTAAGCAACTACTTACTAGTTTCCAGAGATTTGCCTATACTGGACACTTCATATACTGTAATTATAAAATTTGTGGTCTTTAGTGACAGATTTCTTATACTTAGCACACTGTTTCGAAGGTTCACCTATGTTGTATGAATCAGTACTCTGGGTTTTTTTATGGCTGAATAATATCCCCTTGTGTGGATATATCAATTTTTTATTTGTCCATTAATAAATTAATGAAAATTTGGATTGTCTCCACTTTTGGCAATTATGAATAATAGTACTATAAATGCCCATGTACAAAATTTTGTATGAATATAAGTTTTCATTTCTCTTTGGTATATACCTAAGAATGAAATTTCTGGGTCATGTGGTAACTCTGTTTAACATTTTGAGGAACTATCAAACTATTATCCAAAACAGCTGTACAATTTTACATTCTCACCAACAGTGTATAAGGGTTCTCATTTATCTATAGTGTCTCAAACATGTTATTGTGTATCTATTTGACTACAACTATCTTAGTGAGGATAAAGAGGCATTTCATTGTGGTTTTGGCTTGCATTTCTTCATTGACTATGATGCTGAACATCTTCTCAGGTGCTTACATTTAAAAATTGTGCAATTTGTCTTTTTATTGTTGCTTGTAGTAGTTCTAAATATATTCTAGATACAAGTATTTTATTCCATGATTTTTTTTAGCTCTATCTGGCATTTTTACTATTGTGGTATTTTTTGCACTATAATTTTTAGTTTGATAGAATCCAATTTATTTTTTTCCCTTCAGTTCTGTTTTGGTGTTTTATTTAAAAAGCCATTACCTAACTCAAAGTTATGAAGATTTACTTATATTTTTTTCTAAAAGTTTTATAGTTTTACCTGTTACATGTAGGCCTATGATCAATATTGAGTTAACTGTGTGTATGGTATATGGAACAGGTTCGTATTCATTCTTTTGCATGTGGACATCCAGTATTTCCAGTATCCTTTGTTGAAAAGACTATTTTTCCTTCATCGAATCATTTGACACCTTTGTTTCAAATCAATTGACCATAAAGAGTATATTTCTGGACTCTAAATTCTGTCTGGACTCTAAATTTGATCTCCATGTCTGTCCTTATGCCAGTACCACTCTGTCTTGATTATTCTAGGTTTGTAAAGACTTTGAAATCACGAAGTGTGGTCCTTATAATTTTGTTATTTTTCTAGATTGGGGGCTATTCTGGACCCCTTGTATTTCCATATGGCTTTTAGGACTAGTTTGCAAGTTTATATAAAAAAGGAAGCTAAGATTTTGATAGGAATGTGTTGAAGCTATAGATCTATATGGTGAGTATTGTTATCTAAACATATTAAGTCTTCTGATCTATGAATATGGGAAGTTTTTTCATTCCTTTAAATTTTTTTATAATTTCTTTCAACAATGTTCTGTAGCTTTTGAGTACAAGTTTAGCACTTCTTTAATTAAATTTATTCCTAAGTATTTAATTCTTTTTGATGTATTGTAAATGAAATTGTCTTCTTAATTTTTTTCAGATTGTTTATTGCTAATTTGTAGAAATACAATTGATTTTTATATATTGATATTGTGTCCTAAAACTTTGCTTAATTTGTTTTTTAGTTCTAATAGTTTGTAAATATATATGTGAGGATTTGTTGGATTTTCATATATAAGATCATGTCATCTGCAAGTACAGACATAGTTTACTTCTTCCTTTCCAACTGCGGTTGTTTAATTTTATTGCTAGCCTAACTGCCCTAGCTAGAACCTCCAGTAAAATTTTGAGAGAGATTCATTGGTTATTTAGGAGTGCATTGTTTAATTCCCACATATTTCCCAAATTTTATTCTGTTACTGATTTCTAATTTTATTTCATTGTGTTAAGAGAACATCCTTGCATAATTTCCATACTGTTAAATTTCTTCATACTTGTTTTAAAGCCCAATATGTAGTCTCCCCTGGTGAATGTTTCATGTGTGCAGAGAAGAATGTGTATTCTGCCAAGTGAAGTGTTCTATAGATGTCTGTTAGTTCTAATTGGTTTCTGGTGTTTTTAAATCTCTACATCCTCACTGGCATTCTAAAGAGTTGTTTTATCCATTACCAAAATGGACTTTTAAAGTCCATTAGCACGTAATCGCCTATTTCACCTGTTTAGTTTTGGCAGTTTTTGTTTTAAGTATTTGGGGGCTCTGTTGTTAGACACATATATGTTTATAATTGTTGTATCTTCCTGATGGATTGAGCTTTTTTATATGATAAAATATCCTTCTTTATCTCTAGTAATATTTTCTTTAAAGTCTATTTGTCTGATATTAGTATAGCTATTCCAACTCTTATAGGGTTACTATTTGCATAGAATATAATTGTCCATTATTTTACTTTAAACATATTTTTATCTTTGAATCTGAAGTATGCTCTCTGTAGACTGTGTATAGTTGGATTTTTTAAATCTAGTCCCCAAGTCCCTATCTTTTTTTTTTATTTTATTATATTGTGTTAATCACCATACAGTACATCCCCAGATTCCGATGTAAAGTTTGATGCTTCATTAGGTTGCGTATAACACCCAGTGCACCATGCAATACGTGCCCTCCTTACTACCCATCACCAGTCTATCCCATTCCCCCACCCCCTCCCCTCTGAAGTCTTCAGTTTGTTTCTCATAGTCCATAGTCTCTCATGTTTCATTCCCCCTTCTGATTACCCCCCTTTTCTTTATCCCTTTCTTCCCCTACCGATCCTCCTAGTTCTTATGTTCCATAGATGAGAGAAATCATATGATAATTGTCTTTCTCTGCTTGACTTATTTCACTTAGCATTATCTCCTCCAGTGCCGTCCATGTTGCAGCAAATGTTGAGAATTCGTTCTTTCTGATAGCTGAGTAATATTCCATTGTATATATGGACCACAGCTTCTTAATCCAGTCATCTGTTGAAGGGCATCTCGGCTCCTTCCATGATTTGGCTATTGTGGACAATGCAGCTATGAACATTGGGGTGCATATGGCCCTTCTCTTTACTACGTCTGTATCTTTGGGGTAAACACCCAGTAGTGCAATGGCTGGGTCATAGGGTAGTTCAATTTTTAACTTTTTAAGGGACCTCCACACTGTTTTCCAGAGTGGCTGTACCAACTTGCATTCCCACCAACAATGTAGGAGGGATCCCCTTTCTCCACATCCTCTCCAACAATTGTTGTTTCTTGCCTTGTCTATCTTTGCCATTCTAACTGGCGTAAGGTGGTATCTCAGTGTGGTTTTGATTTGAATTTCCCTGATGGCTAATGATTTTGAACATTTTTTCATGTGTCTGTTAGCCATTTGTATGTCTTCATTGGAAAAGTGTCTGTTCATATCTTCTGCCCATTTTATGATTTGTTTATTTGTTTCTCGTGTATTGAGTTTGAGAAGTTCTTTGTAGATCTTGGATACCAGTCCTTTATCTGTGGTGTCCTTTGCAAATATATTCTCCCATTCCGTGGGCTGTCTCTTAGTTTTTTTGACTGTTTCCTTGGCTGTGCAGAAGCTCTTTATCCTGATAAAGTCCCATAAGTTCATTTTATCTTTTATTTCTCTTGCCTTTGGAGATGTGTCGTGAAAAAGGTTGCTCTGGCCGATGTCATAGAAGTTGTTGCCTATGTTCTCCTCTAGAATTTTGATGGATTCCTGTCTCACATTGAGGTCTTTCATCCATTTGGAGTTTATTTTTGTGTATGGTGTGAGAGAGTGGTCAAGTTTCATTCTTTTGCATGTAGCTGTCCAATTTTCCCAGCACCATTTATTGAAGAGACTGTCTTTTTTCCACCGGATGTTTTTTCCTGCTTTATCAAAGATTAGTTGCCCAAAGAGCCGAGGGTCCATTTCTGGGTTCTCTATTCTGTTCCATTGGTCGATGTGTCTGTTTTTGTGCCAGTACCATGCTGTCTTTGTGATCACAGCTTTGTAGTACAGCTCGAAATCCGGCATTGTGATGCCCCCAGCTTTGTTTTTCCTTTTCAACAGTTCCTTGGAGATTCGGGGCCTTTTCTGGTTCCATACAAATTTAAGGACTATTTGTTCCAGTTCTTTGAAAAATGTCCTCGGTATTTTGATCGGGATAGCATTGAAAGTGTAGATTGCTCTGGGTAGTATGGACATTTTAACTATGTTAATTCTTCCAATCCATGAGCATGGAATATTTTTCCATCTTTTTATGTCTTCCTCAATATCTTTCAAAAGTGATCTATAGTTTCTAGGATATAGGTCCTTTACGTCTCTGGTTAAGTTAATTCCAAGGTAACGTATGGTTTTTGGTGTTATTGTAAATGGGATGGATTCCCTAATTTCTCTTTCTTCAGTCTCGTTATTCGTGTATAGAAATGCAACTGATTTCTGGGCATTGATTTTGTATCCTGCCACCTTACTGAATTGTTCTATAACTTCTAATAGTTTGGGAGTGGATTCCTTTGGGTTTTCCATATAGAGTATCATGTCATCTGCAAAGAGAGACAGTTTGACTTCTTCTTTGCCGATTTGGATACCTTTGATCCCTTTTTGTCTTCTGATTGCTGTTGCAAGGACTTCTAGTACTATGTTGAATAATAGTGGCGAGAGTGGGCATCCTTGTCGTGTTCCTGATCTTAAGGGAAAGGCTTCCAGCTTTTCCCCATTGAGAATAATGCTTGCAGTAGGCTTTTCATAGATGGCTTTTATGAGATTGAGAAATGTACCCTCTATTCCTACACTCTGAAGGGTTTTAATCAGGAAAGGATGCTGTATTTTGTCAAATGCTTTTTCTGCATCAATTGAGAGGATCATATGGTTCTTGAGTCTTTTCTTGTTGATATGATGTATCACATTGATTGATTTGCGAGTGTTGAACCATGCTTGCATCCCAGGTATGAATCCCACTTGGTCATGATGGATAATCCTTTTAATGTACTGTTGGATTCTATTAGCAAGGATCTTGTTGAGGATTTTGGCATCCATATTCATTAGAGAAATCGGTCTGTAATTCTCCTTTTTGAGGGGGTCTTTGCCTGGTTTGGGGATCAAGGTAATATTAGCCTCATAGAATGAGTTTGGTTTAAAACATTAACACTTATTATTGCTATGGTTGGGCTTATGTCTGCCATTTTACTTCTTGTTTTTTACATGTCTCGTGTCTTTTTTTTTCAAGATTTATTTATTTATTTTAGAGGGGGTGGGGGCAAGGGGCAGAGGGAAAGGGAGAGAGAAAATCCCAAGCAGAGTCCCTACTGAGTATGGAGACTGACTGAAGATCGATCTCATGACCCTGAGATCATGAGCTGAGCTGAAATCAAGAGTTGGATGCTTAACCAACTGAGCCACCTAGGCACCAAAATTCTCATGTCTTTTTGTTCTTTGGTTTCTCCTTTACTGTATCTTTTAGCATTAAAGTGAATATTTCCTGTTGTGACATTTTAATTCCTTTAATAACTTTAAGTTTTTTAAAATGATAATTTTCTTAGTGTTAGTTCCAGGCCTTAAAATATATCTTAACTTGATAATATCTACTTCAGATTTATACTAAGTTAATTCTAGTGAGATATAGAAAATTTGCTTCTTAGTTTTCTCCTCCTCTTTTTTGTAGCATTATTGTTACACAAAATATGTTTATGTATGTTAAAAATCCAACAATACAATGTTGTAACTATTACTTTACATAATTTTATATCTCCTAATAAGCTGAGAAAAGAAGAGAGCAACTATATATTTATGGAGTTAGCTACATTAACCTTCTTTTTTGGTGTTTTTTTCCTCTTTATTTCTTATTGTTTGAGTTACCATCTGTTGTCACATCCTTATTTCAGTACAGCTTTGTTCCCACCCACTTTCTCTGTGCTATTACATTTTATATTACATATATATTTCATTTCTATATGGTATAGACCCAACAATACAATTATATACATACTGTTTTATGTGTATAAATGTAAATGTGAGGCATTTGTTTTAAAATCAGTTATGAGGAAAACAGAAGAAATATGTCATTATACTGCCTTTTATAATTACTTACATAATTATCCTTACTAGTTTCTTTGTTTTGCCATATGGATTTGAAATACTATTTGGTGTCACTTGATTTCAGCCTGAAAAACTTCCTTTAGTGCTTATTAGACATGTCTGTTACTAATGAATTCTCTCAGTTTTTATTTACTGTTATAACTTAGAGATATTGCAGGCTTAGTTCCAGACCACTACAATAAAGCAAATATCGCAATAATACAAGTCAAATGAATTTTCTGGTTTCCCAGTGCATATAAAAGCAATGTTTACATTATACTATCAAGTGTGCAATAGCATTACGTCTAAAGAACCAATGTGCACACTTTAATTAAAAAGTCTTTTATTGCTAAAAAGTGTTAAACATCATCTGAGATTTCAGTGAGTCATAATCACTTACCACAGATCACCACCAAAATATAATAACAAAAAAGTTTGAAATATTGTGACAATTACCAAAAAGTGACACCTAAAGTGAGCAAGTGCTGTTGGAAAAATGGTACCAATAGACTTGCTTCACGTATCACTACTGCAAAACTTCAATTTGTTAAAAAAAAAAAAAAGGCAGTATCTGTGGAGCAAAACAAAACAAAGCACAACAAAATGAGGTAGGACTTTATATGGGAATGTATTTTGCCATCATTTTGAAAAAGTTCCCTGCACATAAGATTCCTGGTGGATTTTTTTTTTTCTTTCTTACAACACTTTTAATAGCACATGTCTTTTGCTGTTCATTGTTTCTGATATGCATTCAGCTTTTAATAATACCGGAGTTCATTGTATGTGAGAAGCCATTTTCTTCTTACTGTGTTCAAAGTTTTTCTGTTTCCTTTTGGCTTGCTTTTATTTTTTTATTATTTTTTTTCATTTATTTAAGAGAAAGAATGTGTGCACCTGAGGGGGGGGGAAGGGACAGAAGTAGAGGAAGAAGCAGACTCCCTGCTGAGCAGGGAGCCAAATGCAGAACTTGATCCCAGGACCCTGGGATCATGACCTGAGCCAAAAGCAGACACTTAACCAACTGAGCCACCCAGGCGCCCTCTTTTTGGCTTTCAACATTTGACTCTGGTGTGTCTGGGTGTGGATTTTTTTTGCATTTACCTAAGTCTGTAGAGTTGATAAGATGTGTAGATTAATGTTTATCATCAAATTTGGGAGATGTTCAGCCATTTCTTTGAATATTTTTTCTTTCTTTTCTTTCCGCAGATCTTCCTATTATACATATGCTGGTGTGCTACACTTACCAGGGGCTCTGTTCATTTTGTTTGTTTGTTTTTATAATAATTTTTTATTATGTTATGTTAGTCACCTTACAGTATATCCTTAGTTATTGATGTAATGTTCCACGATTCATTAGATGCATATAACACCCAGTGCACCATGCAATATGTGCCCTCCTTAATGCCCATCACTGGCCTATCCCAGTCCCCCACCCCCCTCCCCTCTGAAGCCCTCAGTTTGTTTCCCAGAGTCCATAGTCTCTCATGGTTCATTCCCCCTTCTGTTTACCCCCCTTCATTCTTCCCTTCCTTCTCCTACCAATCTTCCTGCTATTTCTTATGTTCCACAAATGAGTGAAACCATATAATAATTGTCATTCTCTGCTGGACTTATTTCACTTAGCATTACCTCCTCCAGTCCAGTCCATGTTGCTGCAAATGTTGAGAATTCATTCTTTCTGATAGCTGAGTAATATTCCATTGTATATATGGACCACATCTTCTTAATCCAGTCATCTGTTGAAGGGCATCTCGGCTCCTTCCACAATTTAGCTATTGTGGACAATGCTGCTATGAACATGGGGTGCATATGGCCCTTCTCTTCACTACGTCTGTATCTTTGGGGTAAATACCCAGTAGTGCAATGGCTGGGTCATAGGGTAGCTCAATTTTTAACTTTTTAAGGGACCTCCACACTGTTTTCCAGAGTGGCTGTACCAACTTGCATTCCCACCAACAATGTAGGAGGGATCCCCTTTCTCCATATCCTTTCCAACATTTGTTGTTTCTTGCTTTGTCTATTTTTGCCATTCTAACTGGTGTAAGGTGGTATCTCAATGTGGTTTTGATTTGAATTTCGCTGATGGCTAATGATTTTGAACATTTTTTCATGTGTCTGTTAGCCATTTGTATGTCTTCATTGGAAAAGTGTCTGTTCATGTCTTCTGCCCATTTTTTTATTTGATTATTTGTTTCTCGTGTATTGAGTTTGAGAAGTTCTTTGTAGATATTTGATTATTTGTTTCTCATGTATTGAGTTTGAGAAGTTCTTTGTAGATCTTGGATACCAGTCTTTTATCCATTGTCATTTGCAAATATCTTCTTCCATTCTGTGGGCTGCCTCTTAGTTTTTTTGACTGTTTCCTTGGCTGTGCAGAAGCTTTTTATGTGTACATTAATGTAGATTTATGTGTAGATTAATGTGTAGATTAATGTGTAGATTAAATTTTTATCTTGATGAAGTCCCACAAGTTCATTTTTTCTTTTGTTTCTCTTGCCTTTAGAAATGTCATGAAAAAAGTTGTTGTGGCCGATGTCAAAGAGGTTGCAGCCTATGTTCTCCTCTCTGATTTTTATTCATTCTTTTTATTCTCTGTTCTTCAGACTGCATCTTCATATATTTCTAAGTTCACTGATTCTTCTGCCAGTTCAAACCTATTCTTCATCCCCTCTTGTAAATATTTCACTATTATTACACTTTTCAATGCCAGGCTTTCCATTTGGTTCTTTCTCATAATTTCTGTCTACTAATATGTCCTATTTGATACAACATTGTTATCCACACCTTTTTAAAAAAATTTTAACCATGTTTTCCTTTGGTTCTTCTAACATGTTTATAACAGCTGCTTTAAACTCTTTCTCTTCTAAGTCTACCATCTGGCCCACTTCAAAGGCAGTGTCTCTTGTCTGATTTTTCCCCCTGTGAATGGCTCAATCTTTCTTTGGCTATTTCATATTTTTTTGGTGAAAACTAGACATTTTAGATAATATATCATAGCCAAATCTGTGTGTTGTTTTTCCCAACCATGTGAATTACTTATTTCTTTGTTTGCTAAATGATTTAGCTGGATTAATTCAGTGGGGTCTATTTTACCCACTTTGTGTAGTCTCTGATCTCACTCTTCAGTGACTCTTCAGCCTGATTTTTAGTCGGTCATGGCAGAAGTAGAGCTTCCACTTGGTGAGTGGGTCTGGGTAGAAAAAGGGAGCTACAGATCTCTCAACCTTGCTTGCCTGAAACAGCTTCTGCAAGATGTTGCTGGGGATGATGAGAATGCTGGTACCTTGCCCTTCCCAGGGAGAAACTGTTGTCTTAGGCTGGGAACTGGAGATGAAGCGACCCCCATCTTCTTGGCTGAATCCACCTAAACTGGTGCTTCAGTCACACTGAGTTGGGGATGAGGCATACTTTAAATATTGCATACTTTCATAGTTCTTACTCAGATTTAGTAGATTTTCTTCAATAAATATTTCTCCATTTGATTATCTCCTTAGGACAATTTCCAGACTTTAAATAGTTGGTTTTTAAAATAATTTTCACAGCGTACCTGGATGACTCAGTCAGTTAAGGGTCCAACTCTTGATTTTGGCTCAGGTAATGATCTCGGGGTTCTGAAACTGAGCAGGATGTTGGGCTCTGTGCTCAGCGGGGAGCCTACTTAAGATTCTCTCTCCCTCTCTCCCTCCTGCATCCCCCACCCCACTCCCAGTCTCTAAATAAGATAATAAAAATAAAATAAATAAAATAAAATAATAATTTTCACCATTTATGGTTGTTTCACTGGGGAGAGGGTTCATGGAGATCTTTTCATACCCAACCCAGAAGTGTTACTGTTAAACTATTTTACGTGTCTTCAAAGGAACTTGAGGAAATCTGTAAGTTCTCATCAGAGTCAAAACAACACAAGGTATGGCCAGCGTATGCTCCTCACCTTACTCATCTCTGATTCTTCTTTTCCCTTCTGATATGGCAAGATGTGAAGAAAGGAGGGAAATCCTGACATTCTTTTCTCAGTTTATACTTTCAACTGCTAACTTGGAAAGGACAGTACAATGGAACAACCCCAAACTCTACCAGTAATTTTCAGCTTTTCATAGCTTGTACCAAAATTGTTGCTATGTAAGCATACACCATATCCATAGCAGCACTTTGGTTTTGTAGACTGATAATGCTTTTTAGACCACCTTGATGAAAATCAACATAAATGTGTGCTTAAAATGTTTGGAAATCTATCAATGACTGAGGGTAACTTGTTACGTCTGTCAGAACAGTTTAGGTGTTATCCCTAGTCTCCCAGTACAATCTTGTTCCAACTCTTTGAGAGTTCTTGAAAATTTGTAACAGAAATACCATGTATAGAGGTACTAAGACCTTTGCTGTGAGTTACATGTGTTAATGTTGCCAAGATACAATATTAGAGTGCATGAAACAATTCTACTAGAAAACACTAGGCAAATTTGCCTCTCTTAAGGTAGGTATCAGGAGTGTAATTTCTAAACCAATAGGAGACAAGTGATAAATGTAGTTAATGTACATATTGTAAAAAAAAAAATAAATGTGTACTTTAAGTTTCAGCTCCAAAATATAAAGTGGTTTAAAGTTGTCACTCCAGATCTTACAACACAAAAAAAGCTGAACAATTTTGGGGTGGGGGGGAAGAATTTTTTTGAGGTTACAAGGCAAACTGGCATCCAAATCTGGAGAGAAAAGCAGACACAAAGAAGCACAGCTAAGGTCAGCTTACCTGGAGCATAAATTGCTGGAGCTGTAAGTTTAAATGGTAAATGTACAGTTAAATTGTCATTTTGATGAATTGCTGAGTGCGGACTTCCTTAAGAGTGAAAAAGAAAAACGAAACAAAACAGAACAAAACTCCTCAGGAGTGTAATCTTAGGGTATTCCCATTAGTTTTTGTTTTTACCTCCAGGAAACCCACCTTGTTTGAAGAGTCAACTTATATCACTTCTTATCTTTGGCCAGAGGAGGGGGAAAATAACCATTTTGAAGTATGACTGGTGCATACGCCATAACAAATGCCTACTCTCCAGTGAAAAAGACCTTATCAGAGCCTTATCTCACATAAGTAAAGGGTTGACCTCAAACCCTTCTAGCTTTCCTGTCTCACTTAAGGGATAGAGGTGGGAGAAAACAAAGAACACTTTGGAAAGGTCACAGCCTAGGGACTTATTATCAAAGAGGTCCCCTAACTTACTTGCTCATGGTCATAGAGCCAGTTAATGCCCAAACTAAGATATCAAAGTATTTTTATTAGTGGCTAAGGGACATTGCTGAGACCTCTAATAGAAACCCAGGTTTAAGATAAAAATATTTCAGGTTTGTAAAATAAAAATTGAAAAAAAATCCCAATTATCAGTGTAAATAATAAATTTCAAAATACTTAACTGTATTTTGAAACACAGCAGCAAGTAGATTGACGGAAGTCCTAGGAACCAAGTCTTCTGGAAGGGGAAGTTGATCAAATTATTTTTATTTGATCAATGGCAAATGTGGCTATCAAGTAACACAAGAAATTTTCAAATGTGTGCAATAAATTACTTCCAAAGGAGTATAAATTTTAAAAAGAAGTTAGATTTCTAAGGTAATTGGTGTCTTTCTGGACTACATCAATCTAGAAAATGTATACAAAGGTCACTGTAGAGGGGGAGTAAGATGGCGGAGGAGTAGGGGGAGTCTTTTTCAGCCGGTCCCCTGAGTTGAGCTGGATAGGTACCAGACCAGCCTGAACATCCACGGAATCAGCCTGAGACGCAGAAAGATACATCAGGATCTCTACAAATGAACATCTCCAGCGCTGAGTATTGAGGTATGAAGCGGGGAGCCGTGAAACCGCGTACAGATATCGGAAGAAAAATGGAAGCGGGAGGGAGCCACCGTGTCCAGGTGCTGGGAAGCAGTAGCCATCTGCACGGGGGAGCGGGCGGACCGCGGACCCACACCCTCGAAACAGCAGACTGAGACCGTGAGCCGGGAGTGCACGCTACCAAGCATCTCATGGAACTCCGGAAATCCATTGTGCTCACTGGATCCAGACTGAGACCGGGAGCTCCGGGAGCACGCGCAGGGCGGCTGGCGGGCCACCTGCACGAGGGAGCGGGCGTACTCATGGACGGCACCCCCAAGACAGCATCCTGAGACCGGGAGCTCAGGAGCGCATGCGGGGCGGCTGGCGGTGTTAGAAACACAAAGGACAGAGACGGGCTGGCCCTGGAAGTGAGGGCTAGGACGCTGGGTGTGGGGCACACAGCCGGGATGCTGCAGGGTTGAGCAGCACCAACAGAAACAGAGTGAAAGCGGCCAGAACATCAGTGGAGAACGGGCGCAATCCCTCTGTTCTGTGACAGAGGCTGAATTTCGGCCGCTGCTGCTGACTCTCAGAAGAGGCACAGCAAACCGCCAGGGAAAGCCGCCAGAAAACAAAAGCCTGGAAATACCGGCTCACAGCATGCCCATCCCCATCGCCCCTTGCAGGGGACACGGAGACTCTACCCAAACAGGGTTTCCTGAGTATTGGAGCGGCAGGCCCCTCCCCAGAAGGCAGGCTGAAAAATCAAGAAGCCCACAAACCGGGGCACCTGGGCGGCACAGTCATTAAGCGCCTGTCTTCGGATTAGGGCATGATAACAGCGTTCTGGAAAGGAGTCCCTCATCGGGCTTCTCCGCTGGGAGCCTGCTTCTTCCTCTCCCACTCCCCTGCTTGGGTTCCCTTTCTTGCTGACTGCCTGTCTCTCTCTATCAAATAAATAAATAAAATCTTTAAAGAAGAAGCCCACATCCCTAAGATCTCTATAAAACATGGGCACACAGCCTGGGTCCCCAGTCAATAATTTGGGCTCTGGACAACCCCGCAATCTCTCCTCATCAGAATGACGAGAAGGAGAAGTCCCCCAGCAAAGAAAAGACAATGAGTCTGTGGCCTCTGCCACAGAAATAATAGATATGGATGTAACCAAATTATCAGAAATGGAATTCAGAGCAACAATGGTCAAGATGATGAGAAGACTTGAAAAAAGTATTAACAAAAATGTTACTGAGAATATAGAATCCCTAAGGGTAGAAATGAGAGCAAATCTGACAGAAATTAAAAATTCTATGAGCCAAATGCAGTCAAACCTAGAGACTCTGATGGCCAGGGTCACCGAGGCAGAGGAATGCATTAGCAAATTGGAGGATGGGTTAGTAGAAGAAAAAATGAAAATAGAAGCTGGTCTTAAAAAAATCCATGCCCATGTTACGGGAGATTACTGACTCTATGAAACAATCCAATGTCAGAATCATCGGCATCCCTGAGGGGGTGGAGAAAAACAGAGGTCTAGAAGAGATATTTGAACAAATTGTAGCTGAAAACTTCCCTAATCTAGCAAGGGAAACAAGCATTCGTGTCCAAGAGGCAGAGAGGACCCCTCCCAAGCTCAACCACGACAAACCTACGCCACGTCACGTCATAGTGCAATTCGCAAATATTAGATCCAAGGATACAGTATTGAAAGCGGCCAGGGCAAAGAAATTTCTCACGTACCAAGGCAAAGGTATCAGAATTACGTCAGACCTGTCTATAGAGACCTGGAATGAGAGAAAAGCTGGGGGGGGGCATTTTTAAAGCTCTTTCAGAGAAAAACATGCAGCCAAAGATCCTTTATCCAGCAAGGCTGTCATTCAGAATTGATGGAGAAATAAAGACATTCCAGAATCCCAGTCATTAACCAATTTCGTAACCATGAAACCAGCCCTACAGGAGATATTAAGGGGGCTTCTATAAAGGCAAAAAGGCCCCAAGAGTGATACAGAGCAGAAAGTCACAACCGATACAAACAAAGACTTT